>NC_091444.1:55217673-55531661 GCF_964237555.1 Oryctolagus cuniculus
GCCAGAGGGAGCTGCCTGGCTGTGGTGCAGGTGTCGGAGCCCAGTGCTGCCCAGCAGCTGTCTCGGTCTGCCCAGGAACAGGCAAACTGCCCGGCCCTGGACGCCCCCGCAGGGCTCCCAGGGCGCATGTGCTTGTCCGGCGGCCTGGGATGCAGCACAAGCTGCTTACTCTGATCAAGGCAAAGCCAATGCCTGGAGCCACAACAGCTTCTTTTCAAATAATTTCCCATCTGAGATTGTGCAGCGACTCCCGGTGTAGCCCATTAACACAGGAATGCTGAGTGCCCTTGAATGTAACACAGAGTGTTAGTCAGAAAGCTGGGAAGCAAGTAGCCATCAACTAAGGGTCATGCTGTGCCTGGTGGCTGGAGCCTACCTGTAGACACCAAACTGCCAGCGGGTGGTCCTGGAGGTGGGAGAGCACACAAGCAGCCCACATCAATCATCAGAGCCCTGGGAGTCTCCCCTGAGCCTTAACAGATTCTGCAGAATTCCATTCTTATGCTGAACTAATTTTGTTAGGTGGCCAATTCTGCCTGAGCCTTTTATTTAGATCCATCTTGAAGGGATCTGACACGAAGGCTACAACCCTCAGCAGCAAAGAACTTGGGCAAAACCCACCCCAGTGCTTTTTGTAGGCTGGCCAAGCAGTGTGTCTTCTCTGTTGTGCAACCTAGATCTCTAACAGTTCTTTTCCTTTAATTTTGTTTTTATTTATTTTTTAAAGTGTATTTTATTTGAAAGACAAAGTAACAGAGAGAGGTAGAGACAGAGAGAGAGAGGTCTTCCATCTGCTGGTTCACTCCCCAGATGGCCACAATGGCTGGAGTAGTGCCGATCTGAAGCCAGGAGCCAGGAGCTTCTCCGGGTCTCCCACATGGGTGCAGAAGCCCAAGGACTTGGGCCATCCTCCACTGCTATCTCAGGCCACCACAGAGAGCTGGATCGGAAGTGGAACAGCCGGGAACCAGCGCCCACATGGGATGCCAGCATCTCAGGCCAGGGCATTAACCGGCCGTGCCACAGCGTCAGCCCGTAATTATGTTTTTAAAAAATTTAAGTCTGGGGGCTGGCACTGTGGCGTAGCAGGTAAAGCTGCCACCTGCAGTGCCAGCATCCATATGGGTGCCGGTTCGAGTGCTGGCTGCTCCACTTCTGATCCAGCTGCCTGCTAATGGCCTGGGAAAGCAGTGGAAGATGGCCCAACTAGTTGGGCCAACCAACAGGGAAACCAGGATGAAACTTCTGGCTCCTGGGTTTAGCCTGTCCCAGCCCCTGCCATTATGGTCTCTGGGGAACTAGCAGATTGAAGATCTCTCTGTCTTCTCCCAACCCCCTGTAACTAGGGCTGGTGCCACGGCTCACTAGGCTAATCCTCCACCTTGCGCGCCGGCACACCAGGTTCTAGTCCCGGTCGGGGCACCAGATTCTGTCGCGGTTGCCCCTCTTCCAGGCCAGCTCTCTGCTGTGGCCAGGGAGTGCAGTGGAGGATGGCCCAAGTGCTTGGGCCCTGCACCCCATGGGAGACCAGGATAAGTACCTGGCTCCTGCCATCGGATCAGTGCAGTGCGCCGGCCGCGGCGGCCATTGGAGGGTGAACCAACGGCAAAGGAAGACCTTTCTCTCTGTCTCTCTCTCTCACTGTCCACTCTGTCTGTCAATAAATAAATAAATAAATAAATTGTTGGCCGGTGCCGTGGCTCACTTGGTTAATCCTCCCATATGGGCACCAGGTTCTGTCCTGGTTGCTCCTCTTCCAGTCCTGCTCTCTGCTGTGGCCCAGGAGGGCAGTGGAGGATGGCCCAAGTGCTTGGACCAGGAGGAAGCACCTGGCTCCTGGCTTTGGATCGGCGTAGTTCTGGCCATAGCCGCCATTTGGGGGACGAACCACTAGAAGGAAGACCTTTCTCTCTGTCTCTCTCTCTCACTGTCTATAACTCTGTCAAATAAAAAAAAAGTTTTAAGGGCAGCGCTGTGGCGCAGCAGGTTAATGGGCGCTAGTTCGAGTCCCGGCTGCTCCTCTTCTGATCTAGCTCTCTGCTATGGTCTGGGAAAGCAGTGGAGTATGGCCCTTGGGCCCCCGCACGTGCATGGGAGACCTGGAAGAAGCTCCTGGCTTCTGGCTTTGGATTGGCACAGCTCTGGCCGTTGTGGCTATCTGGGGAGTAAACAGCAGATGGAAGATCTCTCTTTCTCTCCCTCTCACTGTCTATACTCTACCTCTCAAGTAAATAAATAAAATCTAAAAAAAAAAAAATAATTTTTTTAAAAAATAAAAAAATTTAAATCTAATTCTTTCCCTGTCAAAAATTGGAAAAAAAAAAAAAACCCATGATTTGTACATGAAAGGCTGATAGGAGAAAGTTCAATGTCTTGGATATATGACTCTATATCCCAGGAAAGTGCACACTCCCATCCCCCACATGCCCACTGAGCCCTGGGGATGCTGTCCAGGCCCAGGCATGACAGAGCCTCATGCAGCTCAATCTCAGGGCAGAGTCCTGTGAGCTGGAGGCAGCTGATGGAGAGAATGCTGGAGGGGCCTCTCCCAGTCAAGCTGAGTCTAATGCTGCTGCCACGTCTTGTTACTTGTGGTATCAGAAACTGTGAGATGGAAAGGCTGGAGGTGGGTGGACACTGTAATCCAAGTAATACTCTGTTCTAGTCCAGCAGCATGTGGCCACAATATCCTCCACACATAAGAAAATTCACCTGCTGGGCACATATTGTCTCCCTTTTCTCTCCCATTCCTCCTCCCTTCTCTGCCATGTTCCCCTTATTCTTCCTCCCTCTAATTTTATTGATGTAAAACTCATATAACATACAATGACCTACTTTGAAGTGTACAGTTCAGGGGCCTTCCCAGTGTTGTGCAATCACTACCTCTCTTTCATTTCAAAACTTTTGCATCACCCCAGAACAACTGGTACTCAGCAAGCAGTCACTCCCATTTCTCCCTCCCCCAGACCCTGGCACTCACTAATCTGCCTTTCTAACTCCCTAGGTTTGTCTATTCTGGGTGTTTACTATCAAAGGAGTCAAGCAACACGGGACCTAGCATGTCTCACTTTCTTACTCCAGATTGCAGCCTGTATCAGTTCTTTATTCTTTTTTATGAATGAACGACATTCCATTGTGTGGATACGCCCCAATCTCTCAATTCATCTGCTGATGGACATTTGAGTTGTTTCTACCTCTTGGCTCTTGTGAATAATGCTCCTATAAACATCGGTGCACAAGTTAAAGTGCAGATGTGTGTGTTCACTTCTCTTGAGTACATACCAAGCAATGGAATTGCAAAGTCCTAGGGTAACTCCTTATTTGACATTTTGAGAAACCTCTCGACTACCTGTCATACCGGCTGCTTCATTTTACATTCCCACCAGCAATGTATGGAAGTCTCTTTATCTTGTCCATGCAACAGAACACAACAGTCAACAAAACAAACTGTTCATCCTAAAACATTGTCATCTACCAAGGGAACATCACTGGCCAATCATGATTTCCTACCAATAATTCACAAAGTGGCCACCTTAAAAGGTATAAGCCTAAATCAGGCCCAGCTGGTCTTCAGACTGCCCCTGGAGGGCAGGAACAGGGCAGCCCCCTTCCTGCTTGCCCCTGTGGGAAGAGAGCACACTAAAGTTGTTCTGCGCCTGTGCTGGGTCCCCTGGGGAGCTGCCCTTCATACGTTAACCTTGTCAGCCCCAGCTTGGCTTGGCTGGACACCCACTGAGTGCAGAGGCCCCAGTTCTCCAGCTGGTGGGAAGACATATGGAAAAAATGCCAGGGATGGTTCCAGGAGCTTAGTGTAATGCAGATAACCAGGAACTGACAGGCAAAGGGATGGCATTTTTTGGACAGGAAAGGACTTGGCGATCTTGAGACCCAAAGCCACAGGTACAAGGTTAAAATTGAGGCCCCCCTTAAACCTGACCAGTCTGGGGCAGAAGAGGCCAAGGAGAGAAGTCAGATTCCTCTACAGTTACAGCAGCACTGTTCTAGACTTGTCCAGTAAGACTCAACTTGAGCCGGCGCCGCGGCTCACTAGGCTAATCCTCTGCCTTGCGGCGCTGGCATACCGGGTTCTAGTCCCGGTCGGGGCTCCGGATTCTGTCCCGGTTGCCCCTCTTCCAGGCCAGCTCTCTGCTATGGCCAGGGAGTGCAGTGGAGGATGGCCCAAGTGCTTGGGCCCTGCACCCCATGGGAGACCAGGATAAGTACCTGGCTCCTGCCATGGGATCAGCGTGGTGCGCCGGCCGCAGCGCGCCGGCTGCGGCGGCCATTGGAGGGTGAACCAACGGCAAAGGAAGACCTTTCTCTCTCTCTCACTGTCCACTCTTCCTGTCCAAAAAAAAAAAAAAAAAACCTCAACTTGAGGAACTTGCTGAGATGCAGATCCCTCCTTAGTCTCTGTTCAGACCACACAGACCTGAATCTCTGGGGACAGAATCTGTGTTTTTGACGTGTCTGATCAGGCAAGGTTGGGAAATATTCCACCGGCTATGAATGAAACTATAAGGCTGATTTAACAGCAACCAAGATTCCCAGCCCTTGATTTCAATGCTGATATACTCTTCATTTGAGAGAGAATTTGAAGTCAGCTTTGATATGTGGTTTCTGTTCGAGTCTACCATAGGGTGTGATGAGATGATGTCACAGCGTGTGGTAGATACACCTCCCCACCACCACATTAATTCCAGAAAATGCATGGAGAATTACCCCATCTCTTTTAACCTGGATCGTACTAACTAACCTCACTATTCTTTTCCTTGCTTTGAAAACAAAATGCATGTGCCTTATCTAATCGGAGAATAATTACTGAGAAAAAAGCCAGTGCAGCAGGTGTTTTTTTAATCCCTATTTCATGGATGAAGAAATTGAGATTCTATGAGGTTCAGTTACTGCTTCAAGTTATGATGCCAGTTACTTGCTATTATGAGTTTGTGTACCCCCAAACAGATGTGTTGGGGTTCTTACCCTCAGTAACTCAAAATGTGACCTTATATTTGGACACAGGATGTTTACAGAGGAAATTGAGTCAAAACGAAGTCATTTGAGTGGGCCCTAATGGAGTATGACAGGAATCCTTATGTAAAGGGCAAATTAGAACACAGAGATTTGCACACAAGAAGAAAGTCAGGTAAAGAAGAAGGCAGAGGTCAGGATGACATCTCTATGAGACAAGAAACAGCAAAGATTCCCAGCAAAACACCAGCTCCAAGGGAGAGGCCCACACCAGCTTCCTCCCTCACAGCCCTCAGACAGAGCCAAGCCTGACAATAACTGGATCTTGGACTTCCAGCCTCTGTGAGACAACATGCTTCTGATGTTCGCGCCACTGTGTTTGTGGTACTCTCTCAGGGCATCCCTAGCAAACTAATACACTGGTCTTCCCAAGAGTCAAAGCCCTTGGAGGCAAAGGTGCAGAGTCCTGGCTGCCTTCTGTCTCTGGGAAATGTCGCACGGCCTCGCAGGGCCTCAATTATTTCAGCTAAGAATGAGATCACAATATCTACCCACCTCAATGCGGGCCACTGCCAGATGCCCACCAACGGTGCATGTGTTAGCTTTATGTCTAGGAAGGAATGGATTTTTGTTTGGGCAGTGGTTTTCACACTAGAACCAGCCCAGAGAGATTTTACAGTATGCGGAGTTGGGGCTGGCGCTGTGGCACAGCGGGTAAAGCTGCCACCTGCAGTGCCGGCATCCTAAATGAGGTGCTGGTTCAAGTTCCAGCTGCTCTACTTCTGATCCAGCTCTCTGCTATGGCCTGGGAAAACAGTGGAAGATGGCCCAAGTCCTTGGGCCCCTGCACCCATGTGGGAGACCTGGAAGAAGCTCTGGGCTTCGGATCGGTGTAGCTCCAGTCGTTGTGGCCATTTGGGGAGTGAACCAGCGGATGGAAGAACTCTCTCTCTTTCTCTCTCTCTCCCTGTCTCTCCTTCTCTCTCTCTCTGCCTCTCCTTCTCTCACTGTATAATTCTGACTTTCAAATAAATAAATAAATCTTTAAAAAATATGCATATTCCAGAGTCCCTCTTCCAGGACCCTAATTCAGTAGGTGTGCAGGCTACCACAGAAAACACATTGAGAAAAATGTTCTCCGGTGATTCTGGGAGGCTGCTAGGGTAGGGAGCCTGTAGGGGAATGTACACTGCTGTGTAAAACCTGGCGGGGCAAATGTGTATATTCAACTACATGGCAAAGCAGTTCAGGGGTGCTGCCATTTAAGTAATACAGTACTGAGCTAAAGTTAATGTCAGCAGGCAAATGACAGGTCTGTGAGGATAGCATGGGTCTAGTTCCTCATATTGAAATGAACACACCCAGTATGAGTGACACAATATTTGCATACACAGATGCACTCACTCATGCACATGTACAATGCACATGGATGCATCTAGTCCAAGGGATGTGCTACCAAGGAGGCTGAGAATTAGCATGGCTAGATCTAGAAAGATCACAAGAGATAGCCCTGGGGAAGAGGGAGTTGCTGGGATTGGCTGCCATTCTGTCTCGGGGGCTATAGCTGCAGGTCACATGGTCAAACATTAATCACAATAAAGATCACTGTGCAGAAGCTCAGATTAAACATTCAAGACATGGGCCCAGGGGGTACTGGTAGTAAGACAGGCACGAAAGCAGAATCCAGCACGGTAAATATTTAAGAAGAACTTTGGTCACCTTGAGATGACAGAGTAGGCCAGGTGGCTCCTACACCGGAGGAGTCATTGGCACAGAGAAGAGGGTCTGATAAAGAGCCAGGAGCAGGCCTGTCTGACTGGAAGCCAGTGGGTGACTGAGAAGCAGGTCAACAAGGAGGCTGGTGGAAGGTGCTGACTGGGCGTCTCAGGCCAGGCTGGTTGTGCAGGGACCTGGAAGAATTATTCTTATGTTTTAATTGGAAGGGGGGAGGGAGAAGGATTAACACGATTATCCTAACAGATATGCTTCATTTTAAGCAAGGTATTTTTGTGTTTACTTGCTGACTCAATAACTAATAATTTATCACATTTATAAGGTAATACGTAGGAGTCATAGCAAAGCAGATATTTAGCTCAATAGACAGAATTTTTAACAAAAGTCCCAAAGAGCTCTATAAATAGAATCAGCTGACTAATCCCTCAGAGCTGAGGCCTGTCTAGGTTAGAAGGAGGGAGAACAGATGAATCGGGTCTTGAATTCAACCCTAAGTAGTCACAAGTGGGAAAAAGCAATGGATGACTACAGCCCAAGACCTCTAGGGCATCTGACCTTTGAGCCTCAAACTAGGGAAGCCAGGGTTGGTTCAGGCTTCAAATCCTAAGGGGCAAAGCAGGTCAAGTCAGAGCAGGGCTTGAGCCAGCTAGTTCATTCCTGGAGCAGGTCAGGAAGCAGGAGCCAGAGTAGGAGGCAAGGGATCCTGCCAAACATCTGCCCAAACACGCTGCGTGTGGTTGGTGGGCGTGAGGAGCTTAACCTCGCTGGCTGGACCAGGGACATCATCTGTGAGACCCAGTGCAGCGTGAAGAATGCAGGGCCCCTTACTCAAGAATAACAGAGTTTCAGGGCAGCAGCAGTGGGGTCAGTGCAACAGTACAGATTGTTTGCCAGAGAGGTTGGTCCTGTTTGCAGGTTGTGGAGGGTGGGGTGGAGGTGGGGCGGGGGAGGTAGAAGGGCCGTGAACTCCCTGCTGTATGTGCTGGAGCAGAAGCTGCTGGCCACTGGGCAAAACAGCCCAGGAAGTGCCCACTAAATCCATTCCAGTGTCAAGACGCTTTCATTTCTCCCTGCTAAAATCACCCAGAGATTTTGCAGATGGCCTGACATTATCCAGGCCAAGCTGGCTATAAAAACTCAACCAAGGTCCCTCATGGTTCATGTCTTAACAATCCAATTAGAGACTCCACCCCAAATCAAATTCTGTAGCCTGCCCCAAGACAATCATTTTCCTGTAATCTGAACAGAGGAGCAAGGCCAGTTGCAGGCAAGGTAGAGGGAGACGCCTGCCTGCATGCATTACTTACCTGGGGTTTTCAAGGCTGCGAGCTTGGCACCAATGATCACAGCCTCTCTCAGCTCTCTCTCGAAGGGTCTATTTCCTTTCTTGTCATGTACAGTGATGCAGACAGATGAGAACCAAAAGGGAAACCTGGCAAATTGGATTCATGTGCTGATGTTGTAACACTTCCACCTGAGAACAGATCTTGACAGGGGGCGGGGAGCTACATGACTCAATTACACTCAAGACTCTAAGCAAACAATTTGTTACCCTTTTTCCTTCTAGAGAAGAAAAAAAGATGATTTGAAATGTAAGTATTGATACACGCGTATGTGTGTATATATATATATACATATGTATGCATGGACGAGTATATGTATACATCAGTATGCAGTCAGCCCTCCTTTGAGTCAACCAATGGCTGATTAAAAATAACTGTAAAGGGGCAGGTGTTCAGCATAGTGGCTAAGACTCTGCTTGGGACACCTCTATCCCATATCAGAGTGACTGGGTTTAGTTTCCAGCTTACAGCTCATGTATACCCTGGGAGGCATCAGGTACTTGGTTCCCAGGCACCCAAATTGGAAAGCCAGATGGAGCTTCAGGATCCTGGCTTCAGCCTGGCCTAGCCCAAGCTGTTGCAGACATTTGAGGAGTAAACCAGCAGATGGATGGTATCTCTCTCTCTCTCTCTCTCTCTGCCTTTCGGAGTAATATAAAATAATAAATAAGTGTACTAGAAAAAAATTGTGTTTCTGCTATGTACAAATTTATCTCGTCACTTTTTCCTGAACAACATGGTATAGCAACTATCTACACAGCATTTACTTTGTGTTAAGTATTATCTCATAAGTAATCCAGAGAGGATTTAACGAATGTGAGAGGACTGTGCAGGATAAATGAAATACTACACTGTTTTGTACAAGAGACTTAAGCATACTTGGATTTTGGCATCTGTGGGGGTTCTGGAACCAATCCCATGTGGATAGGGAAGGACACTGATAACAGCTGCCATGGTAACAAAGACAATGTCAGTGGGTAAACATTTACGGGTGGAGAGAGTGTGTTTAAGGCAGGCAGCACCCCAGGTTCTGGGAACACTGTAACCTGTGTTGGGGAAATCATCCCCACATGGCTGCCCTGTGACCGTGGAGCTAAATCACCTACATGCACATCTGGGGCTCACTCCTTCCCCCAAATTTGCCAACACACTTGATTCACAAAGCACATCTGTCTCTCGTGCATACAGCAAGGCTGGATAGAAGATCACCAGCTGGGCATGTATAGCATGGCCTTCTAGCACTTCTCCCTGACAAGATTAAATTGGCATTTTTATAAAAGCCTCTATTGATGAAAAACCATCTAAAAGGATTTTCCATGCCAAGCTTAAAGCCCTGGAATGACAGAGCAGAGCTAAAACCCTGAATTTATATATAATCCAGTGGAATTTGGACTCTCAAGATCAATGTTTTTTAAAGTTCATTTTCTGCATGACTGTGACACTGCATAGGTTAAGACAAATGGGGCATTAAGACAAACAGCTGAACACTGTGAGAGGGATCTGTTAAGTTTTTACCTTGTATCAAATAAGGCGCTGGGCAGGCGTTTGGCCTAGTGGTGAAGATGCCAGCACAAAACCTGACTCCAGAGGCTGCTGTGGTGCGGTGGGTTAAGCCGCAGCTTGCAGTGCTAGCCAGCTCCCTGCTAATGTGCCTGGGAAAGCAGCAGCCGATGATCCAGGCACTTGAGCCCCTGCCACCCATGTGGGAGGCCCTGACGGAGTCCCTGGCTCAGTGTGTGTGTGTGTGTGTGTGTGTGTGTGTCACTCTGCCTTTCAAATAAATTTAAAAAGTCTTGAAAAAAACTGACTCCAGCTTCCTGCTAATGGTTATTAATATAGACCCTGGGAGGCAGTGGGGATGACTCAAGTAATTGTGTTCCTGCCGCCCACATGGGAGATAAGGTTTGTGTTCTGGCTTCCAGTTTCAGCCTGACTCAGCCCCAGCTATGGCAGACATTTAAGGAGTGAACCAGCAGACGGGAGCTCTCTCTTTCTGTCTCTTTGCCTTTCAAATAAATTTTTTAAAATTAAGCTAAAAATACAGTTACTTTACATACAGCAGTATTATTGATTTATATAGAGATAGCATAAGTAATATGAAAGATATTTAACTATTTTCCCTCAACAATATGTCAAAGACATCTGTGTATACAGAAGAGGAATGAGAAAACTGCACGTTTACTTCTTTATACCACCCGGCAAGCATTGGTTTGGTTCAGGGGTGTCACTCTTCACCAAGGAAAAGGCTCTCTAGGTTTAGCTGTTTAGGATAAATCATTTGCTTTGGGATTAATCTTGAAAAGCAAAACCTACAAAATTGTGACATGCATAACTGCAAGTTCAAAACAGCCAAAGAATTTGAAAAAAATGAAAAAAGAAAAGAATGTTAAAATAAATGAAACTATTGCTTTTCCCCTAAAAATCTCTTGAGCTGTGTGGTGTCCACTGTTGCTTGCAAGATGAGGCTCTGTCCTGGATGACTTGCACTGTTAAATAGCTAATCCCCAAAGGGATGGGCAAGTCAATTAGCGATGGCCTGATGGAAAGTGCTGGAACTGGATGGTAGTGATGGTTGTACCATACTGTGAATGTGTTTAACACCATTGAATGGCATGTTTCTAAGTGGTTACAATGATTAATTTTACCTTATATCAATGTTACCATAATTAAAAGAAAAAAACCCAATGAATGTCCATAAGACACTGATTCTGAAATGGAAAAGAAAGAGAGTAAAAGGCTCAAAGTTTCCAAAGTGTGTTATCACAGAAGTCAATGCCACAGTTTACAGACATGCAAATGTTATGGTAAAAATGACATCTGCTGAAGAAGTGTTGGCCGGATACGCAACATAGTTGGCCTACAAGGCTAAGTCTGACATCAAATCAGAATAAAAACTAAACAACGACCACTAGACATTTTGTAAGGAACCTCTAGGCTTAAAGAAGATGTCTGTGGGGTGCAAACTATGGCCCACAGGTCAAATCCAGCCCGGCGCCTGCTTTTATGGCCTGGGAACTGAGACTGGTTTTCAAATTTTTAACTCGTTGAAAAAGAATTCTATTTCGTGACACATGAGAATTAAATGAAAATGCAATTTCAGTGCTCCAACATGAACATTTACTGCAGCACAGTCACACCCATTCGTTGAGGTATTGTCTAGGGCTGCTTTAGAGCTATGATGGAAGGGCCAGCCGAGGGCCAGCAACAGAGACTGCCCTGCAAAGTCAAAAAAAAGAGAGAAAGATTTAGTATGTGGTCCTTTTTTTTAAAAAAAAAATTATTTATTCATTTGAAAGGCAGTTACAGAGAAGCAGAGGCAGAGAGAGAGAGAGGTCTACCATCTGCTGGTGCACTCCCTAAAGGGCCACAATGGCTGGAGCTGGGCCAATCTAAAGCCAGGAGCCAGGAGCTTCTTCCAGGTCTTCCATGCCAGTGCAGGGGCCCAAGCGCTTGGCCCATCTTCCACTGCTTTCCCAGGCCATAGCAGAAAGCTGGATCAGAAGTGGAGCAGCTGGGACTCAAACTGGTGCCCATAAAGGATTCTGGCACTACAGACAGCGGCTTTTACCCACTATGGCACAGCGCTGGCCCCTACTATGTGGTCCTTTAAGAAGTTTGTTGGGACAGGCATTTGATGCAGCAAAGATGATCCTAGGGGAGTGCCTGGTTTGAGTCTTGGCTCTTGTACCACCAATCCAGCTTCCTACTAATGTGGACCCTTGGAGGCAGCAGATAATGGCTCAAATATTTGGGTCCCCGCCACCCACATGGGAGACTCAGATGGAGTTCTGGGATCTTGGTGTCAACCTAGCCCAGCCCTGCTGTTGTGGGCATTTTCGGAGTAAAACACCAGAAGCAAGATCCCTCTGTGTGAGTCTTCTCCCTGATTCATTTTGTTTAGAGAAAAATAGGACCTCTACTTGGAAGGGTGGCCACGCTTCCAGGTGGAAGACCGTCCCTGAGGGTAAAGCACCCCTGCTCTCAATCCCCTACACACAGAGGTTCATCAAGGAGAGAGAATCCAGAAGGGCCCACTCCCCAGAGCCGCAGGTCAACAGGTGCACTGCCAGCAGAAGCCAGGGAGACAAGGGACTCACCAGCTAACCCCCCGAGCAGCTCAAAGTCTTTACTGTGACTCATTTCTGCTTCAAGATCTCAAAGCTCCCAGATCACCTCATGTCTTCCAAAGTTGTTTCTGCAGCTTTCAGTTAATGCTTCATGGACAGCTGCAATCCTTGTCCACCCTGCACTGCTCCAGACCCTAAGGCAAGGGCATTGCCTGTGCAGATGGGTCAGCTAGTATCCAAAGGTCACTCTTTGCTTCATGTTAACATTGGGTTCTCCACCCCAGGAGAAGCTTAAACTGTATTATTGTAACATTTGGGGTATGTTGGAGCATGCTTCTGACCTGTGCCTACCTGAGTTTGTGCCCACCGCTACTCGTGATGCCAAGAACATTTCCTCTTGCATTCCCCCTAAAATAAAAGCTTCCAGTATCCTCTTGCTCTGGGATCCGTGCTTTCAAATAATTCCTAGTGGTTTTCTTATGTGCTGGAAACAAACTACTTCATGTGACAAGTCCTTCTGGTGTATTTCCTGCCTGAACTCACCAGGAAAGGTGCTCACAGTTTTGAGTGGGTAACAATTCCTCCAGAAACTGAGGCTTCTGTGGGTGGTACTACCTTCCATGGGTTCTAACACACCCCACCCACGTTATCTGCTTCCTGCTTTTCCACCTCTCAAGAGTGTCTGTGGATGCTCGTGCTCATGGTAAGTAAGCTTTGTAGCTATGGTTAGGAGGCACAGGCTGGAAGCATTAACTGCAGCCCTTCTGATCACTTCTGAGTTTAGAGGCAGTGACTTGGGGAGAGAGCGCCCTAGTGAGCCTCAGGATGGGGCTGGCCAGCAGAAAGAGTGAGCGATTAGACAGTGGGAGTTTCAGGCCACATACCCATCTCTGGGAGGGGGAAAGGAGCTGAAGATTCAGCTCCATAAAAACTCTTGAACAACAATATTTGATGAACTTCCATGTTATCCAACATATGGAGGTGCTGGGAAGGTGGGCGGCATGCAGAGGGCATGGAGGCACCACGCTGCCCCACCCCTGCTGCGCTCTATGTGTATCTTCCATCTGGCTGTTCATCTGTCTTCTTTCTGATGCTTTGTACAAGAAACCAGTACAGAGAAGGAAGTGCTCTCCTGAGTTCTGCGACCGATCCTGGCACATTTATTTAAGAGGAAGGGAAGGAGCTGGCCCTGTAGTGCTGGCATCCCATATGGGCACCAGTTTGAGTCCTGGCTGCTCCACTTCTGATCCAGCTCTCTGCTATGGCCTGGGAAAGCAGTGGAGGGTGGCCCAAGTGCCACCCAGATCCAGAGGAAGATCCGGAGGAAGCTCCTGGCTCTTGGCTTTGGATCAAACAAGCTCCAGCCATTGCAACTATTTGGGGGGTGAACCAGCAGATGGAAAACCTCTCTCTCTCTCTGCCTCTCTGTAACTCTGCCTTTCAAATAATAAATAAATATTTTTTAAAAAGAATTAGGGAGAGATATAGATCTCTCTCTCTCTCTCTCTCTCTCTCTCTCTCTCGAAGCAGAATGCTCCCATTTACTGGTTTGCTTCCCAAATGCCTGAAAAGGCTGGAACTGGTTCAGGTCAAAACCAGGAGCCAGGAACTCAATTCAGGTCTCCCATGTGGGTTGGTAGAGACCCAAATACTTGAGCCATCAAGAGCTGCCTCCTCTGGAATTAGCAGGAAGCTGGAACTGGGAGTTGGAGCTTGGTACCAAACTCAGGCCCCTCATGTGAGGAGCTGGCAACCTGAAGTGGTGTCTTAACCATTAGGCTAAATGGCCACCCTGGTACTAGCAGATTAATTGGACCCGAGGACAGGAGTTGTGGGGACGTGTATCTGTAGACAGGCGATAATCTGTCACTTGAGATTGCCTTGTAGGGCTGAACCCTTGACCTGTGGGATCTGACACTCCAGGAAGACAGGGTCAGAATTCAATTGAATTAAAGGAGATCCAGCTGGAGTCCTCAAGAAAACTGCTTGGTTTGTGGGGGAAAAAAGAACCCATATCTGCTCACAGAGGTGTTCTGTGCTTTGTTAAATGTTAGAGACAAAAGAATACTTTGTTTTTGCCTTGATAGGTAGCAAAGACATGTTCTGTTCCCAATGAAGGAGTCTGACATTGCAGGGTCACAAGGCTTAGCAGGTTGGGTTCATGAGTCTCGTGTGTGCCTAACATGGAGGGCAGCTTGTCAGCAGCTAGGGAAGAACAAGATGCCTGAAAGGATCTGGGATCGCAGATCCGACACGCAGCAGTGGAGGGAACCTCTGCTTCTTGTTGCCTTAAGCATCTGGGCATCTGAACTGCACAGGTTACAGACTTGGCTTTAGGTGGCAGGGGAGAGATGGATTCCCTTGCCTTCACACTGGCCAGCAGCACTTCCTCCCATGGAGCCTGCAATGGAGACCGAGGATGGCCTAGCGACTTTGCTCTGGAGAGGGAGGCCATGAATGAATCACTAGCGGCATCTGTGGGTGTCTGAGTGCTCTACCATGCGAACAGGAGAAGGGTGCTAAGCCTGCAAGAATGCTCACATGAGTAACATCCAGGCGGACTCTGCAGATTGCACTCCTAAGGGGCAAAAACCCCAAATGGTATCAGAAACCACCTAGGTGGCAGCAAGATGCCCTGGTGTGCAGAAAACTTGGTGTTTATTTTAGTGGACTGCACTGCAAAGAGATGTGGAAGCTACTTTTTCATTTTTAAAGTTTTAACCACATCCCCTCAGTCCTTCATTGTATTTTACAAAAACTCACCGAACAGCCAGGCCCTGCGCCAGCACGTGGGAGAACAAGAGCTATCAGGCACAGTTGCTGCCTGCAAGGGACTCACAATTTAGCATCCTCTGCAGACATTGTTGGGGGCTCCCCGAGGTGTGACCCTTGCTCGCCGGTGCCTGTGAAGGCAGAAATGCAGTAGGCTGGGACCCACAGCTGTGCGCCCACTCCTCCCGGGACTATTCTGCCCTCCGTGCCCTGCCATGCAGAGGGTGGCACAGTTCTGGCTGCTCTGTAATCTCAGCCACAAAGAACTGCTCCACCCTTTGTCCTAGAGAAAGTGTGGGTTGTCCTGTAATTACTGCCACGCTGCCACCTGGGGCCATCTGATAAGTATAGATTGCAAAACCCTGCATCATTCCTGCCAACACGATCCTGCCAACAATAGGCACAAACACTGGCAAACCCACTTGGCCCGGGCTGAGGTTTGAGGAAAGGCGCCATGAAGTGAGCTTCAGAGATGGGAACTCAGCAGCCATTTAGGATAAGATCACACATGCATGCATGCACCCCACCACACACACGCACATGAGCACACACATTTCCTCCCTAGTACCGTGACTCCCTTATGTGATTCCATGCCAAAAGTCTAGAGAAAAGAAGCTGTCCTGAGCCCAGTGAACCAAAAAACAAACAAGCAATTCGAGAGCTTCCTGGAGAGGAGATCAATAAGGCAGCATTTGGTTTCCTCTTGTTCTTGCACAGGAACATGGTCAGGTGGAATCTGCACCAGCACATTCTCCAGCTCCTGGTCCTGGGAGCTGTCTGAGACTGCTCATGTTAGCTGGGCTTCAAAGTGAAAGCCACAGGCAGCAGTATGTCCTGAACATGCAGAGAGATTATTCTGGAACTAAGCTACTCTGGCAATCTTTTTTAGGGCAGCAAAAGAGAAGGTTGTTCACAGCTAAGAATTTCTAAGCATGCATATGCGATGAGGGCTTTACATGCATCAGCTCAAGGGGTATTCACAACCACCCTGTGAAAGAATTAGTTATTCCCATTTCACAGATGGGGCAGCTGAGCTTTAGAGAGAGAAAGCAATTTGCCCGAATGTCTCATAGCTCATAGATGGTAGGAGTGAAATGTGAATCAGATCTGGGTGATCACAGGAAGGCAGCCACAGGCTTGGGGGCAGTGGGGCTCCTTGTCTCCTGCCTGCCCACCTACCTCCTCTTGATACCATGCTTATCCCTGCTGCTTCCCCGCCATGGCAGGTCTGCAGGCTGCACTGCTCCAGACACAGCCTCATGGAGCAGAGACACAAAACAGAGGCTCCCAGACAGCCCTAGTCCCATGCTGCGGGGAAGAGGGAAAAGTAAGCTTATCTCTTTGTTCTTGGCAACAAAATCTCCTCTCTTCCCCATTCATTTTGGTCCTCATGTGCATTCAACTGTGATAATCCTACATCCGAGTTCTGGCCCCCTATCATCCATCCAGGCATAAGTCTTCACTTGTTTTATTATTTTTCCCTTTATTCTTACCCAAATTTCCATTCACATCCATCCTTAGGTTTGCACACTACCAAATTTATATATAAATCCTTACATATAAATGTATACCTGAATTTTATGTACATATACACATGTACATCTATATATACAGGCATAGCATAATTTTGGATGTGTGTTTGTAAGTCTAATAAATATTATACCATCAACTTTATTCTATGCCTTTTTTTCAATTGGCTCTGTTTTTTAAGACCTATTCACATCTGTTTGTCAATTGAGTTTATTATTTCTGACTGCAAGGTATCCCTTTTCTACCCTTTTTTTTTTTTAAAGACAGAGTTACAGAGAAAGGTAGAGTTAGAGAGAGAGGTCTTCCATCCACTCGTTCACTCCCCAGATGGCCGCAGTGGCCAGAGCTGTGCTGATCCAAAGCCAGGAGCCAGGAGCTTCTTCCAGGTCTCCCACGTGGATGCACGGGCCCAAGGACTTGGGCCATCTTCCACTGCTTTCCCAGGCCATGGCAGAGAGCTGGAGTGGAAGTGGAGCAGCCGGAACTAGAACCGGCGTCCATATGGGATGCTGGCGCTTCAGGCCAGGGCTTTAACCTGCTACGCCACAGCGCCAGCCCCTTTTCTACCCTTTTCTCTGAACCCCCTTCTGTGAGTTAGCTTTTGGATATTTTAACTAAAATACCCAAGAGGGGTTTCTTAGGAAGGAAGGCTTATTTTGGCTTACAGTTTGGGGGTTCTCGGTCTGAGATTAGGAGACCCCATTTGTCCAGGCACCTGGTAATGCCAGAGGATGGTAAAGGGTGAGCCAGGAAATAGACACAGGACGCATGCACACTCTCCATCCACCCTCCAACACCATGATTCCACTGGGAGGCTCCACCTAGCAATCTAATCTGATTCAATCACTGCCCAAAGCCCCATTTTTGGACAGTATGATGGGATCAAGCCGCCACACTAATCCAGTAACCAGTAACCATTAACACAAGACTTTGAGGTTCAAATGACTACAAGGACTGTTCAACATCCTGTCACCACCCTCTGACAGTGTGCTCACACTCACGTGTGTGCATGTGGTGACACTGGTCCACTGCCTGTTAGTGCCTATGAAGATGCTTCCTCCATGAGAGGACTTCTACTCACCGTCATAACTCCAGCCCTTGGAGTATTGCCAGCTTCCAACAGATTCCTAATAAAGATCGACTAAACGTGTGCGTCCACCCCCAGCACCTTTCTCTAATGAGGAGCTTTCCAGCAGCCTTCAGACTCTGCTGTTAGAAACGTCACATGGAGCAGAGTGGCTGGTGTGTGAGGGACGTTCACATTTAACTTCCCCTTACTCCTCCCTTCCTCTTTCTTCCTTCGTCCTTTTGTCCCTCTCACTCCCTTCCCTTGCTCTCCTTTCTCTCCTTCCCTCCATTTCCTCCTCCCTCCCTCCCTCCCTTCCTTTTTTACATAAATACCATTCAGAGTTCTTGCAGGCAGATGAAAGGATACTTGTGCTCTTGGTGGTCCCACCCTCACAAACTATAGAGGAAAAACATGGCTTTCTTTGTGAAAGGCGCCTACTGTTGAAGCACTTGTTCCTGAGAAGCCACTTAGGACCTCAGGTCATATTTTTAAAAATGTACTTCAATGTGACAAGCATTTATGGAGGCCCTGCTCTGATCAACAGGGAAGGCAGGCACAGGAAGCACATGGGTTCCTGAAGGCAACGTGTGTGTGTGTGTGTGTGTGTGTGTGTGTGTGTGTGACAGCATGGGAAAGACAGGAAGGGCATAAGAAACCCTCAGTGCAGATTGGGGCACCAGGGTGTGGCCTTTTGCTCTGATCTAGAAACCACTAGGTGCAAGTCTGAGAGGAACAAGATATTTATAGTCTCAATGCATCTCCCCACAGATGAAAGCTAACACCATGTGCCTCTTAGTGTGATCTACTGAACAGACATCCCTTATGTCGCGTTGCTGCCAAAAGTGCATAATCAGAACCTAATCACGAGGAACAACTCAGGCCCAAATGCAAATTGTGTTCTGCAACAATGATCCAACAGGAAGGACAAAGCAAGGCAGGAGAACGACCCCAGGCTAGAGGAGACTGACATGACTGGCAACTGAGAGCAACCTGGGATTCTGGATTGGACCCTGGAACAGAGAAAAACAATTTCTCCACCTTTGGCTCATTGGATCAATGAGTGACATTTGAATATGGATTACATTTTAGATCATAGATTGTATTCATGTTAACTTTTTTGAATCTGATAATTGTATTGTGGTTACTTTTGAGAATGTCCTTGCTCTTGAATGTCACAGGTCAAAATAGCAAAAACCACAGGAACAGGGGTTGGCACTGTGGTACAGACGGTTAAGCTACCACTTGAGACATTGGCATTCCATATTGGAGCCCCAGTTGAGATCTAGCTGTTCTGACTCTGATCCAGCTTCCTGTTAGTGCGCCTAGGAAAGCAGTGGAAGATAACCCAAGTGTTAGGCCCCTAGCACTGGTCTGGGAGGCCAGGATGGAGTTCTGGGCTCCTAGCTTCAGCAGGATCCAGCCTTGGCTGTTGTGTCCATTTGGGGAATGAACCAATGGACAGAAGCATGTGCTCTCTCTCTCTGCATTTCAAATAAATAAATAAATCTTTTAAATAAACAATGTTATTTATGGAGCAAGAGAAAGAAAAAAGGGATAAAGGAAATACGGAAAAGTATTAACAATCAATGAGTCTGAAGAGTGCATGAAGTTCATACTATTATTCTTGTAATTTTTCTGTGAGGTTAAATTTTGTTCAAAATAAGTTTTTCAAAACCCTGTTCTAATATTCAAGTCAGGTTTATATGCATGGAGGCAGGTATGACGTAATAAAGATAATAGCACACTCGCTGCTTTGCCAAGTGCTGGGGACTCTCTCCACACTGTTTAAGTGGCACAGCTACCCTAGCAGGGGGATACTGTTATCATTCCCATTTTACAGATGCAAAACTCGGCTCAGAGAAGTATCTTAACTCACCAGGGTTATGTGGAAGAGCTGGGATTTAAACCTATACAGACTTGGCCTAAGAGCCACACTCTATTGTTTCTGTGTTAAGTACTGAGGCTGGGATGCTGGAGTCAGAACACCTGGCTCAAATCCCACATTCCCACATTCCTGGCTGCAGGACCGTGAGCAAACTACCAGCCTCCTCGGTTGCCCAAAGTATTTTCAGAAAATGAGAACACTATCATTTGTATGTGGCTTGTTCTCTCCTAAGCACCAGTGGAAATCTGACTGCCATTGCATTGGTGTTGAGATGTGTTCGCGTCCTGAGGGTGGAGCTTCCATAAATGGATCCATGCTTTTCTCCCATGAGTCTGTTATGGCTTTCATGGGACTGGGTTAGTGACCCCAGAAAAAGGTGTTTCCTCTCGAGCTATTCTTCCTCTTCTGCATGCACCCATTCATCCTTCCACTTTCCCCCATCAGCTGAAGCAGCCGGGGGCCCTCACCAGAGGTGACCACCCTCTCTTGGGCTTCCCAGCCTCCAGAACTATGTGCCAAAATACACCTGTTTTGTGTATAAATTATCCAGAATCAGGTACTCCATTACAGCCATGAAAATGAACTGAGACAGAAGGTTATAACAGCACTTACCTCACAGAGTTGTTCTAGGTTAAAGGAGGTGGCGCAAAATAGTGCTGGATGCAGACTAAGCATATTTTCAAGCAGAACATTTGGGAACCTGAGGCCCACACAGGTGGTTGGCCTTAAATCCCACCAGCCACATGGGTAACTGACAGCAATGAAACAGAACTTAGTGACTATGCAAGTGAAGTCGGGTTTGAGGCAGGGTAGTCATCATGTGCAAAACTTACCTAGAGCAGGAAGGGCACTTCATTGGAAGCCTAGAAACCACTGGCACACATTCCGGGGTTCTGCTAGCCTTCTGCAACCTCTAGGTCCTCTCCTAAACTGTGCAGTAGATTCCATATCTAAATCAGCCACGCACAGGGAGTCCCCCAGACTAAATGCCCATTCCTGTCTGCCTGACATAAGCTCCTTGGGAATTTTAAGAGTTCTTGGCTCTCCTCTTCCCACCCCTTCCCTCTCCTCTCCTCGCCTCTCCTCTCCCCTTCTCTCTCCTCTCTTCCCTCCCCCCCATTTTCTCTGTCTCCCTCTGTCTCTCTGTCTCTGTCTCTGTCTCTCTCTCTCACACACACACACCAGCTAGGGTTCTTTTGTTTTGAACCCCCACAGGCATCACCATCTATAGTAGCACAGTGCTCTGCTTGGCCCCAGTAAACACTCTGAGAAGTTTCTGGCAGGGAAGACCTAGTTCCCATGAGTTCTGGTGATAACCACCCCAGAGGAGAGAACGGAGCTCAGACAGACAGGTCCATGGAGCTATCACTGAGTGCAGCTGTTCCTTTAGGGATAGGAAAAGCTGAAAGTTGGGAGATTTACTTATGGCCTGGTGGCTAACAGGCAATGGTGGAGTGGGTCAAGGTATTCCCAAAAAGAGGACGGGGCGGGCTGAGAAATCTGAAAACACTCCCATGCCCATCAACCAAAACTTGCATAAACAAGACTAGGAACAGTGAGAAGAAAGAGACCCAACGATTTGGGCCTTTCAAGGCAATGGGTTTAGTTAAAGTGGGATTTCCCCACCCTCTTCAGAGGCCAGCCAGGCTGAAGGGGCTGTGCTTCCACTCAGCCTGCTGGGTGCAGGATGGGCTGAGCTGGATGGGCTTGCCTGGGGAAAGAGAGAGACTTAGCTATCCCACAGAAGAGACAAAACATTTAAGGGGAGGATTCAAGTAAGGAAAGTATTGAATGGCTTCCGTGTGGGTTTAAATTATTTGGGGTGGCTACAGTGAAATGTCTCCTGGGTCTTGGGGTAACACTATTTAGTTTAAATCCAACAGTAAATCCTTAACTGTCCCTTGTTCCCATGCTGCTCATGAACTGTGACCTCAACCTATCCCAGACTCTTAAGATGATTAAAGTAGACAATCAAACTCACATCCACAATCCCACCAGAGTGAATAATCAAGGCCCGGTTTCCTCCCAAAGGTACACTTACATACACACAGCAAATGCACAATCACAACCCTTGTGTGTTACTGGACTTGCCTATGTTGCAAGAGAATGCTTTGCTGAGAGACTTGGGGCCCTGAAAGGAAGTTGCTCAATCTAAGTGGAAACCAAACCCTCACTTTGGTTTCCTCGGGAAATGTTGCAGTAACTCCTCTATAATTAGAGATCATGGACTTGACCAAGCCAATAGCCAAGATCCAGCACAGCCCCAGGTGGATGTGGCAGTACACAGGCTTGGAGCCACCGAACGGATCCCTGCCATCCTGTAACCATGGAGGTGGTCATTCTTAGGAGTCTGCCATCCAGTCTGGGGGTTTTCAAAGTTTCTTCTAAGTCTACAGTGGACCAAAGGAAAAGAGGAGAAGGAGACTAGGAGAACCAGGCTCCTGACAGCTCAGTTCCACTTACTGCACAGAAGCAGGGGTTCTGCCATCAACAAAATGTGAAAAGGGCTTAGCAACCCCACCTTATTCTAACTCTGCCATTTTACTGATTTGGAACTGAAGGGGCCAGAGGGGTTAAGCGACGGACCCTAGGTCATGATTTGATGATGTCCAGGGCCTCTGACTCCAAGTCCAGGGCCAATTCTCATTGTTGCACAGCACTGACACTGATGACAGCAGAGTGACAGGTTCTGTTGCAAAGCTCCAGATGGACAGACGGATAATCAATCAACCCTTACTGATTTCCTCCACACTCGACACTCGGGTTCTTGGCCCTGAGCACCCCTATTGGCTGTTCCGCTGTTCTCGTTTGATCCCCATTTGTTCAGACATCTGCCTTCTGTGCGAGCCGGGAGCCCAGGACGCGAGTCGTCCTGGTCCTGATGTGACTCGCTGTTCATAGAAAGGAACTTAACAAAGATTTAATGAATGAATGAGTGAGACGATAAGGAGGAGTGAAAAAGGGAGCTGGGATTTCAGGCTGCTGGGGCAAAGTGAGAGGAGGCCACCACGGCAGCTGTGGCCTCACCACAGGGCCACCTCAGCCCCCGCAGTGGCCTGGGTTCGCTGTTGCTGAGGTCTTTGCTGATCTCTCAGGCTCTGAGGCTGAGATTGAGGTTCAGGGGGGGCCCCGCTGGCCCAAAGTGACGCCTCCCGTGATCACAGCAGCAGAGGACTATAACTCCCCAGAAGACGACTTGCTCAAAGCCAAAACCCAGAAAGTCATGAAGAGGAGACGAATTTAATCATAATCCCACAAGCCCAGTGCTACTATTATTTTTCAGTTTCCCTTCCAGTCTTTTTCCTCATGTCTCTAGCTGCAGTTAATGTTGCTGCCTTTTTTTTTTTCACATAACATATAAGCAGGAAACTGAAATTCTTGAGAAGACTTATTTCCCTCCCAGGGTTCACACCATGGGTACTGGAAAAGCAATTTCAGGCAGACGCCTCTGTCTCCTGACTAAATGGTTTTCTCCCAGGCAAGGGCAGCCCCTGCAGTGAACGTTCCAGAAAGGAGCTGGTCAAAACATCTCTCCATTAAGTCCAGCCCCCTCCTTCCTGCCTGGAGCACATTTGCCTCCTTTGAATCTTACGTGCCATTTCAGTCAGCCACGTTAGTGAGTGCAAAGTGCAGAGCAGGCTCTGAGCGAGGCCCTGCACCTCCTGCCACGTGGCACGCCTGGCTGTGGCACGGTGCAGCCACCCCTGGTGCAAACCCTGCAGCTCGAGAGCCCCCCCCCCCGCCCCCCGGACCCAGGAGCGTTCTTGACGTTGCTCACGCCTTACCCAGCTCACACTAAAGGCTGTGTGCACCTTGGCCCCTTGTGTTTGCTGCGCAAGGAAGCTAAGTAATTGTCCAGCTGTGCCGAGGACAGGCAACGGTTGGGATTGTGTCAGGGAATCTTTGTTCAGTTCCTACGAAGGGCAGCCTATTAGGTAACAAGGCCATTCCGAATGGAAAACAGGCCTCTCGAAAGGCCTGAAATAACTGATTGCCACATCCCCCGCAGGCAGGCCCACAAACAGCTCTTTCATGGAGAAAGAGCCAGCTCAACTAACTAGAAAGACTCTCAGAAATGTCTTTTGTGGCTTTAAAAATAAGTGAGGAGGCTGGCCTCAGGGATACACAACGGATGACGGTGCATGAAGAGGGAGCAAGTGACGTGGGTGGCCAGCCGGAGCGAGCAAAGCTGGCACTGCAGCTGGCGGACGGAAGCCAGCCCCTCTGCTGCCTCCTCTGCCACAGGGACCCCTGGCCGTGGTGGGCTTCTGTGGGCAGCATCACCCCACGACAGTGCTCAGCCTAAGGGGGAGGCTAAATGCTGTGTGCGCTTTGGAGGAAGTCATCTCAAATCCACGTTAACTTGTTCCTAAACTCCCACAGCCAGACAAGCTGGTAGGAAAGTAGGGTTCCATACAGCCCAGCACTCTTACAGGGCAGGGGTCCTGCACAAGTGCCAGGATTTCCATGAAGCACCTGCTTCCTGGCCTGTTCCACACATGCATACACTCACTACATGCACACGCACACACACTCTCACCACAAATACATATGCTCACATGCACACACACCCACACACATGCATATATTCACTATGATGGACTCAATTGTGACAACCACCCACAAATTCATATGCAAAAGCCCCAACCCCGAGCACCTGAGAATGTGGCCATTTAGGGAGGTAATTAAATTCAAATGAAGTCATGAGGGCAGATCCCTGATCCAACCTGAGTGGTGTCCCTGTAAGAAGAGATGAGGATGCAGACACACGCATACACACACACACACACACACACAGAGGGAACAGGGGAAGCCACTGGGAGAGGACGGCATCCGCACGCCATGCAGAGAGGCCTCAGGAAGAGCCGAATCCACCAGCCCCGTGATCTGGGACTTCCAGCCTCCATGCTCTGAACAAAACAATTCTATTGTTGAAGCTGCTTGGTTCAGAATCCCTCGTGACCGCAGCCTGAGCCGTCAGTCAGTCACACATGCATTAACACATCCACTCACAGAAGCACTGGCACTCTCTCTCACACACACTCACCACTCATTCCTTGCTCCCCCACGCTCACTCTTGCACACACAGTTCCTGAGGCTTAGCCTCCCTGAGCTCGGTTCTCTTCCTGGGCACCACAGGGCTTTGCTCTCTGTCAAGTTCATTCCTCTTGCAGCAACCTTGGATCTGTCTGTGGGACTCTGGGCCCTGAGTCTGACTTTGTGCATCCTGACGTTCACCGCGTGCCCGGCACTTGGTTCTCCTGTCTCCCAGCAAAGGCCTCCTGACCTTGACTGCAAAAAGAGACTGCTGACCTTGGACAGGGCGCTGACATTCTGATCTTCATCTCTAAAGAGCAAGGCCAGCCAGCATGGTCCTTGTCCCCAACTCAGCAGCATCAACATCCCCTGAGGACTTGTTAGGGAGGCACATTCTCAGGCCCCCCAAGATGTACAGGATCAGAATCTTTAGTGGGGGAGTCCAGGAAGCTGTGCCTTACACACGCAGGCTCACATGCGAGAACCACCGAGCTAGCTCTCTGGAAGTCCTGCCGGGGAACAAACCTCCCCGGCTTGCTGGGAGGGTGAAGAGCCACATCAGGACGGACATCATGTAAGACACACCTCCAATGCACCCTACCCTTCCCATTCCTTACCACCAAAACCTCCTTCCAAAGTAGGTATCAGGTGAAAGTCTTCTCCAGTGAGTGAAATGAGGCTCAGAGAAGTTGAGTAACCCACCGAGAGGATGCACAGCCAGAGAGGAGCACAGGGAGGATTTGAATGGGCCACCTCAAGGTGCTCTCCCCACTTCCTGACCTGGGCTACCACAGTGGCAGGTGCCAAACACGCTGCCAGTGTTCGGACGTGACATTTTCTGGTGCTTCTGCAACCTCTGGGAACCTGAACCAACCATGCAGCCTCCATCATTGCCTCACCTGAGGTACAGCATCTTCCACTTCCGCAGTGCCACCCCACTGCCAGCCTCACCATGCTGAGCTTCCTGGGACCCCTGCATTGCATCCCTTTGGCCTCACAACCACTCCTGCATCTGTTCTCCATGCCGACTGTTACTGTGGGCACGGAGCCAACATGGCTGCTAAAGGAAAGAGGCCAGTCCCAAGTTCAGGGCCTGGGGTGGCCTAGAAAACTGGACCCTCTCCTCCCACCACTGCCCCCTAAAAGGAAAGCCTCCTGCAGAAGATGCTGAGACGGCCTCAGAGAATCACAGAGGGAGAAAGCAAGCTTCTACAGTGCTTCCCCGGAGGCCTTGCAGGGGAAGGAGCCCCCCACAGCCACGGGATGGATGTGAGTGGGGAAGCTGGGCCACCCAAGAGCACGCTTGCCTCTCTCTGGTTTTACAGAGGTGGCCCTGGTGGCTCCCCTGGAGCCATCCCCTTGGCATTCTTGGCAGTGCACTGCTAGGCTCCTGCACCTTAGGAGGCATGGGTCTGCTTTAGTTTTTGTTTGAAAATTTATTTATTTGAAAGGCAGAATTAGAGACAGACAGAGAGACAGACACAGATAGAGGGCTGGTTCAATGCTGGTTCACTCTTCAAATGGCTGCAATGACCAGGGCTGGGCCAGGCTGAAGCCAGGAGCCAGGAGTTTCTTCCAGGTCTCCTATGTGAGTGCAGGGGCCCAAGCACTCAGGCCATCTTCTGCTGCTTTCTCGGGCTCATTAGCAAGTAGCTGGATAGGAAGTGGCAGCCAGGACTCAAGTTGGCACCCATATGGGATATGAGGCAGGGACTCTGTTACGTTTCCACTGCTGTACCCCTAGTCTCCCTCACAGTAAGTGCCTAGTCAGCATTTGTTGATTAAATAAATGAATGAGTGATATCCCATCTGCCAGATTCTACCCCAGGGACAGCCACACACACACACACACACACACATGCACGTGCATGCTCAACCATACTCCAGGGCTGGCAGAAGAAAGGCCAAGGGTAGAGTTCTGGGCAGAGGGAGCGTGGTCATGGGGCAACAGCATAGCACAGAGAGAGGAAGGTGAGGAGAACAGATCTCTCCATCGAGGGAGGCCTGGGAAAAAATAAACGGTGCAGGCATTTGGAGTAGCAGTTCAAATGCCACTTGGGACCCCCACATTCCACATTGCAGTGCCAGGGTTTGGGTACAGGCTCCACTCCTGATTCTAGCTGCCTGCTCATGCACACCCTGGGAGGCAGCAGGTGATGGCTCAAGGACCTGGGTCCCTGCCACCATATGGCAGACCGGGACTGATGCTGGGCTCCTGGTTTTGGCCTGGCCAAGCCCCAGCTGTTGCTGGCATCTGGGAAGTGAACCAAGAGACGGGAAATTTTTGTCTGTTTCTCACTCTGTCTCTCTGCCTTTCAAATAAATAAAATAAATATAATAATAAAAAGAAACCAATCTGAGGTTACAGGAAAAGTATCATAAATTGGACATCTGGCCTGAGGTCTGATAGTGGGTAGTTTTCAAACTGTGGATGAGGTCTACTTTCAAAAAATCATTATTTGTGTTGCATGCAGAGGGCACTGGTGTGGGTAACAATGGCCCCAAGCAGAGGAACCTGCCTGGGATTCTGGACTCAGACCCAGTTGTAGGGTTGCCTTGTGGGGAAGGCTATTTTGGTAGCTCCCAGAAGGGTGCCAAGAAGCTTTTTGAGGGCCAAACTTGAACCAGAAGCAATGCTAAGTTCACTTCCATTTTCTGTGTGGAGAGAAGCCCTTTGTACCTTTTCATTTTGGGCAAGAGTTTTGCACAATGTTCCAGTGTGCCTTACACAAGGCTTCATTGCACCACGAGCAGGCTGGGGACTCTACACCTCCGGTGACCAGGTGAACACTGCTTCTCCCTACCCCGAGCTCCTGCAACTCATCTGGGCTTGGCCCTCTGTTTGAACGCTCCATTGATAATTCTGTGACCAGCACGGGGCAGAGCGGCTCCACTCATCTTCCCTCTCTGTGCTGCCCGTGCCAGTGTTCTCAAGGGCTGGAGCACGGGTTGGGGCATTTTGAACTGTGTGCAGTGTTGAGTGGGTGTGTCAACCACTCACGGTCCCCGAGGTGACTTCCAGACAGGAGCACTGAGGATAAGACCCCCCATCTAGGCTACCCATCTGTGAGCTCCTTTGTAATAATCGCCTCTCGTGTGACAGTGAGAAGTGGACGTCAATGAGAGGCACCACAGACCCCACACTCTGCCAGCTGCTCTCCCACGAGAAGTTCCATCAGAGCTGTGGGTCCACACATGTGGAGAAGAGACTGACACTCAGAGAGATGATGGACGACAGAGCCCATAGGGACTGAACACCAGGGTGCAGACTCCGGTGCATTCCAGAAGGCAACCTGTCATTCTGGGCAAATGGCCTGACTGGAACTCAACCATGGAGGAGTGAAGGTGGCTCAGCGATGGGACATGATGGTGGGCACTCTGATATGGAGTGCAGTTGTCCCGAGTCTGAACCACTGTGCCAAATGCCCACTGCACAGGCCTTGTTAACAGTGAGCTGATGATGCATCAGCATGAGGGGAGGTCAGTTTCTTTTTTGCTTAAACTCCAAGTGTGAACTAAAATTCTATAAAAAATAAATGCAGGGGCCGGTATTGAGGTACAGTGGGCTTAGCTGCTGTTTGCAACACCCACATCCCGTATTGGAGTGCCAGTTCCAGTCCTGGTTTCTCTGCTTCCCAACCAGCTTCCTACCAATGTACCTGGGAAGGCAGAAGGAAATAGCCCAAGTGTTTGGGCCCCTGCCATTCCCTTGGGAGACCCTGATGGAGGTCTTAGTTGCTGGCTCTGGCCTGGCCTAGCCCCAGCCATTGTAGCCATTTGGGGAGTGAACCAGCAGGTGAAAGATCTCTCTCTCTCTCTCCCTCTCCCTCTGTTGCTCTGCCTTTGACATACATACATACACACACACACACGTAAGTCTAAAAATGAAAGGTATGGGCCAGTGCTGTGGCTCACTTGGCTAATCCTCTGCAAGCGACGCTGGCACCTTGGGTTCTAGTCTCAGTTGGGGCACTGGGTACTAGTCCCTGTTGCTCGTCTTCCAGTCCAGCGCTCTGCTGTGGCCCAGGAGGGCAGTGGAGGATGGCCCAAGTGCTTCGATCCCTGCACCTGCATGGGAGACTGGGAAGAAGCACCCAGCTCTTGACTTCAGATTGGCATAGTGCCAGCCATACTGTCCATTAGGGGAGTGAACCAAGAGAAGGAAGACCTTTCTCTCTCTCTCACACACTATCTATAACTCTCTCTGTCTCTCTCATTGTCTGACTCTGCCTGTAAAAAAAAAAAATAAATAAATTAAATTAAAAAAATGAAAGGTATGACCAACTTCTCAAAGTAGAGCAGTTAGTCCACGGTTGTATCACTGGGGTGTAACCTCAGCAGAGCTCAGGAAATCCAAACATTCAAGGACTAAGCATGGCACTGGGATGCTCCTCCGCTGTGAAAGGGGGAGTTCGGTGGCCTGCACTGTGCCAGGGGCCAGGCCACGTGGGAGAGCTCCTCACTGTGGCCCTTTTGTCCCAGACACTTTGGGCACCCAGAGAGCTCTCTGAGGCAGTTTGCTCTGCTTCCAGCTGCTCTGTTTCACTTTCCACTTTCCCTTGAAGCCAGGGTAAAGGGAAGCTAATGTGAAAATGGCTACAAACGAAGCCTTCCAGTACACACAACTACTTAGCACACAGAACACCAACTTAACCTACAATATGGGTGGCTCTTTTGGAAAGAGGTGAGGTATAAACATATACCAGGGGCTAGCATTGTGGTATAGCGGGTCAAGCCACCACCTGCAGTGCCAGCATCCCATATGGGCACTGGTTCAAGTTCCGACGGCTCCACTTCTGATGCAGCTCTCTGTATGGCTTGGGAAAGTAGAAGATGGGCCCTTGTACCTGCATGGGAGACATGGAGTAGGCTCCTGGCTCCTGGCTTAGGATTGGGCCAGCCTTGTCTGTTGCGGCCATTTGGGGAGTGAACCAGTGGATTAGAAGACCTCTCTCTCTCTCTCTCTCTCTCTCTCTCCCCTTTCTGCCTCTGCCCCTCTGTAATGCTGCCTTTCAAATAAACAAATAAATTTTTTTAAAAAAATATTTGTTTATTTGAAAGGCAGCGTTACAGAGAGAGGTAGAGACAGAGAGAGAGGTCTTCCATCTGCTGGTTCACTCCTTAGATGGCTGCAACGGCCGGAGCTGAGCCGATCCAAAGCCAGGAGCCAGGAGCTTCTTCCAGGTCTCCCAAGAGGTTGCAGGTTAACCCACTGTGCCACAGCATCAGCCCCAACAAATAAAACTTTAAAACATTGGCCGACGCTGTGGCTCACTAGGCTAATCCTCCACCTTGCGGTGCCGGCACACTGGGTTCTAGTCCTGGTCGGGGCGCCGGATTCTGTCCCGGTTGCCCCTCTTCCAGGCCAGCTCTCTGCTATGGCCCGGGAGTGCAGTGGCAGATGGCCCAAGTACTTGGGCGCTGCACCTGCATGGGAGACCAGGAAAAGCACCTGGTTCCTGGCTTCGGATCAGCGCGGTACACCGGCCACAGCACGCCGGCGGCCATTGGAGGGTGAACCAACGGCAAAAAGGAAGACTTTTCTCTCTGTCTCTCACTCTCACACTGTCCACTCTGCCTGTAAAATATATATGGGGCTGGTGCTGTGGCACAGCAGGTGTGTCCTCCATCTGCAGTGCTAGAATCCCATAAGAGTGCCAGTTTGAGTCCCGGCTGCTCCACTTCTGATCCAGCTCTCTGCTGTGGCCTGGAAAGCAGGGGAAGATGGCCCAAGTCCTTGGACACCTGCACCCACATGAGAGACCTGGAAGAAGCTACTGGCTCCTGGCTTCAGATCGGTGCATCTCCTGCCATTGTAGCCATTTGGGGAGTGAACCAGCAGACGGATCTCTCTCTTTCTCTGCCTCTGCCTCTGCCTCTCTGTAACTCTGCCTTTCATACAAATAAAAATAAAACAAATATACCACCATTAGATCCAATTATTTGTCCTAAGACAGCAGCAGCTGATATACCTCTGGGCAGAAAGTCTCAAAGCAGATGAGAAGCCCACCTGTTGATACTCAGGGCCACTGTGCCTGCCACACCAAATAAACCCTGGGGTGACCAGGCAGGAGCCCCACTCTTTCCTCTGGACTCAGTCACCAAGTATCAGCTTTCTTCCAGGTCCTCTGTTATGTCATCTGTCTGGCTCCACAGAGAAAATGGGCAGACGGGATTCCGAGTCGTGTCTGCATGCAGCAGATCCCACACTGCAAGCTGGGGCTCCCTAGACTTGCAGCCCATCTCTTTTCCATTTAGGGACACCCAATTATTCTCAAACAGCAGCGCTGCCACCACCCTGGGATCCCCAAACCTGCCTCTGACAGGACTGCAAAGGCTGTGCCTGGACAGGGCCTGGGCTGCAACAGGCTTGCCCCCTTTGCACTGGCTCTAATGCAGGCATAGGGGTCTTTCAGCACCCCATAGCACCCTTACAAGGGCATAGCAGCCTCTTCCACAATGGCCTTGAGTGGTGCCTGTTGCTCCAGAGAACAATGCTTGCACCCATTCCATCGTAGAACCAATTAAATTAGCAATTCCCACCAGTATACAATTCCATTACTCTCTCCAAAACAACCTATTTACAATGGACAAACCAATTACCAGCCTTCCCAGAGCCCCCAATGGGAGAAGCTGTACAGTTCCCACTGGCCCCACTGGCTGACAGTGCAGTGCCTCTGTAGCCACCATGACCCCCACTGCTCGGAGCAGCCCCTTCTTGTTACAGGCCCTTCCTCCTGCCTTGTCCCCCAATCCCAGCCACTACTAACCAGAGTAGGTATGCGAGGCATGACCCAAGTGAGCAAGACAGAGTCCTGGGGCAGAAACCAAGTAGAAGTCACAGTAGTGGCCTAAAGAGAAGAAAGGGGAGAGCTGAGGAACAGGGGACAGAGTAAGCCTTGGCTGGAGCCAGGAGCTTATGAGGCCTTTGTCCCAAGCTCCTGTGCGCAGAAACCTTTCTCCTGAGATAACTGGAGGGTCTCTGTGTTCCTTGCCACTCCCAGGATGGTGGCAACTTGGAACATCCTTCCAGTGGAACCAGAGCCAGATGCTCTGGGACTATGGGTTGAATCGTGAACCTCCAGATTCCTGTGTTGAAGTCCTAACTCTTAGGAGCTCGGAATATCTCTATGTTTAGCAACAGGGATCTCTGTAGTATAATTTAGTTAAAATGAGGTCATTATGGTGACCCTAATCTGATCCAACTGAGCTCCTTATTTTTTGTAGAAAAGGAGAGGAGTATTTAGCACAGCGGTTGGTTAAGACACCGCTTGAGATGTCCACATTCTGCACTGGAGTGCTCGGGTTCTCGTTCCAGCTCCACGCCCGATTCCAGCTTCCTGCTAGTGCATCCTGGGAAGCAGCAGGTGATGGCTCTAGTGCCTGGGTCTCTCCCACCTCTGTGGGAGCCCGGATTGAATCCCTGCCTCCTGGCTTTGGCCTGGCCTGGGCCCAGCCACTGTGGGCATTAGGGGGAATGAACCAGTGGATGGAAGATCTCTCTCTGCTTCTCTGCCTTTCAAATCAATAAAACACAATTTTTTTTCAAAAATGAGAAATTTGGAAACTGAAAGCCCACAGTGAGAATGTCATGTGGAGGTAAAGATGGCCCTGTGCAAGCCAAGGAGATGGATCTGGAACATTCTTCCTCATACCCTCAAAGGAACCAGCTCCGCCCTCCCCGTCCCTCCCGCCCCCCCACTGCATACTAATTTCCATACTGTTTGAGAATCTCTTTCTGAGGTTTCAGCTGTGGAGACCCTCACGGGGAGGGCTCCAACAAGTCCATGCAAACGTATTATGAAAATACTGCACAGACTTTCCGAAGGCCCTGTGTATGCAGCGTGGCCCAGAAGGCCACCAGACCTGCACAACCCTACATCATCCATGACAATTCCAACGCGTTTACCTTTAGCCCGCAAAACAAGACCTGTGCATTGATCTTTCATCTTATTTTAAACTCTGCATTTAAAACGTGCATAGTTTTAAATCCAATTCTTCCAGAAAGCTTTATATGAAAAAGGCAGCTCCTGCCTCTAGTCCCATCCTGCCACCCAGAGGCGTTTCTTGGTCGTGCTTTGAGCTCTCAGGAGCTAGCACCCCGAGCACAGGCCAAGGTCTCAGAGGGCAGCAGAGCCCAAACCCCGTGCTGGTTCTCCGTCCCAGGAGCTCCTTCACAAGAGCAACTGGAAGACTGCAGAGAAGGCGAAGGGATACGCCCATGGGGAAGCCGGAACTGCCGTGTCTCCCGGGTTGCCAAAGGAATTCGTGTCCTTAGAAGGGCACTGGTGAGACCGGGGCCTCCCTGCGGCCTCCTGATGAAGGAGCCACGACAAGACTGAGAGCAGACTCCGAGCTGGCGGCCTGGAGAGTACCAGCCAGACATGGAGCCCCCACCAGACTTGCCCACAGCACCTCTGCTCGGGCCCAGGGAAGACCTTGGTTTGTAAACGTTAGATGCCAGTGGTCGTAGCAGCAGAATGTTACTGTGACTACCCTCATGCTTCCACAGGCCAAGTAACTGGCTTGCTGGGACTGCTTGCTCCCTCTAAGAAACTCGGTATTTTTCAAACTGTTCCAAGCTATTGAAAAAAAAAAAAAAAAAAAGAAAAGTACAGATAACTCCCAGATACTCCTTTGCCCACTGCCCCGCCTCATTTTCCCTATTATTATCTTGTGTTAGTATGGCATATTTGCTCTAATTGATGAGCCCATATTCATTATTCTTACCTGGAGACCAGAGTTTACATTATGGTCACTCTTGGGGTTGCACAGCCTATGGGTTTGGACGAAAGTATAATGACGCGCATCCACCACTGTGGTATGCAGAACGGTTTCACTGCCCTAAACATCCATGTCCCACCAATTCATCCCTGTCCTCTCACCCCAAATCACTGAGCTTCTGACTGTCCCCATGGTTTTGCCTTTTTCCAAATGTCATATATTTGGAATCCTACAGTATGAAGCATTTTCAGAATAGCTTCTTTGACTTCGTAATAAGCACTGACTTGTCCTCTGCATCATTTTGTGGCTCGACAGCTCATTTCTTCTTAGCACTGAATCACAGTCCATCGTCTGGGTGTGCCATTGTTTCTTTATCCAGTCACCTGCTGAAGGATGTCTTGATTACTTCCACACTTTGGCAATTACAGAGAAAAGTGCTATAAACAACTGCATCCAGGCTTTTGCGCATGCTTTTAGCACATCTGGGTAAAGGAGTATGATTGTTGAAGCTTATGGTAATAGTATGATTCATGTTGTAAGAAACTGTCAAACTGTCTTCCAAAGTAGCTGTAGCTTACTGCATTCTGCCAGCAATGAGTGAGAGTTCCTGCTGCTCTACACCCACCAGCATGCTCTCAGCATCGTCAGTGGTTTGGATTTAAGCCATCCTAATGGGTGCGTAGTGGTATCTCATTGTTATTTTGACTCGTAATTCCCTAATCACCTCATATCGATCCTCTTTTCCTTTGCTTATTTGCCATCTGTGTATCTTCTTTAGTGAAATGTCTACTCAGAGCTTTGGTCTACTTTTTAATTGGGTTGTTTCCTATTTTTGAGTACAAGAATTCTTTGTATACTTTGGATACCAGTCCATTAGCACATTCATCTTGCAAACATTTTCTCTCAGCGTGAGGCTTGTCTTCTTATCCCATTAGGCTTCACTGTCTCTTTTCAGACACTGAAGATGGCTGATGAGGATGGATGTGTGCAGAAATACACCTCTCTTGGCCCAGGTGCCAGACAGCAGGCTGACATGTGCCACATCTAGGCAGTAGGAGAGTTTGGGCAGGAGGAACATTTATTTTAGGTAAAATTATGTCAGCTTCCACAGCATTAGCTCTATCTCTTCCTCCACCCCTCGCTTGCTTCCTCCAACCATCCGTCAGTCTGTCCACCCATCTGTCCATCTGCTATTCATGGAGTTCCTACTATATACCCTGCTTGAGTAGAGGCATCAGGAAATCAAAGATGCATGAAACAGAGTTCCTGCCTTCAAAACACTCACAGGCCAGTCTGGAAAGCCATCGCTTCCGTGCAGTGTGAGAAATAATGAGATGAAGAAAAGCTGGGGATGGGTGAATGTTGAGGAAGGTTGTTGGTGGGGAGCACTGACAGAGTAGAAGGGGGATCAGAACAAAGATCACCCCACTCCACAGTCTCCCGTGGCACTACAAGGGATCATTCTCTGTCCTGCTGAGCCCAGAAGGCTCATCTTAGCCCCAGAGAGTCAAGGGCAGGGTGCCCTCCCCACACTCCATTATCACTGTCACAGCCATAGCTTCCTCTTTGTCAGTTTCACATGGTATCTTTGTACCCAAACAGGAACTACTGCAAGGCCCAAAGCAGCCATGGGTGAAGTGGATCTGGAGATGAGGGTAAGTGGCCTGAGCACTCTAGACAGGAAACTCGCAGCCTAATCTCAGGGCAGCAGCTATGGCTACACTCATGGTCAGCCTAGCAGAGGACTCTGAGAAGAGACAAGTGCACATTTGTTCCCCCAGGCATGTGGGTCTGTGTGCATCTCCCTCCCCCAGCCTCCCCCTTGCAAAGTGCATCCTCAGGAGAACAGAATTACTCCACAGTCACTACAGTTGTGTAGGAGACCCACGCAACTTCCCATTTTCAAGGCACTGTAGTTGGCAATAGGGTGAGATCTTACCCCATCTCTCTCCCAACTATATTTGCTACAATGCATGCTTACAGTGAAAGAATCTAATGACAGTAGAGAACACTATAAAAGGAAAAGTTGAAGCCCTTCTCATAACCATCATCACCACCACCACCCTCACCTTTCCTGTAAAGAATCACTGTGAAGAATTTCTTGGGTCTCTTGCCAGGTCTTCTGTATATGCAAATACAAATATGCCATTGGTTGTACAAAAACAAGTCATAGAATATACATAGTTAGTAACTTCCTGTTTGCTTATCTTTGTATCTTGGACACATTTCCATGGCTTTATTAGATGTCCCGATCTCCCTTTTGTTTTTACTCAATCATCTCTCCTGCAAGGCAGCTGATTATGCCAATGGCATGCCCTAACTTACACTTGGCCAGGGTGCTATTGACCACCTTGATAGATGAGGCTAGAGAGACATCGAAGCAGAATTGGACAGCTTGACCCTAGAATCTCAGCCTGCTAGCTATTCTAGGGAACCTCAAAAAGTTTGCAGAAAAATGTGCATTATTGTTTCATTCCATTTTCCACGAACTTTTTGAAGAATCTTTGTATGTCATCTTCAAAGGTTGCAAAATGTCTCGGAGTCATATGTCACACCAGTAAAATGCAGATTATGTATGATGTAGGCCAAAGGCCAGAGGGTAATATCTGCTCTAGAATTAAAGCCCTTCTTATGTTTTCCAGATGATGATTCTCCCCAGAGTCAACTAGAGATGCAATACAATGCATATGAAAATCCCAGCAGGCTGCCCCCTAACCCCCACTTTGATTTTTTTCCCCATGGTTCTCAATCTCACTGCACATTGGAATACACTTGTGGAGAGTCAAAAAGAATACACCTACTTGACCCCAGCCTCAGGGCTCAGACTTAAAACAGGGCTAGCACAGTCGAACACACAGGGTGGTGGTGAGCCCTCAGGCAGTTAATGGGCAGGAGGGTCCCAGTTCGAGGTCCTCTATATTTGCAGCTAACATTGGTTTCTTTTCTAGAACCCAAGTGCTCTGTTATTCCTGGGAGCTCTCATATGATAAGAGCCGAGGATGAGTGAAAAGGCAGCTCTGTCATACAGTAGGAATTATTCTTCTGTATACAGTGTATTGTGGGAAGCCTTACCTCGTTTAGAGGACTTAGAGGCATTTCCAGAAGAGGAAAAGGAGGCCCTGTGAGATTAGATGAGCTGTTAGAAAGCAGTTGAGGTTCTCTGCAGACCTTGTCATGGCTTTCACCATATCCCTGGCCACCATCGTGACAGTATGTAAGAGAAGCTATTCTGACAATCCCAGTTTGCTTGCCAGGAGTCCCCAGCCTCGGACAATCCCTTGCAAGGGAGCAGAGGCCCTTAATGTGCACCAAGCCTTGCCTAAAGCGATGAGTAATTTGTCAAGCAGTTATGTGAGGGACCCTTTTGCAATGCATCTAGAAACTGTTCTGAGTGGTAATTAGCAATTGTATTTAGAAGGGCCATTGAATTCACAGTAACCATTCTGTTAGGACCTCTCATCTCAATGGCAATGTCTTCAAAACACAGCTATTATTTTTATTTTTTTTATTTTTGACAGGCAGAGTGAACAGTGAGAGAGAGAGAGAGACAGAGAGAAAGGTCTTCCTTTTGCTGTTGGTTCACCCTCCAATGGCCGCCCCGGCTGGCTCTCTTTTTTTTTTTTTTTTTTTTTTTTTTTTTTACTAAAGCAATAATGGTGGGGTTTTAATGCCACAGATTACAGGGAGGATAGAACGAACTTCTACAAGATTAGGGAAGGAAACCAAAGGCTCTGTGCAGTTGTCCATAATTAACATGCAGCTCACAGACCCCAGACCTGTGGGGTAAGGACTGAGTGGGCAAGGTCAGGACTCCCATTCTGTGTCATCAGACCTCCTGCTCCTCACAAGACCCAGGGGAGTGGGCCTTGGATTTGTAATCCCAGGGGCCAAGAGACCTCCCCCTTCCTGTGCATCAGGTTCACTGCCAAAGTAGCCAGTCCCATGAAGGCTGCCCAGGTGAGTGCCTAGGGGAATTCACAATTGTAGGACATCCACACCCCATCCAAATGGGCCTCAGTGCCCCATGGCCCTGACTGCTGTGGAGTTCAGGACCTACGGTTACCTCCCAGGGCACAGGAGCCTTCTGAGAGCTGCACACCCATCCCACTGTCCCCACCCCAGCCTCATCCCTGTCCTCCCCACTGACCCCTGCTCCTGTGTCTTTCTTGCAGACATCTTTAACTGCTCGGAAGTCTGCAGTGTGGAGTCCTTGGACCCAGAGGAGCTGGAGCTTCCCACACCATTGGAAACTTGAACTACACAGGAGATACAACATCAGCCACATCCCTCCTCACCAGTCCTCTGCGAGCTTTATATTAAATTCTTTCACCTAGTACTAGTTGATCTTCACATGCTTTTCCCAGCACCCCGGGATTCTAGTCCCGGTCGGGGTGCCGGATTCTGTCCCGGTTGTTCCTCTTCCAGGCCAGCTCTCTGCTATGGCCCGGGAGGGCAGTGGAAGATGGCCCAAGTGCTTGGGCCCTGCACCCGCATGGGAGACCAGGAGGAAGCACCTGGCTCCTGGCTTTGGATCCGCCATAGTGCGCCGGCTGTGGCAGCCATTTGGGGGTGAACCAACGGAAGGAAGACCTTTCTCTCTGTCTCTCTCTCTCTCTGAGTAACTCTGCCTGTCCAAAAAAAAAGGGGGGGGGGATCCTGAGACTTTTTTATTTTTACATTAAAAAGGACATCTACTTGAAAGTATTGGAAAACATTGCTCCCTGCCTACCTTCTCCAGCACCACAGGGAAGACTGAAGACCTGAAAAAAAGGGAAAGGAAGAAATTCAGACTCATTATTACCCTGTTTCTCCTTCACACATGAGTGCTGATTGTGGTGCTTAAAGATCCATTTTGCTCATTGCAGGGCACTAGGCGGTGACAGCCTTAAGAGTTTCCAAGTGTTCTGTTTTCATCCCATACACTTGCTTTGAAATTGACATAACAGGGTTTATATGTAGAAGAGCAACATAAGCAAAACTTAATTCATTAACCGGTTGATTGCTTCTTCTTATTGCAGGAATGAAGGAGATGCTTTGGTGCTACACCCTGCTGGCACTTGTCTTGTTCTGTAATATGTTCCTATTTATTTCTACAAGAAGTACTTGGCCAAGTTCCCTCAGGTAGGAATCATCATTTACTTCTTTGGAATCATTATAGTATCTGTTGAAAAGCAAAGGCAGGGGCAGGCTTTTGACTCGGTGGGTATATGGCCTAGCAGTCATCCTACACTGGAAGTGCCTGGGTTCTAATTCTGCCTCCAGCCCCAATTCCAGCTTCCTGACAGTGCGGAATCTGGAAGGCAGCGTTGAGGACTGTAGTGGTTGGATCCCCGCCACTATGTAGGACTAGGATTGAGACTAGGATTGAGTTCCCAGATCTGGCCCTGACCCAGCCCCAGTCGTTGCAGGCACTTGGCTAGTATGCCAGCAGCTAGGAGGTCTCACGCTTTGTTTCTCTGTCTCCCTGTCTCTCAAATAGGGGTGGGGAGGAACCAGGATGTAGTCTGCACTTACTACAAGCTTCCTGAAGTAGTGAAGAACACAAACTGTTCCTGGCATTTCAGACAGATTTACTCAAATGGCTTCTGGTGTGGGTACTATAAACCCGGTTCTGGCTTTTTTCATCAAACAACATACTGGCCAAAATCTCATCTCCCTTGAGGATACTTCATGTTTAAACACTGTCAAAATACATGTTAAGTGCTATCATTTTCTGCATTTTTCCTTCCAGATGCATCGTCCAAGTAGCATCGTGGGCTTGAAAGGTCTAGTACCTGCTAATACTAACCGATAGAATAAATAAAGGGGAGAGTGATCCAACATGGGAAGCGAGATACTCAGCAGACTCATAGAATGGCAGATGTCCTAAACAGCACTCTGGCCTCAGAATCAGCCCTAAAGGCATTCCAATCTGGCTGAAAAGCCCATGAGAGTATTTCAGGCATGGAAAGCCAAGACACTCTGGCAAAACAAAAACCAAAACCAAAACAAAAAAACACACACCTAAATGAAAGATCTTTGTGAGATCCCAGTGGAAAGAACAGGTCTTCAAAGAAGGAGGTACCTTTCTCTGAAGGGAGGAGAGAACCTCCACTTTGACTATGACCTTGTCTAAACAAGATAAGAGTTGGAGAACTCAAAAGGCTTCCATAGCCTTGGAAACTCATGACTGGAGCATAGGGAGATTACTGATGCCATAGACAGGAGTGTCAATTTGTAAAGTCAACAACAGGAGTCACTGTGCACTTACTCCTCATGTAGGATCTCTGTCCTTAATGTGCTGTACATTGAGACTTAATGCTATAACGAGTACTCAAACAGTATATTTCACTTTGTGTTTCTATGGGGGTGCAAACTGTTGAAATCTTTACTTAATGTATACTAAACTGATCTTCTGTAAAAAAAAAAAAAAAGAAATTATCAATTCCCAACTTGACTCTCACTGGGATTAAACATGACAATAGGTCTGATCTGATTTCATCATCATTTTAAAAATCATCTATTATTTTTCACTTTATGTTTCTGTGTGGGAGCAAACTGTTGAAATTTTCACTTAATGTATGCTAAACTGATCTTCTGTATATAAAGAGAATCGAAAATGAATCTTGATGTGAATGGAAGGGGAGAGGGAGTGGGAAAGGGGAGGGTTGTGGGTGGGAGGGACGTTATGGGGGGGAAGCCATTGTAATCCATAAGCTGTACTTTGGAAATTTATATTCATTAAATAAAAGTAAAAAAAATTAAGCACAAAAAAAGAAAAGAAAATAAATGAGGGCTTCAATTTGAAGTCGTTACTAAAAAAAAAAAAAAGAAAGAAAGATCAATAATGTTAAGTGGAATGCTAGCAGTCTACCTGCTACATTGCAGCTGTACTAGTTACACCTGGAGGCATCCTGCCCTTTGAACCAAGTTACCTGGAACAATGAAGGAGGCAATGACGTATGCTTTCCACACCTATAAGCAGATGGAGACTTGGAATAACTTCCTTGAGTGCTTGCATGGTTATCTGGACCCACCGGGCATCCTGGCTCAGCTGACGTCACCATGCCCAGGAGCCTCGTGGCCTTCCCACCCCTTCACAGCAACAGCTGGCATTGTCATACCATTTAAGACGTTATGAAGTGCTTCCACGTGTCTTTGCTCACTTCCTGGATGGTCCGTGCAACTCCACCATGGTCCCCCTGTGCTGGACTTGGGGCAGGAATTGGGGGTCAAGGGGGTAATGGTGTGTCATCTTCCTTCAGAGTCAATTTTTGATAATGCGTCAGTCCGCTAGGGCAACCACAACAAAGCGCCGCTAACCGGGCATCTTCCCAACACACGTTGATCTTCGTTCCAGAACCAGAAGTCCGAGATTGAGGAGTGGACCAGGCAGATCCTTCTGCGGCTGCACGGGGGAATCTGTTCCAGGCCTCCTTGCTGGCTTCCGGCCGTGGCTGGCAGTAGCCGGTACTCCTGCACCTGTGATGGCACTTCCCCAGTCTCTGCCTTCATCGTCCCCTGGTATTCTTCCTGTGTGTGTTTGTCTCTGCGTCCAAATTCCCCACCTCTGTAAAAAATCATTTATCTTAATTTTATTGAAAGGCAAAGCGAGATGGAGATTATTTATTTACTGGTTTACTCTGCAGAAGCCTGCAACAGCCTGGGTGGAAGCCAGGAGCTGGAACTCTAATCCAGTGCTCCCACGTAGGTGTCAGGGACTCAACTACTTGAGCCGTCATCTGCTGCCTCCCAGCGTGACATTTAGGAGGAAGCTGGATCAGAAACAGCTGGGAGTGGAACCCAGGCACTCTCATCTGGGATTCCTATGTTGCAAGCGGGAGTGTGACCACTTCGCCAAACACCCGTGCCCCCAGTTCCCCCTCTTGCCTTCCCACGGCATTAGCAGGGATATAAACCACAACTCAGGCTCATTGAAGACCTCAGGGATGAGTTCAAGGAGACCCTCTACCTCCCCACTCCCAGACCTCACTAACAAACTGGCCCGTGGTTGACAGCACTGGGATTCCTTAGGCAGCACCTCCACACTTTAGCTTGTGCTGCTTACTCCTTTGTCTGGAATGCCCTGTCTTCTTTTATTGGCTTGGGAAACTGCTCTTTCCTTTCAAGACTCAGCTCAGGGACAACCTTCCCTACCCCCCTGTTTACCTCTACATCCTGTTCCTAGCCCAGGATCTGCTTGGTGAATGCACGGGACACGCATGAGCTTTCAAGAAAGGCAGCATGGGCCATAAAAACAGCATGGGTGTGGCTACTGGAGAAAGCTCGGTTTGAATCCCAGTTTTGCCACTGCCAGACCTTAAACAAACAGAGCAGATCCTCTCCGTCCGTCCCTGTGGCTAATCCCACTACAATGGGGACAGCAATGTTTACTCTGCATTTGCCACCGATGCAATAAAGGTGAAAGCCTTTTGTGATCGTTCAAGTGCTGGACAAATGTCAACACCAAGCAGCAGCTGCTGTGTTCCTGGCACGTGTCAGGCACTTCCATTAATTAGCCCGCGTAGCTCCACAGGGACTACAAGGTGAACTGTTACGTCCTAATTTTGCCAAGAAGTAAGGAGAGATTCAGAGAGGTGAGCGAAGGGACTTGCCCACCAGGTGGTAGGTGCAGGGCTCTCTCTCAGGCCCTCTGACTCCAAGTCCAGTGACCACGGGGCACACATGTCTATGTGGGCACTACAGGAAGTCACCCTGGGTGGGGATGGCAGTGGCTCCTCCCCAGTTGGCTGAGGCTGAAGGGCTGGCTGGCACACCAACTCCGACTTAGGAGTTATTTTAGCCTTAACCCTCCTCAGCCCCTAAATACACCAAATGCTGCTATTGACCTCAGACTTCCCCAAGTTCTTTTTTCCTCTCCTAAATTATCCCATGTGTAGCTCAGTGCCACAAAGGTGTTTCCTATTTAAATCAGGTTATGTCCCAATAGCACTGAGAGAACTTAGGTGAAAGGCCACTTGCCAAATGCGCTCCATGGCTGAGTTGAGACTGAGCAATAATTTGCCTCCTTCTTTTTTTTTTTTTTTATTTTTTGACAGGCAGAGTGGACAGTGAGAGAGAGAGAGAGAGACAGAGACAGAGAGAAAGGTCTTCCTTTGCCGTTGGTTCACCCTCCAATGGCTGCCGCGGCCGGCACGCTGTGGCTGGCGCATCGCACAGATCCGAAGGCAGGAGCCAGGTGCTTCTCCTGGTCTCCCATGGGGTGCAGGGCCCAAGCACTTGGACCAGCCTCCACTGCACTCCCTGGCCACAACAGAGGGCTGGCCTGGAAGAGGGGCAACCGTGACAGAATCCGGTGCCCTGACCAGGACTAGAACCCAGTGTGCCGGTGCTGCAGGCGGAGGATTAGCCTAGTGAGCCGCCGCGCTGGCCAGCCTCCTTCTTGTTTTTTCTGTCCAGCAGATGGATCTACAGCTGTTTCTCAAGAGAGAGAAGGCCACATGTTGCTCACAGATCAAGGGTTACAAGAGCTGAGGTTGTGAAATTTTGAGAAAGGACGCCTGCTTGCTTTGTCAGTTTACATCTTCCAAGCAGAACAGGGCAGAGACCAGGACAGTGTTGGCTCCTGGCTTTTAATGTCAGCTGTCCCCAGAAAATGCAGTTTACCCATTGCTGTGTCATGAAAAAATGCTGCTCATCCCCCCAGCTTAGAGCTGAAAATAATGTCATTTTATTGTCTCTTAGGGATGTGGGGCTGACTAGTATCTCCTGGGCTGTTCTAGAGAGATGGCTGTCAGACAGTGGCTGGGGCTGGAGGCATCTGAAAGCTCTCCTTACCTGCATGTCTGGTGAATGGTTCCTGCTGTAGACAGACTTCTGAGGCTGCCAGTCAGGCCACCTATGTTGGCTTCCTCTTGTGGCCTGAGCTTCCTCACATCATGGAGGCTGGGTTCCTAGAGCGAGGACCCCGGGAGGACCAAGTGGAAGCCTTCTCACCTTGCGTTACTATGCTTCAGAAGCCATATATTATCCCTTTGTTGCTAGACTCACAGACGCACCCCGATTCAAGGAGAGGGGCCATAGGTCATACTTCTGGATGGGACGAACATCAACTTCACATCAACACAGAATTGTAAGGAGGGGAGACGGTAAATACGATCTGCCACAGGATGGAGCCTAGACATTCTCAGCCTAGGGACTTCCAGTAGATGCACTTATTCCCATTCACGCTGCTTTGAGAAGGAATTAACTACAAGTAAATTCAAATTTCCTGTATGTCAAAAACTAAAAGTCTGACTGAAAAGCAAACAGAATAGCCCTCAAGAAAATATTATTTGTATGACCATTTATTTGTATATGACATATACAAATATTATTTTTATATGACACACAATATTATTTGTATATGACAAAATGCTAATTATCTTTAAAATGTAAAAGGCCCTTATAAATCAATTAGCTTGTCCCAACCCAGAAGAGAAAAGGGGACGGATGTGGTACAGCGGGTTAAGCTGTCATAGGGGACCCGTGCATTCTGTATTGCAGTCCCTGAGGTCCAGTCCCAATTCCACTTCTGATTGCGACTTCCTGTCAGTGCACCTGGGATCCAGCAGATGAAAACTAAAGTACTTGGCCCCTGCCACCCATGTGGGAGACTCAGAGTTCCTGGCTCCTGGCTTCAGCTTGGTCCAGCTCTGGTTGTGGGAATTTGGGGAGTGAACCTATAGATTAAGATCTTTCTCTCTCTCTTTCTCTACCTCTCCTTCTGTCACATGCCTTTCAAATCAATACATTTTCTTAGAAGAAGGAGGAGGAAGAGGAAGAGGAAAGAATTAAGGACTTGAAGGCAATCCACAACAGAAACTGTCACAGTTATATACATCTTAAAAGTTTACCTCAACTAAAAGAATGTACATTTTAGTATAACAAGACATCACCCTATCTCCACACTCAATTATCAGATGGGCAGTGATGAAAGAAACTATCAAAAGTCAAAAATGTGGGAAAATGGGCGGTCCTAAACAACACTGATGAACATGTAAATTGGTACAAACTCTCTGTAGATACCTATTGACATTTTTAATTTTTTGAACAGTAAGTTGGAATTTATCCCAGAGATAGAAACAAGGACACTGATGGTATGATGGTGTTTATTAAGTGTTATTTACCACAGTAAAAAAAAAAAAAAGCAGAAACACTCTAAATGTCCATCAGTAACAATGTCTGTGAGCATTTATTGCCTGTCCATTAAACAATGGATTATAATACTATTATGCAGTCATTAACAGTGATATTCATATGTACATTTATTTAGAAGGCAAACTAAAGTACTAAAAGTAGAGTAAGACCCAGTTTTTTGTTATATACATTTAACAAAATGTTTGCCATGTAGATTTTACAAACTATATGACAGGGTGGTGTGTGTGTATTTACACTTCTGGGATAAAATATTCAAGCATTGATGAGACTATTGTTGAATGAGATTCCTGTGATGTATTTTTTGGCACATTATCTTTATTTTCTAAATGCAAATGTGTTAAACACAAGTAACGAAATGAGATAAAGTAAAACTAAATCTTATTTAAAGTCTTGTAAGAAGGAAGGTGGCAAGGGATTGTTTGGAGCAACCCAGAGCTGGAGTTGGACCCTGCTCTGCACCTGCGGATGGCATGCCCTCTGCCAAGTCACTCCACTTCCTGGAGGCTCAGCTTCCTGCTCACACGCTGGTCATAACTGATCCTTCCTCACGACGTCATTGTGAGCAAGGCGTCTCCTTTCTGTCGTTCAACAGATGAATGCCATCCTACCAAGACCTCTCCTTTCCCTGATTCTGTCACCTCCTTAACTAGAAGTGATTTTGAACTAATCATTTAACACCAGCTGTTAGTAATTCCTAGTTAGGAATCAGACATGCACTGTTTTATTTGCAAAGGTCTTGCATTTTCTGGATTTGGTCTCCTGTGTAATTCTCCATTTAGATTCACTCATAACCTTGTCCATGAAGAAATGTATACACTTACGTGTCCATGGGATATACTTAGGAATGTTTCATGTTTAAACAATTATTTATTTTCATTTTATTTGGAAGGGAGGAAAGGCAGGGAGACAGCTTTTATCTGCTGGTTCATTCCCCAAATGCCCACAACAGCTGGGGCTGGGACCAGGCTCAAGCCAGGAGCCTAGAATTCAAATCTAGGTTTCCCATGTGGGTGGCAGGAATCTAAGTGGGGTACACATTAGCAGGTAATTGGAATCAGGAGCTGGAGCTGGGACTTGAACCCAAACGCTCCAGTATGGGATGCAGGTGTCCCAAGCTGTCTCTTAATCGCAGTACAAAATGCCTGTCCCAGGAATACTTCTGTGTATTCCTCCTGGTGCTAAGCACATGGCCCTAGCCTTAGTGTGACGGATGTCTACAAATGTTCAGAGTGAAGAGATGGCTTTGGGAGGGAAGGTGTTGGGCTACTTGGGAGAAAATCTAATTTAAAATGCAGAGGCTTGAGCCTCCACATTTGGTTTTCCTTTGGCAGCAGGCTGGGCAGCTGACCAGTATTAAAGTTCTCGAGCAGGGCACTGGGAAAGCCTGGGCACAGCTTTTTTTTTTTTTTTTTTTTTTTTTTTTTTTTTTTTCTGGGAAGTTCTCTGGGCTACAGGCCCCCCCTCCGCCTCCTCACCCCCACACAAAGGCATTGAGAGGCTCTTACTGCCCTCATGTGGTCTATTCTGGAACTGCCTTTGAGAACACCCGCCCAGATCTAAACTTGGAGGAGTAACAGGGTTGAAGAGGAGAGCTCAGGCTGTCATCTAAGCTCATGGGTCCCCACGCTACTAAGAAGCCGCTTTCAAGACGTTTTGGTCCTTCCTAAATTCCCATGTTAATTTAACAAGAGCCCTCCATAGGGGTCCTTTTCTGCTGTAAGGGGCTCTACAGCCCTCCGATGCAGCTGTCAGCAGCACCTGACTCCTGGGGGAAGAGAAGGCAGAGCCAGCGACCCATGTGAGAATCAGAGCTGGGCAGAGACCCTTCTGCCTGGGAGGGCTCCGGGCCCTGTATCCTCCCCATTCCACACCTGTGCTCTTCAAATGTACCCTCTAAAAGAACTTTTGCAAAACCATGTTTCCCTTTACATTTTTATTGTCTTGGAAATATTTGCTATCATGGATGAGCTTAGTTACAAAGAGATGCTCCTTCTAGGGTGTGGTAGATAGCATTAGAATAGCAAAAACATGGGGTGGGCCTCTAATGCAGCACCTAGATGTTCACATCCCATATATTGAGTGCTGGCTCGGCTTCTGATTCCAGCTGCCTGTTAATGTGCAGCTTAGGAGGCAGCAGGTGCCCCATTGTGAGAACATCTGTAATGAACGTAATCAGGCTTCACTCCGACCCTCTTGTTCTTAGAAGGGAAAACATGAGGTATTCATTCATTCATTCCCTGCCTGCCGTAGTGTCAGAAATCCCAAAAGCAGCATTTGCTATCTGAGGCCTAGCCACATGAGTACATGCTCAATGCTCATGATGGTTGTTTTAAACTAAATCCAGGGGCCGGCACTGTGGCATAGTGGGAAAAGCTGCTGCCCCAGGGCTGGCATCCCTTGTTGATGCTGATTTGGGTCCCGGCTGCTCCACTTCTGATCCAGCTCTCTGCTATGGCCTGGGAAAGCAGTGGGGGATGGCCCAAGTCCTTGGGCCCCTGAACCCAAGTGGGGGCCTTGGAGGAAGATCCTGGCTTCAGATCGGCACAGCTCTGGCTGTTGCGGCCAATTGGGGAGTGAACCAGCAGGTGGAAGACCTCTCTCTCTCTCTCTCTCTCTGCCTCTCCTTCTCTCTCTGTGTAACTCTGAATTTCAAATAAATAAATAACTCTTAAAAAAAAACTAAATCCATGAATGGACCAAGGAAAAAGTGGAGGGTGGGCACTGTCGTGCAGTGGGTAAAGCCCACTGCAACACTGATATCCTATTGAGCCACAGCTACTCTGCTTCAGATCCAGCCCCCTGCTAATGTGCATGGGAAGGAGCAGATGATGGCTCAAGTACTTGTGTCCCTGATGGCCATGTGGGAGACCTCAATGGAGTTCTAGGCTCCCGGCTTTGGCCTGGCCCAGCTCTGGCCATTGTGGCCATTTGGGGAGTAAATCAGCCAATGGAAGATAGATTTCTCTCTGTCTCTCCCTGTCTCTAACTCTGCCTTTCAAATAAATAAGTCCTTAAAAAATAAAAATAGGGGCCGGCGCTATGGCTTATGGGTAAAGTTGCTACCTGCAGTGCCTGTTTCCCATATAAGTGCCAGTTTGTGTCTTGGCTGCTCCACTGTCTGTTATGGTCTGGGAAATCAATGGAAGATGGTCCAAGTCCTTGGGACCCTGCATCCACATGTGAGACCCAGAATAAGCTCCTGGGTCCTCGTTTCAGACTGGCCCAGCTCCAGCCGTTGTGGCCACTTAGGATATGAGCCAGCAGATGGAAGACCTCTCTTTCTCTCTTTCTGCCTCTGACTCTCTGCAACTCTACCTTTCAAATAAATAAATAAATCTTTAAAAAAATTTTAAAAACCTGAACTACAGAAATTTTCAAAGATACACAAAAGTATAGATTATAGACTTATAAATTCCTGTCTCAGGGTGTCAACAAAAACCAGATGTACTCAAATTTGGGTAAGTTGAGAGAGGTCTGAAGTTATGGCAGGGTGTGAGGAATTAAGGGGAATAGAGCAGTACCAGGGAAGAATAACAAGAGCCTGGCACCCCTGTGACCAGGGAGGGAGTGGTTCCTGGGATCATGGTAGAGTGAAGGCAAAGACAGACACTACCAGAGGGGCTGCGACCTTCTATCAAGTAATACAAGCAGCCCTGGGCCACTCAGCTGGCTGGGAGTCTGGGAAAATACCTGGTCTCACTTTCCCTTCTCCTCCTCCTGCTAGGAAGCCAGGATACAAGGGAGCCATAGATGTCCATGTGGCTAAGCCTCTTGAGGCCCAGATCAGGGTGGGGAAGGTAGACAGAATTATGGATATAATACACATGCCATACACCTTGTATGCCACCATCCCACATACCCACACCCAGCTGCAGCAAGGATATTAGCTCTTCAATGCTGAGTAACAGAGCATCTCATGTTAGTGACTTAAAACAACAGCCATTTATTATCTCACAGTTATTATTATGATTATTAATTCACAGCTCAGAAGTCCAGCACAGGATGGCTCAGCCAGGTCCTCTGCTTAGCCAGTCTCACAGGGCTGAAATCACAGTACTGTATCCCTTTCTGGAAGTGTCCATGCCCATTTAGGCTGTAGCAGAACCCAGTCCTTGCGGTCATAGGACTGAAGTCCCCGTTTGCTGCTTTTCAGCCAGGAGGTTAGTCTCTGGAAGTTACCTTATTCCTTGGCTCAAGACTGCTCTTCTCCATCTTCAAAGCCAGCATGGGCAGGTGCAGGCCCTGGGACCCCCTCATCCTCATCTTGCTTGGTTTCTATTTTTGCCTTATCTCTGTGACTCTTCCTCTTTGCTCATCTGTTTTTAAGGGCATGCTTGGATAATCCAGGACAATTTTCCTGTTATTAAAGTTAACAAATTAATCTTAAATTGTTCTGCAAAGTTTCTTCACAGCAGTACCTGAATTAGAATCTTGACATCTTTAGTGAATCAGCCAGCTACAACAATGATCAACAACGTGTCAATCTTGGATAACCAGGGTTTTTTGCTTTTAACTACTGTGATTTTAACGAAACACTTGAGATATAATTCACACGCCAGACAATTCACTATTTAAGGTGAATATACAATGTTTTTGGCCTATTACATTATTTTTAAATTGTAGAATATACACACACATATAACATAAGTTTGACATTTTAAGTAATTCAGTGGAATTAATAACATTTACAATGTTGTGCAACCATCACCACTATCTATTTCTATAATCTTTTCACTACCCCAATTAAAAATTCTGTAACCTCTGAGAAATAACTCCCCATCCCCCCCTCCCATATCCTAAGCTCTAATTTACTTTGTCTCAATGAATTTGAGGTACAGCTACCTTAGGAGTGAAATCATGTCATATTTGTGTCTGGCTTACATCATGTAGCATGTCTTCAAAGTTCATCCCCTTTATGGTTGGATAACATTCTATTTTATAGATATACCACATTTCATTTTTTTATCCATTCATCTGTTGATAGACATTTGGGTTGTTTCTACCTTTTGGCTGGGGTAAGCAATCCTGCAAAGAATACTGGCACGTAAGTTTCAGCCCCTGCTTTTAATTCTTTTGGGTAGATGTGGGGAGCAACTGAGACTAGACTAAGTTACTGGAATTAAGACTTATTCTATGCATCTGCTCTCCCACAATATGGCGCTGAGAGAAAGAGACCAAACAACTTCTATGCAGCTGCCTCATCAGTTTGACAAGCTGCAGGAGCTGATCCTGCTCCTGATTGGAGGAGAGCAGCGTGCTCGGCGTGTGGTGGAAGAGGACTATAAAGGAGGAGAGAGACAACAAGCACCGGGGAACATCTGAAGGGACAGCTGAGCAGCCCCCGAGAGAGCCAGCCGACGGTGTGCCGCTTCTCCGCGGAAGCGGGGAAAGTGGCAGGGGGAGCCGTCCCTCCACGGGGGTGGAGGTGTCGGCAGCCAACCCGGGAAGGACCAGCAGCAAACCCGGGAAGGGCCGAGCAGACAAAAGAACAGCGCAGGGTCCTGTGTCATTCCTCCGTGAATAGGGGAGCGACAGGTAGATACCTAGGAGTAGAACTGCTGGAACATATGGCAATTCTATATTCAGTTTTTTGTGGAACCACTGAACTGTTTTCCACAGGGTCTGCCCCATTTTGCATTTCAAATAGCAATGAACAAGGGTTCCAATTTCTCCACATCCTCCTAAACACTTGTTTTTGATAATAGCCATTCGAAAGGGTGTGAAGTAATATCAAGTTGTGGTTTTGATTAGCATTTCTGTAATGACTAATGATATTGAGCATCTTTCTTATGCCTAAATGTCCATTTGTAATTCTCCTTTGGAAATACATTTATTCTAATCACTTATTTTTTTAAAAAAATTTATTTATTTACTTGAAAGGCAGAGTTACAGAGAGGCAGAGGTAGAGAGAGAGGTCTTCCATCCACTGCTTCATACCCAGATGGCCACAACAGCCAGAGCTGCGCTGATCCAAAGCCAGGAGCCAGAAGCTTCTTCTGGGTCTCACACGTGGGTGCAGGGGCCCAAGGACTTGGGCCATCCTCTACTGCTTTCCCAGGCCATGGCAAAGAGCTGGATTGGAAGTAGAGCAGCTGAGACTGGAACTGGCACCCATATAGGATGCCAGCATTGCAGGTGGCAGCTTACCACTTATGCCAGAGTGCCCACGCTTTACTTATTTTGGAATGGCTTGTTGTTAAGTGGCAGGAGGGAGTTCTTTGAATATTCTGGATGTCATAAGAGATGTAAGATTTGAAGGTATTTTCTCCAAATTGTTGTCTTTTTATTCTGTTGATAGTATCCTTTGATGCACAAATCTTTTTAAGTCCTATTTACCTATTTTTCTTCTATTGCTTGTGCTATTGGTATTATTCCCAAGAAATCATTGCTAAATCCAGTGTCATGAAGATTTTATTATGTGCTGGCCCATCAACGATCAAAAGCAGCAACTGGTAATCAGACCAATAAATCTGAGTTTTGGAGAACAAAGTCTGACTATCCACTCTGGCTCCAGCAAGGCACACCAGGAATGTGGCTGCCTGATGGGGCATAGTAGCCACTTATAAGAAAGAACTAAAATTGCCGGTGCCGCGGCTCAACAGGCTAATCCTCCACCTTGCAGCACTGGCACACCGGGTTCTAGTCCCGGTCGGGGCGCCGGATTCTGTCCTGGTTGCCCCTCTTCCAGGCCAGCTCTCTGCTGTGGCCTGGGAGTGCAGTGGAGGATGGCCCAAGTGCTTGGGCCCTGCACCCCATGGGAGACCAGGATAAGTACCTGGCTCCTGTCATCAGATCAGCGTGGTGCGCCGGCCGCACCGCGCCAGCCACGGTGGCCATTGGAGGGTGAACCAAGGGCAAAGGAAGACCTTTCTCTCTCTCTCTGTCCACTCTGTCAAAAAAAAAAAAAAAAAGTACTAAAATTGACTCAGGCTTACTAGCTTCTTCTAAGCTCTCTGCTGGTGCTGCAATGGGTCTGCTAAAACCAGACTTCCAAAATAGCTGGCTCAGTCAGCCCCTGTCAGTTCAATCGCTATTTGGATAAAGGGTTTGATTCTTGGCACTTCCTACTCCACCATCTTTCCTGATGTCATCTTTAGGTACCTAGATTTTTTTGACCAGAACTCTGGGAATTTTAGTCCCAATAAAAATTTTCCCTTCCACCCAACTCATACTGGCAGGCTGCATGCTGATTCTGTCAATTGCATCTTTCACGGGGAAGCCGAAGTACCAGTTTCCTTCTGTTACAACTGAGCTCTGGGCGCCTCGTTCCTACAACTTCAAGCTCCTTCCGCTCTGTCCAAGTCAGTTGCCATTCTCATCCCACTCATGGACTGGCATGGATGGTGATGCCTATCAATGGTCTCACTTGATGGTCAAAAGTGAGGAGGGGGATAAAATACATAGCTCATCTTTCTTTTTTCTTTCTTTATTTATTTATTTTTTTTTTTTTTTTTAATTTTTGACAGGCAGAGTGGACAGTGAGAGAGAGAGACAGAGAGAGAAAGGTCTTCCTTTGCCGTTGGTTCACCCTCCAATGGCCGCCGCTGCAGCCGGCGCACCGCGCTGATCCGATGGCAGGAGCCAGGATCCAGGTGCTTTTCCTGGTCTCCCATGGGGTGCAGGGCCCAAGCACCTGGGCCATCCTCCACTGCACTCCCTGGCCATAGCAGAGAGCTGGCCTGGAAGAGGGGCAACCAGGACAGAATCCGGCGCCCCAACCAGGACTAGAACCCGGTGTGCCGGCGCCGCAAGGCGGAGGATTAGCCTATTGAGCCACGGCGCCGGCTCCATAGCTCATCTTAAGAGCTGAATTTGGAACCTCTGTATTGCTTGTAACTAGAATACATTTTTCCAAAAAAAAAAAAAAATGAATGCAATGTCCAAAAGGGTGGTTTGGTATCTGTGACATCATTAATTTTAAGTCAATTACAATCCCGTAAATCTTTTGTAAACTTGTGTTCACAAAATATATCACCTGTTATAACAGTGGAGTAAGACTTTCTGAATCTTTAGGTTTTTGAAGCCTATTAAATGGCTTTTAAAAAAAGGATTTACTTACATATTTGAAACGAAGAGTTACAGAAAGAAGGATTTCCCATCAGCTGGTTCAATCCTGAAATGGCCACCCCAGCTGAAGTCAAGAGCTTGGAATTCCATCTGGGTTTTCTATGTGAGTGGCAGGGGTCCAAATAATTGGGCCATCTTCCATTGCTTTCCCAGGCACATTAGCAGGTAGATGGATCAGAGGTGGAGCAGCTGGGACTCAAACCAGCACCCATATGGGATGTTGGCACTGCAGGTGGCCTCTTAACCTACTGTGCCACAACACTGGACCCTGGCTGTATGTCTGCCATGAATTACCCTATCAACATCAAATCTCTTAACTCAAAAAAGATAAAGATTTTTTTAACAAAAGTTTTTTTTATTTCATGTACAAGTATTTGTATGGTGATAAACTCAAGGAATCATCAAATATTTGTATAAATCTGGGGCAACAGTTATTAAGCACCTTCAGAGGTTTCCACAGTTTAGGAATTTACCATTTAAAAACTTTTAGAATGAATCTAGTAAAGTGAATAAAATAGTTATAAAACTTATAAAATCATGATGAACATTTGATACAGAAGGCTTGATATGGAATGATAAATACAAGAAGAAAGAGTAATTTATGAGGTTGCACTATATAAAAGACTCAGATGTTCCCCAAAGCTTATGATTGTTGGGGACAAAATTGACTCTGAAGACAAACTCCAATCATTTAAGGAAACACTTTCTCCCAACTTAGTTTCCAATGTGCTGCACAAGCAAGTGAGGACAATGGTAGGAGGGTATGTAGGTGGAGGCATTGAGTACACTGGGATTTGAAGAAATGGGGAGGGATCTCTTGTCCAAGGAGAATTTCAGGAAAATTTTTTCTATGTTCTCAAGTATAAGTGTTCTTTGGCAAAATGTGTTATTTTCTCTGTGTAGTTATTTAAGGTTTTTTTTTAATTGCCATTCATAAATCCCCTCCCCTCACCCATTTCTCTTGGGCTTTCCATTCCTGCTCTTGGATAATCTCTTCATGACACTTTGAGTCTTCTGTACTCCCTTATCCCATCCTTTATTGACTCAAACACCTTATGCTCAACTTTCAGTCCAAAATTTCTATTGCTTTAGGACTCTGGGAAGCAGTTGACAAAAGACAACACTAGCTACTAATGGAAGAGGTTCTCTAAACAAATTGTAAAAACATAAATATGAAATGTAGCAGTGGTCCCTTTAATTAGACAAACGAGCAATAAAGAGTCTGGACCATTAAGATAATTATTCAATTTGCTCTTCCTATACTGTGTCTTTAGATGCACATTTAGCCACTAAAGTTCAAAGATGGAGAACAAAAGGATAAGCAGATTCATGGTTATTTATAAATTGGTTCTCTGGAGCAAAGACAAAAACTGATGAACTGGTTAAGTCATCACCTTGTACCAGCTCTAAACTGTGTCTGTCTCAGACCTCAGACAAATCTCCATGAGGAGAGTGGACTTCAGTGCTAGCAATGAAGGTGAAGACCAACACAGCACCAGAGACCACATGCTGGAATACAGGAGCTTTGGGAAAACAGGATGACTTTGGTAATCTCTGGTATAATTTAAGGCACATCAAAATAATTCCTCATCCTCAAACATCTGACTCTACACTTTGAAATTCCTATCATAGGATACTCCTTTGACTTAAGCCTTTGAGTATCAAAGGCTACTACTGAAATGCCAATACCTCATCTGGAAAAGGATGCTCATTATCATCCACAAAGTACCCATATATCCTCTAGGATGGGTAATTTCTCATCAAAAGGCAGAACATGGTCATTACAATGAGGGCCTTGGAATGAAGGTGATGAGGAACTAGGGAATAAAAAAATGGGAATATAAAGAGGGAAATCAGAGCACCAAGAGAAAAAGTAAGGGAGGGCTAACTCCCTCCTTCACTCACAACCTCACCTAGGCAGACCCAGGCTGGTGTGTTAAGCAGCTGATAGGATGGTAGGTACCTCAGAATGAGGCTGAGCTTTTAAGGCCACAAAGAGGGGGATGACTTAGGCCTTGGCTGGTTCTACTCACCACTGGGAGAGAGACTAGGTTTTGGGAAAGGTCCAGGGAACTGGGATGGGGTAGGTAATCATCACCCAGGCTTGTATAAGCTTATCTGGAGTTGGGCCAGGGTGGGAATTCTGTCCTCATACAGGGGGAGAAACTTTCCCATTAAAGAAGTGTATGTTGTGGGGAATAGTGGGGGGAAAGTTGTTGGGGCTCAGGCTGGGATGGGCCTGAACCTAGTGGTCACTCAGGCAGAGGACAGTTTTTCAGTCTGGACCAAGTAGATTCAAGTAGGATGCTCCTGTGAAATACTTGGAGAGGAAACACGGCAGTCTTGTCTTCATTTCCGCTCAATACAGTCCACTCCCATGGTGTTGTCAGGACAACGGCAGGTCCTGCTACCTGGAGTGGCCAAGCAGAGGTGAGTGCAGCCGCCGTTGTTCACAGAGCAGTAGTTGTGGCCTGCAAAAGGCAGAAATCAGTTCAACAGCCTTCTCTGACCTGACTCAACAGCCACTGAGAGACAGGACACCGTATTAACCTTACTTCATTTTCTGAGAGGCCAAAATTGTGGCCCATTCCAGGGGAACAGAGAACAGCTAAGCTAATCCGTTGTTTGTTAAACCAGACAGGCAAAAACGCTGATTCTCAATTTGGGGGCTATACAAACTTACCACTAAAGCTATAAAACAGATCTCAGGGAGGGTTCTCCAGCTCTCATTAGAACATGGAGGCAGACTCTTAAAGCATAGAGCACTTTCTATCTACTTACACTCCTGGTTTCACTCTAACGGGGAGAAGGAGAAAAGTAGAGAAGCGGAGAGGCCTTTGAGAGGCAGCATGGTATGGACTCTGGAGCCAGGCTGGCACCATGAGAGGTGCGACTTTGAACTTGTTTCCATTTCCTCATTTATAAAATGAGCACAGCAGTGCCCACCTCATAGGGCTGCTGTGAGGATGAAATGAACTACGAATACAAAGCGAGTTGATCTATGCCAACTTACTAGCTCTCAGTAAATGCCAAACATATACTTGAAATTATTTTTATTAGTTATTGTTATCACTGTTTGGCCAAATATATGGACTTTAAATCAGCAGAGATCTGAACATTAATGTTCCATTTGGAACCTGAAGACTGTATACTTCTAGACCCAGTCCAAGACTCAGTACTTTATCTCTGTCTACTTCAGGCCTGGGTGTGTTCTATGTATTCACCTGGCTCATGTACTCAGTAATGAAGATCCTTGAGAGACAGGATGGCTAGCAGTTATACCGGCAGCAGCCACAGCATGGACTCTATATCATCAGGTTGCCCCCAGGAGTATGGGGAGTAACAGTACAGGCGAGTTACCTTGGGGACACTGAGACAGGGCCGTGGTGATGCCATACAGCCGGGTCTGCTTGTGGGGGTGGAAGGAATCCGTCTCTTTGGAAACAGCCAGATCGACAGCCACCACAGAATTCCTACAGAGCACAAAAGTCAGGAGCTCAGAAGTACATCTGATGGTTTGAACCTTTCTCCAGGGAGTGACTTTTTTGCAGTTTTGGGTATAAACTGGAGGCCATAAGCAGATATGGTGGCCTTGCTCCTGAGACATCCCTCCCTCCTGGGGTGCATCAGGCCTGCATTTCTCTGGCTTCCTAAAGAAAGGTGATGGTCAGCCAGCTGTCTCCTCCCTCTCTAAATTCCAGGCAGGAAACGGGCTTTCTCTTCAGAGCCCTTGGCCAGCTGCCTCCTCAGTTTCACCCCTCCTTTTGCAGAAAGGGTGGTCAACAAGGGGCTGTGGGAACATTGCGGTTTAAGAACCATAAACAGGCATGAGTGGACATGGGGGGAAGGGACAGACGTGCTCAGGAAGTCCAAGTTCACAGACTTGAAACTGCCCTGCCAGGAGCATCCAGATGACAAGGGGCACCTCCTGCTTCCCTTCTCCTCCACCCCCACCTGCATCCTGACAGCCCAAGGGTGAGGAAGAAAGGACATCTCTTCGTGTCAAGGTCAAGACAAGGGGCCAGAGGAAAGGGCCTGGCTTCCCAGAGACAGAGTGGAGTACAGGCCCGCCCAGCCTCAGCAGCAGCCAACTTACGTCTTCCAGTCTGTGTAGAACAGATTCTTCCCGTAGCTCGTCACAGCAAAAGGATACTGGAGCCCTTCGAGGACCTTGCGTCTGCTTGGCTGACTGGGGTGCAGGCACTCTGCCCGGTTGGTGCCTGTGTGCAGCAAAGACAAGTCCCTCATTGTTCGCACCAGAAGTGGGCCCTTTGTGTCACAACTGGAGGGTGCCAGGGGCAGAGGCGGGAGAAATTTGGTATTACAGTGACAAATCCTAGAGAATACATGCAGCCTGGTCTTAAAACTGGAGAGCTGTCTCTCGCTCCTGTGCCTTGCCCCTTTCAACGATCGATACCCACTGCCACTCTGGCTCCCACACCTGCTTCTGCTGGGGAGTCGGGGGCTGGGGCAGAGAAAATGCAACTCAGGTCAGCTGGTCTGGAAGCAGCTGGTGCCTAGGTCTGCTCCTACCCCCAGGCTCCTTTCTCTCGGGAGGAAATACATCATCTTCCAGCTCTTGTCCAAGTTCCTCCTTCCTGAAGCTTCTCCAGCCCCTCCTGCTCTATGAATTCAGAGCCTTTAAGGATTGCTAACCCACAGCACTGGTGAGCAGCTGCACCCGGCTTCCATCAAAGGCCTGCATGATGACTGCATCTTAAGGCCCGTGATTTCACTGAAGTGCTCATGCCTCACTCTGTCCTAACAGGATGGGGACTGTGCCTCACAGCCTCTGCATCCCACGTGGCACCTGACAGAGTGTCTGGAACAGATATTACTCAATAGAGACTCCTACGGAGAGAGAAGATAGATGTTCCTCCCTGACTGAGCATTCTGCCCACATCCCTGGCCTGAGGGACACCCCACAGTTGCCAGGGAAGGGGCATACAGCAGGGACTGCTTGTGGGTGCTCTTACTTTATCTTTCTTGGCTCCAAGTCCTGCCTAAGCTTCTGGGGGACAGAGAGAGCTATGAAAAATGTAAGCTGTGAATTGCTTAACAGATATCAGGATGTCTACAGGTCTGTGTGGTACCACTTAGAACAGGAGTCAGACAGCTTTGGCTGTGAGGCAAAACCAGGAACAGTAGGCAGGTATTTATACAACAACTTAAAATGTAACATTTTGGGGCTGGCACTGTGGTGTAGCAGGTGAAGCTGCTGCCTGCAGTACTGGCACCCTATATGGGTGCCGGTTTGAGACCCGGCTGCTCCACTTCCAATCCAGCTCTCTGCTATGGCCTGGGAAAGCAGCAGAAGATGGCCTGACTACTTGGGCCCCTGCATCCACATGGGAAGACCCAGAGGAGGCTCCTGGGTTCGGATTTGCACAGCTCCAGCCGTTGTGACCCATTGGGGAGTGAACCAGTGGATGGAAGACCTCTCTCCTTCTCCCTCTGTGGAACTCTGACTTTCAAATAAATAAATAAATTTTTTAAAAACAAATAAAACAAAATGTAACATTTTGAAATGCAAAACCCATAAAACTTCTGGGTTACATGACAGTAAGTGGCAGGTTAGATTTGGCCAAGGCTGTAGTCTGCCAAAGATGGAGAACTCTCCCTGGACAGGGGAAAGCCATCACCTGCATCCACCCAGCAGAGCTGAGATGAGAACGCGTCAAAGGTCAGCCCGTTGGGCAAGCCCAGGTCATCCTGCACAAGAATCCTGCGGTTGGTGCCGTCCATGTAGGAAGTCTCGATTTTGGGGTTGTCTCTGTTCCAGTCTGTCCAATAAAGGTTCCTGGAGGACGAAAAGAAGGGGAAAGAGGAAGAGAAATAAGAAAGACCTATGAGAAAAAGTTTATGAAACAACTCTTTTCCAAAGAGATGAGCAGATGTGAAAACAGAATGGAGGGGGCTGGTGCTGTGGCATAGTGGGTAAAGCCACCACCTGCGGTGCCAGCATCTCATATGGGTACTGGTTTGAGTCCCGGCTGCTCTACTTCCAATCCAGCTCTCTGCTGTGGCCTGGGAAAGCAGTAGAAGATGGCCCAAGTCCTTGGGCCCCTTCACCCAGGTGGGAGACCCAGAAAAAACTCCTGGCTCCTGGCGTGGGATTGGTGCAGCTCCTGCCATTGTGGCCATTTTGGGAATGAACCAGAGGATAGAAGACCTCTATCTCTCTGCCTCTCTGTAACTCGGCCTTTCAAATAAATAAATCTAAAAAAAAAAAAAAAAAAAAAAGAAAGAAAGAAAAAAGAAAAGGAAAGAAAGAAAACACAGAATGGCTATACATGATCTGCAGATGATGTGACATGAGCTCTCTTGCAGACCCTGGAATTTGCTTATTCTGTTACTAACACATTCAGTTCCCTTTAACATAACTGATAGGCTATGTCAATAGGGTTGTTAATCAAACAAAAGCCTTTAACTGCTGAGAATTCCCTGTATTATGCCACCAGTCCAGAGGGCACAACAGATGCAGGGGGCCAGACAGAGGTAAGATGCAGAGGCTGGCAGAGGCTGCGGTCAAGGTGTCTGCCCCTGAGGAGTTGGCTGAGGGGCCACAGAATGAGAGGATGTAGTCCCAAAGGGAAGGAACCCAAGCATGAAGGAGTTGCAGGCCTGGGGTGTGAGGTTCAGAGCCTACAGTGAGGGGAAGCTAACAAAGGTGGGGATGAGCTGAAGAACCCCACAGGCACGTCTCCCCAGGGGTACACCTAGGTGCTCTTTGGGGGTTTATACAGCTGGAGTGTTGATCTGTACTCAATCCATAGGGAAAATACCCAACTTCTGAGCTGTCACCTTACAAAGCCTTGGCAAAAGGTGTGCAAGCGGGGCATGGTCGCAAGTCCACATTGGAACACGTGCCCCGCGTTCTACTGACTATAGTCACGTATAGCACCCTCCATCCTGTACTACTTCACCACTGGAGTCAGAGCCTCACATCTGGGAACATCCGGAAGGGCAGATGTGGGTGGAACAGAGGCACACACATATTCACGCAATGATACCCTCTCACGGAATCCGTCACGATGCCTCGGGGGTTCACCAAATCGGTCTCGAACAGCACCCGGCGCTGGGTGCCATCCAGCTTGGCAACTTCTATCCGGTCCAGCTGAGAATCCGTCCAGAAGATGTTGCGGCCCAGATGGTCAACGGCGATGCCTTCCGGGCTCCCGAGATCTAGAACCACACAGAGAGCGCCGCTGACTTTTTTTGTCCAAGCAGGTGCCGACTTGGTTTGTTTCTGATTACTCAGTGCTCTTTCCCATGACGTCCACTCCCTGTGGCTTTGAATGTGAAATGCCTGCTGTTTATAGACAAGCAACCCTCAGAGTGACAAATCCGACATCATTCATTTGCTCACTGCGCTGGGGACCAGGACTGTAATGACAACTGTGCTGTTGCCCACAGCCCAGGAGAGACCCAGGGCCCAGCCTGGGGAAGCCACGGAGGGATTCCCAGGGAAGTAGCTTCTTGAAGCTGGCTCCTAAGGATGGATAAGAGTGTGTCAGGCAAAGATGCTATATGAGGGTTTTCAGGTAGCAGGATCAGAATTTAAGGAAAGCTCAGACCTGGCTTGATGTGAACTGTATGTAATCTTACACAGCTGGAGACAAGAGGTGGCACAGTGGCCAGAGATGCAGTTAGGGTGCTGAGATAACAAGCTTCGAGCTTATCTCATGGGCCAAGGGGAGGCCCAGAAAGATCTTAAGGTGGGGAATGGAACACATGGAGCTATGGTATTTGAGAATTATGTGTTAGAAAGGTCATTTCAGAGAAACAATACCTCCAAGAAATTGTAGCTGTTACTTCATAGAAGTATAAGGGGTACATAGATGGAGTGACAGTAATTACAAATAAGCCTCCTGGAGGTCTCCACTGGTCCACAACAACTGGTTTCAAACCAAGGGTTGCCACTGGGAACTTGCAATGTGAGTCTTGTGCTCCCTTTTAAGTCATATTTGTTGAAGATAGCAATGCTTTTCTTAAACTTTAAAACAAAGCAAAACAAAACAAAACAAAAACAAAGAAAGGCAACTTGGGTTTTATTGGTACCACTGATGATTTTTTCCCTCTACAGATGAGAGGACTGAAGGCCACTGAGTACAGTGTACACAGGAAGGGGAAGAGGATGCCCCATTTGAGGAATCTGGGCTGTGAAGACTGGGTTCCTCCATCAAGTTAAAAGCACTGCAGACCCTCGGCTCCCTGGGTTCAGGCCTTCACTGGGCCCCTAAAACAGAAACACTGAAGTCCGGGAAAGGACATTCCCAAGGGACATTTATGAAGACTCAGAAACCACACTTGAACGAGGTCTGTACTACCCAAAATAAAGTGGGGAAGTATACAGTATTCAAATACTTCCCACCTCCCTGAAGGTACAGAGACAGGGAAACTGATCCCCTGTCAGTCCCTTTGTGGCTTTCAGACAGAGCAGATCACTGTGGGGGTGTATTTGAAATGAGCACATTCTGTGTGAGAGACACGAGTGGCTCAGACTTGGAGAGGGGGAAGGGGAGGGGGAGGAGGACCAAAGCTGATCAACAAGAAAATCAATAGGATACCAGCAGGGAAACCCTGGAGGAAGCTCCATGTCCCGCCGTCTCTCTATAACATCTGGTCCTGACAACCAAAGCCCTTCTCCACCCCCAACCAGAAAGAACTCCCTCGGGGGCTGTGCTGGGAAGGCTTGCCCTTTACTGTTCAGTGGGAGGAGGAAGCCTAGAGAGCAAGGTGACAGAGGTGACAGAGCTGCACTGCTCCTGTCAGAGGAGACAGATTACCATCGTTCCTAGAATATTTGGCTGGGACTTCACCTCAAGGGAAGAGAAGTCCAGGATTCGGACTGAATGAAATAAGGAAGAAAAGATAACCACCGCCACTCTCATGCACTAGGGAAATCCAACCTGTACCACGCAAGTTCCTGTCCCTCATATTAATATATAAATACATAGAGTTCTTTCTTTGCACAGATCCTGTTTTGGTTGTGTTCTGTTTCCCCAGTGAGTAGGCTTTCTGCTTGGAATGTTTCTTGCTGTGCTTCAAGTTTTCTTGGATGACTATCAGGTCCAAAAACAACAGGAAATAGCAAATGATGACATACTCCCCACTTCCACTGGGTTTTTAAATCAAATAGTAGATAATAGTAGCAACATTTTTGAGAGAGAGAGAGAGAAGATGCAAAAAAGGCATTTTTGAACTTCATTAAACCAAAGCATGAAAACGAGCAGACTTTATATAGTCTGTTGGCTCCCAGAGAAGGATTTGGGGTCTGTATCCAAAGCCAGACATAGTGAATTCAGCCTCAGCTTCTTGTCTCCTGTGAAGGAGCCAAGGAAGGGAAAACATGCCCCAGGGGTTGTTCACCAGGATAGGGACGCTTCCAGAACATCAATTGTTAGGGAGACGTGTAAGCTGGAAACCGAAAAAGCTACATTCGTTCCTAAATAAAAAGAAAATATGACGGGGTGGTGCTGTGTGCAGTGGGTTAAGCCTCAGCCTGCCGACTCTGGCATCCTCTATGAGTGCTAGTTCTAGTCCTGGCTGTAAATGCCCTAGATATGAACTGGGGAGTTAGTGTTTTGAGTGTTTTGAAAATTAATGGTCAGGGCACCAGGGCTGTGGCATAGGGGGTAAAGCTGCTGCCTGAGGTGCCAGCATCCCCTATGGGCACCAGTTCAAGTCCCGGCTGCTCCACTTGTGATCCAGCTCTCTGCTAATGCACCTGGGAAGGTAGCAGATGATGGCTCAAGTACTTGGGCCCCTGCACCCACGTGGGAGACCTGGACGGAGTTTCTGGCTCCTGGTTTTGCCTAGCCCAAACCCAACCATCATGGCCATTTGGGGAGTGAACCAGCATATAGAAGATCTCTTTCTCTCTCTCTCCCTTCTCACTCTGTCTTTAAAATAAAGAAAATGAACCTTATAAGTAAATAAAAAGAAACATGAAATAAGGCTCAAAGACTTCAAAGATGGCCCTTTGATGTGTACATTTGACAGAGGAACAAAAGTAACTTCACAACAAGTACCAACAGCTTGATCATGTCTTTTGAGCAAAAACATTCCCAGCTAAGCTGATGAGTCACTGACCTATTAAGCAACATGTAATTCTTGACCTTTTCAGAACAGGGTCATTTTTGCCTGGATTTTTGTTGTAATGGTCTTTAAGCCAGATAAAGGACACCTGTTGTAAAACAGTCCTGACTTGTTGAATGTAGGCAATAAAACAATGTAGAGTTCTTGATTTCAATTGGTATCCTTAAGGGATTGGGGGTAGGTGGTGAAGTGCAGGCTGTGCCAAAGCATCAGACACTTTATCATCAGTGACGCAACAAAAAAACAGAAATGTCTGCAGCATTCAGCCTGATCTGTTGTCCTTTGGTGCAGGCAATCAGAGCGAGTGCAGTGGGGACAAGGTGAAGAAGGGAACCTACCCCAGCTTGTGATGTGACAGCTGAAGTGACAACCCCTTAACTGGACAATTGAGTTGGGAACAGGTGCAACCATCGGAGTTGCTATTTGCTACATGCTTGTGATTCTCTGTACGGTATGGTTCATCTTCTTGCTGCTTTTGGGAAAATCCAAGTGGAACGCCTCATGGGACAGACACTCAGACAATCAATTCCAGGCTTAGAAGCTTGAGGGAGAATGCATGTTCAACCCTGCTGGCGAGTCTGACTTTTATTGTTCATGAAAACTTGATGACATAAAGCTTTCAGAGAAAGGCCTAGGCACTAGCCTTGTTTCAATTTTCTCCTTCTTAGGCTTGCAACAAAGGGGCTCATGATTTAATTAAGAGTCCTTGGAGAACTCTTCATGGGAGCTACAAACAGTGGTGCTTTGAAGTAGAGGACTGGCCCTTCTCACACCACCAGACCCTGTGTCTGCCTGTGTGTTCCACCCCTCCACACTGTGTCAACAGCCACGTAGGCTGCTAGACGTCAAACCAAAAAGGAAAAATGATACTTGCTTGCCCAATGCTATGGCTTGAACATAATTTTTTTCTTTTTCTTTTTTTAATTTATTTTCCCCCCTCACAGAAACCTTTTATTTAAGGAGAACAGATTTCATGCATTTCATAAGTACAACTTTAGGAATATAGTGATTCTTCCCAGCATACCCACACTCCCACTCACTCTCCCACCCCTCCCCTTCCTCCCTCTCCCATTCCCAGTCCCATTTCTCTACTAAGATCCATTTTCAGTTAGCTTTATATACAGAAGACCAACTTGGCACTAAGAGTTCAACAATTTGCACAGAAAAGAAAAGACGAAAAACAAAACAAAATAAACTGTTCCTCTACTGTTGAGACAAAGGCTGTTCAAAGTCATTGCATCTTGAAGTTAATTTCACTTTTTTTTCTTTAGAAGCTTAATTAACTTTAAAGAAGCACCTCAGAATGATATATCTTTTGTGTGCACTTATAATACAACTCTTTGAGGACAGAGGTCCTGCATGGGAAGTTCATGCAGTGACTCTTGTGTTTAATTTAACAATTAACACTCCTACGTATGACATCAGTGATCACCCAAGGCTTGTGACATGAGCTGCCAAGGCTATGGAAGCCTTCTGAATCCACAAACTCTGTCAGTATTTAGACAAGGCCATAAACAAAGTGGAAGTCCCCAAACTTATTATGGACTATAAATCCAAAAGCTGTAAGTTAATGGCAGCTAAGTTTAGAATCCTGTTTCTGTATAATTCCAAAGTACATATCTTTCTACCATGTCATATTGCCATCAGTCTCTTTCACGCATCTGCTGTATGTTGTGGGACTTAATGCTTTTGTGGCATTAATTTTTTCCATGTTTAAATTGAGGTTTATTCTGTGTTCCTTCATGTCATGGGAATATTATGAGGATAGTAAAATATAAATGTAGAAGCATTCTAAAAAATTTCATATATAAGAACATGGGAACTTAATCTAATTATGGAGTCTAGGAGCTGGGCAAAAGGTCCTTCGGTTACTGGAGTTGTGCTGGTTGTCTACAGAGTTGGTCATAAACACCCAGCTGGGCCAACCACTCTTGCTTCCTGGCTCAACATGTGATCCTACCTCTGCCAGTGCTGTCATTCTCAAACACCACCCTCCTCAGAGGCCAAACCAAGGGGATGCCTGATTGTGGACTTGAGCTTCTAGAACTTGAGCCAAAATAAACCTGTTTCCTTCTTGCATAGCTTGTCTCAGGTGTTTCATTGCAGTAACAAAATCTGACTAATGCACCCACCTTGTCGAATGATGGTAGATGGCTCCCCACCATGTAGACTGGCTCTCCCGATGGAAGGCTCACTAATGTCCGTCCAGTAAACCATCTTGTCCATGCAGTCAAAGGCCAGTCCGATGATGACTTTATCCTAGAAGAGAAGACCAATGAGAACTCTCTACCCACAACCACCTGCATGCCTAATAATCATGAGAACCTCGGCATGTGCTTATAGGCACTTGGACATCTTTTTAAATGAAGTATGTTAAAATCTTTTGTCTATTAAAATTTTATTATTGAACTGTACAAGTTCTTCATATTTTAGACAAAACCCTTTTCTCATACACACATGTGCAGATATGCTTAGACATGGAAACATGTACATGTTTACTTTCTCTCAGGTAGCCTGCTATTTCTTCTTTTTTTTTTTTTTTGGACAGGCAGAGTGGACAGTGAGATAGAGAGACAGAGAGGCTGTTTCATTTTTTACATGATGTTTCTAAAGAGCATATATTTTTATTAAATCAATTTTTTTTACTCTTATGACTAATGCTTTTTCTATCTTAAGGAATCTTTGCCTCCCTAATGGTTGTAAAGAAAAAGAAATAAAAGACATAAATATTGGAAAGGGAGTAAAACCACTCCATTCTAAGAGAATATGATTATTGAGAGTCCTTGAGAACCTAAAAACTTATCACAACTAGAATTGAATCTAGCAAAGTTGCTGGATATAAGGTCAACATAAAATCATACTTCTATATGTAAATAAAGTAATAGAAAATATTTTTTAAAAACAATTTTTGCAGCATCAAAAAACACAAAATATGTAAGAATAAACATTTTTAAAGGTGTGAGGCTCCAAACTGAATACAACAAAGCATTACAGAGTAAAATTAAAGACAATCCAACTAAATGAAGAGGTAAGTTAGCACAGTGAACCATAAGATTGAGAACTGCTAATGATATCAAGTCTCCCTAGAGTTACAGATTCAGTATCATCTTTATCAAAGTCCTAGTAGGCTTTTTTGATTGAATTTACATTCTTATTCTAAAAGATTATATGGAAATGTAAAGAATCTAAAATAGAACACTCTCAAAAAAGAACAAATTGGAAGATTCAAATTCCCTGATTTCAAAAACTTAATACTCAAGGCAGTGTGATAGACATAAGGTGAGATGAATAGATCAATCTGCCAGAACAGACCCCAGAAACAGACTTCACATACACAAAGAATTGTTTTATGACAAGGGCACCAAGATGCCAGTGAGGAAATACAGTGTTTTCAATAAACAATGCTAGAACAGCTGGATAAACATGTGGCAAGAAAGAATCTCAACCTGACTTTACCCATAGGCAAAAATTAAAAGCTGAAACTATCAAGAGCCTAAAGATATCATAATGAAATATCTTTACACCCTTCTTTTTTGCCTGTTTACTTGATTATTTTTCACCCACTTGAAAGGTAGAGCAATAGAGAAAGAGAGAGCTTCCACCTGCTGGCTCACTCCCCAAATACTTGCAATATCCAGGGCTGGGCCAGGCCAAACCCAGGAACCAGGAACTCCATCCAGGTCTCCCACAAGGCTGGCAGGGGCCCATGCATGCCCTGACAGAAAGCTGAATCAGAAATGGAGTAGCGGAGACTGGAACCAGCACCCTGGTGTGGAATGTGGGTGTTGCAAGTGGCAGCTTCACAAGGTGGGGCTGGGGAGGTGGACAGTGGGCATTTGGGCAGTGATTAAGACACCAATTTGGGTACCTGCACCCCATGGTGCTTGGAATAAGAAATGGAGCATGTGCCCTCTGTGGGGTAGCAGGTGCTGGTTTGAGTATCTGAGTCTCTGCCACAACATGGGAAATCTGGATTGAGTTCCAAGCTCTGGCTTCAGCCTGACTCAGCCCTGGATACTATACGCACTTGAGGAGTGAACAAGTGAATGAAGACCTCACTTTATCTCTTTCCTCTGTTCCTTTGCCTTGCAAATAACAAATAAATAAATAAATAAAAATTTTAAAATGGTAAATGGTAACTGCAAACCACTTTGGATAAAACTGTGCTTTTAAATTTATTGTATTATCAATATAATTTTACATTATACATTTGCATTCACATTATAAATATATTATAGGTTCAGCATTTGAATTGCTACAAAATATGAAAGTTTTGATCACTGACATGATGCTGTAAGTGGAAAATTTCACACCCAACTGCATCTGACAGGTTGCAGTCAAAATGCAGGTGCACAAATACTGAATAAAACTGTTTTTACACTATGCATATATGTGAGAAATGAATTTCATGTTTAGATTAAGGTCCCTTATCCAAGATATCCCCCCTATATATATGCAAATATTCCAAAATCTGAAACACTTCTAATCTCAAGCCAATTCAGACAGAGGATACTCAAACCAGTACATATCATGCATATGTGTGTGCATGCCTGTGTCTATGTGTGTGTGTGTGTCTAGCTATTATCTATCTGGAAACCAGTATCTTCATGAAACAGATGGACAGTTTCCTGTCTTGTGGTGCTGATAGTGTTGATGGAAAGATATGCATCAGATACAGAACGCATACATGGATATTCAGTGTAGCAGGTAGTGCGAGGAATACAGTGAGACACAAAGCAGAGGCACAGAGCAGCAGAGGTTGCTCTCTGGATGGGGCATCTGACAGCCTCTCTGAGATGTGTTGCTTTGGCAGGAAGTTGCATGAAATGAGCTAATAAACTGGGCAAGTGTCTGGGGGTGAGGGAACTCCAGGTGGGGTGGGCACAGTAAGTACAAAGGCTTTGAAATGGGAACAAGCATGTTTTCAAGGCCTGGCCAGGGGCTGAAGCCAGTGAGTGAATTGGGAGTGGCAGGGAATGAGGTGGGAGAGATAGCAGGAGGCCAGACCCTTGGGGCTCTTTTGTTCTACCTTCATAATTTATATTTTTAGCTGCACATAATTATGGGGTAGAGTATAGTATTTCAAATCAGGGTAATTGGTGGATCTGTCATCTATCACCTCAGATGTATATCACTTCTTTATGTTTGCAACATTCAAAATTCTATTAGCTATTTTGAAATCTTCAATTATGGTCAACTACTTGTTGGCAACTTACTATGCTACAGATGTTACCTATAGGGTTTTTTTTAAAAAAATATTTATTTACTTTCATATTATTGGAAATTTAAAGAGACAGACAGAGATCTTCCATCCATCAGTCCAACGCCCACAAAGCCATCAGCCCAGATCTTAATTGGGTCTGCCACATCGGGGACAGGGATCCAAGTATGTGAGCTATCATCTACTTCCTTTCAGGGTGCACCTTAGGAGGAAGCTGGATAGGAAGTGGAGTAGCCAGGACTCAAACCAGGCACTCTGATCTGGGATGCGGGTTTCCCAAAGGGCGTCTTAACTGCTACACCACAACCACCACCTTGCCTGCAGTTGTGAAGTCCCAGGAAGGACTGGATTTTCTCCTAAAGTCAATTGGGGACCCATTGAGGGTTCTGTGCAGGGCAAGGACATGAATCTGATGAAGGGTGCTTCGGAAGAGGCATTTGAGAATCCTCTTTTATTTTGGATACATTTGTGCTGATGTTTCTTCTCTGGCCCAAAAGAAGGGATATGGTAGGTGTGGCATCTGTGATGTGGAGATCCATGCAGCAAGGAAGAAAAGAGAAGCTGGAAGCAAGGCCTGAGACAGGCAAGATGCACACATGGAATCTTTCCAGGATTTCCCAGCAGGCCCTGGTGTGACCACTCAGGAATAATGGACCCGTCTGCTGGAATTTATTTTACAAGGGCTGATGACTTGGGCCCCCGGCTCTGCTTCATTCCTCATGAGGCTCTTACACCCCTCCCACTCTGTTGGCAACTCGGCCCCAAGTCCACTGTGAAAGCCCCCAGGTCTGTGTGGTTTCTTGGCAGAGGTCAGGGGTCCCTAATAAACAGAATAGCTTCACAAGTGACTGACTTATGCACAAAAATGTCCTATTCACCAAATGCATCTCTGAAGCTTTCAAAGGCCTTGAAGCCAGAGCTTGCTACTTGCAGCAGGGCAGACAGGAGACCTCGAGGTGTCTTTGGAAAGATGGAATCATGATCAACTTAGCAGGAACAGAAGGTCAAACCCAACAGGTGAGATACCAAAGTCTGCAAAGGCCCCACCAAGGCATCACTGCATGGCCTTCCTAAGTCTGCTCCCATTCATTCTGAGCCTCCCAGGCAGCTCAGGAATACAGTGAACCCAGGACCATGAAGATGAGCAAGCCTCGTTCCAGGGTTTGAGCCCAGGCCCCTGTTTATTTCTGCAGGTCACAGAGCAGGAGCTGTCACCAGGTACAATCAGCCAGCACTCACCGGCATATGCAGTAAAGCCTTGGCTTCCGTCTTCTTCATGGTGTTTCCATCCAGTGGGACGTTCTCTATCTTCCCAGTCTGGGCAAAGAGTAGGTGGGTTCCAGGGGGCAGAGGGATCACAGCAGTAGGTACTAAGGGTCTCTGATGAATCGGTGGAGCCACAGTACTCAGACCTAGGTTGCAGTAGAGGTGGATGAGCAAGGCCGGTGCACACAAGGAACACACAGATGCACACATACACACATGCACACCGTGTGTGCACACCCACACATCCACACATCCAGTAACATAACCTTCATGGCCCAACAAACTCCATAGCCACACAACACTCATTTCTCACCTGGAAGCAGCAGAAGTAGGATATGCTCAGCCAAATGACATTTGTGGACGAGATAATGTAGGCAGGGGCTTCACATTCAGCGTCAGGTGGGGGAAAAAGTGCTTAGCTTCCCTCTTAACAGAGATCACTGGGCTATTCACGCTCTGCTTTGCACACTGGGGCTGGCCACTGGTGAACCAAGCACTAACAGCAGCAGCCTGAATCTCCTGCCATGGGGAGTTGCCTTCTAATGGAAGCTTCACTGCAGGAGCCCAGCAGAATGAGCCTGCCCTATGGGCCCTGTCCCACGGCCATGGGCTGGGACTGCTGTGCATGGGACAAACAGGAACATGTTCCTTCTGGGCTTTGAAGAACTAAGGGATGGTGGGGAACTCCTTCTCCCTCAGCTTCAGCCTTGTCCTCCCAACTGCTGACCTTGGCCCCTGGCACCACTTCCTGACTCACCTGATGACACTGTCCCAGGAGTGCACAGGTAGCTGGTGCTGCAGGGGAGGAGCACTGACCAGGTGCTGGGGGACCTGGGGGAACCTAGGACTGGGCCCTGTCACTCTCTCATTGTGTGTGCACCTTTCTAGGCTCTGTCCTCTTCTCTCAAAAGTGAGACCTGGACCAGGTCATCGCCAAGGTCATTTCCAGTTCTCTCCCTTGTCTGTCTTGCCTGTTACACCTAACTAGTGACATAAACCAGTCCAGTGCACCTCTAGAATCTCCGAGTTCCATCAGTCCACTCCAGACTCACTGCCAGCACCCTGGGTCGGCCCCTCCCATTCCTCACCTGGCTTAATCCTAAGCTGGCAAGAGAGGCTGAGGGCTCTTATGCCCGCATCCCAGTTCCTGCTGTCCAGCAGTGATATCGCTAAAACCGAAATCTGCTTCGCATCATTGATGACCACTCGAAAGCCTCCCAAAGCCTTCTGGGCTCCCTGCTGTCCTCAGGACCAACACCCAGGTCCACAGCTTAGCACGGACACTGCTCTGCTGCCCGGAGCAACAGCCTCGCTCCCTCCGCCCCGCCTGCGGCTCACTCCCTGCTCCATGCTCTGGAAAGTACCCTCGCCCTCCCCCCCCAGCCAACACCCTGCACAAGCCCTGCACTGCCCCCGGCTGCAGGCCTGTCCCTCAGCGTCCTCAGGGGCTGGCACTATGACTTTCCGCTGGGTATCCACAGCGCTGATGCTCGGCTAACACTGGCTGTGTGAAGGCTGTGAGTAACCACTTCTCGGTCTCTTAGCAGCTGATGTGGGGGTGGGGGAGGTTGTCCATCTATGATTATTATTAGGTAATTTGAGAACAGAGACTCAAGGATTGGTTAGGTCTGCTTGTGGCATCTGTGACAGTGACCAGTTTCCAGGCCAGAACCAGCATTTCAGAGCTGAAGGCGCACCTCAGGATGATTTTGTTCCTATCTGCTGTTGAGGCTGAGGCTGGAGGAGCCTCATTCACAGCCACGTAGCCCAGCAGAGTCTCAGACAGGGCCCCCAGCCCTCAGCATGGCGCCTTCCCAGTGCTATAGGCAGGCACAGCAACCTTTGTGGTGGTCTGTGCCTTGGATTTGAAAATCCACCAGAGCCCCTCAAGGCCCTGGGCCCTGACTGTGAAGGAGGCGAGTGCTGCAAGGGTGAGAATGGGCCCCCCCTACCCCGAGGAAGCAGAGACCCAAGGAAGGGCTCGCCTCACCACCCCCACCCTGTCCTGCTGTGGCGCATCCCAGCATTCACCTGGGGGACCACCAGTGTTCACCAGAGCACCATCCACTCCCTGCCACATAACAGTGGCGGTGCAGCAGGTCCCACTGAGGACTGACAGAACTTGCCAGTGCGTGGAGAGGGAGGGGAAGGTGAGAAGATGGAGAGGGGCAGAGGGTAGAAGGGGGTCAGAGAAGGGGACAGGCACTGGTTATTCGGCCCCGGAGGCCCTGCTGGGGCATGAATCCAAGCACAGCCCGCCCTCCACTTACATGGGGGCCTCATCCCGGGTCTGGTCCTCGTGCCCTCCACCTCACGGCCGTCGCGATCCACGCACCAGCAGTAGCCCGTGCTGCCGTGGCACTGGGTAGGCGAGTAGTGTCCGTGCTCATCACACTCGGGGACAAACAGCCCCGGTGGGCGGGGCCGCTGTGCATCTGCTGCCCCTGCTGCTCCAAGAATGTGTTCTCGCTCCAGCTGGCACCGGGTCTTCTCCAGCTCTGTCAGAGACAAGCAAAGGAGGGCTGTGGGTTTGGGCTGGGGTTCTGGGTGTCCACACGGAACTCAGGAAGCTTCCTGAACACCATGGGGTTTGTTTCATTAATTTCAAAAAGTTTAAAACATTGTGATTATATGATAGATTCAATCATCAAGATTATATTTTTCTAAGCAGTTCTTTTTAGGAAAAAAATCTTAAATCTTGAGGTACAACTGACACGAAGAACAATAAAATGAAGCATTTTTGAATGTTTTGATGTTCCCTGAGCATCACCACAATCCAGCTTTGGTGCATCTCCGTCAGCCCGACAGGAAAGCCAGGCCCAGTAACTGGCTGCTTCCCACTACCCCAGACCTGTCAACTGCCAGCCTGCATCCCGGGGACCCCTTTCCTGCCTGCCTGAGTAGATTCCCAGCTCTGAGCAGGCAACGCAGACTGTCCCCACCCTCCCCTCAAGGGGCACCTCTGGGCTGGGTCACAGGAAGATCTGGGCCCGCCCTCCAGCAGCTCACAGTCTTGGGGGAGGCCCCGAGTAAACATGACCGCACAACTGCCATTCAGGGCAGGACTGCACAGAGAGGCTCAGGGCCCTGCTGCTCACAGAACTTGGCTTCAGGGCATGGAAAGCAGAGGCTGCCACGTCCTTAGCTGCACCTGACTGCAAGATTGTCGTTAAAGAGCTCAAGGGCAGCACTCCATGGACTCCTTGTTAAGAGGTAGGAGAGTGAATAATTTCACTCTGTGGGCCTGCAGCTACCCAACCCTGTGGTTGTAGTGTGAAAGCACCTGTAAATGAACATGTAAATGAACTAGTGTGGCTGTGCTCCAATGAAACTTAATTTACCAAAGCAGAGAGAGGTTTGCTTATGGCGATTACAGCTGGCAATCCCTCACCTAGGGCTCTACTGGCTGTGTTGGGGGATTGTATTTATGTTATATAATATACTCGTGAGTGAATCTATATTAGCATATACTAGTTAATAATATGCTTTTTTTTTTTTTTGACAGGCAGAGTGGACAGTGAGAGAGAGAGACAGAGAGAAAGGTCTTCCTTTTGCCGTTGGTTCACCCTCCAATGGCCGCCGTGGCAGGTGCGCTGCAGCCGGCGCACCACGCTGATCCGATGGCAGGAGCCAGGTGCTTCTCCTGGTCTCCCATGGGGTGCAGAGCCCAAGGACTTGGGCCATCCTCCGCTGCACTCCCTGGCCACAGCAGAGAGCTGGCCTGGAAGAGGGGCAACCGGAATAATATGTTGTAGTATCACAATATTACATAGTTCTTAGAGTTTTGTAACTTGAAACCTTTTTAAAAAATATTTATTTATTTATTTGAAAGTCAGAGTTACACAGAGAGAGAAGGAGAAGCAGAGAGAGAGAGGTCTTCCATTATTGGTTCACTCCTCTACTGGCTGCAACAGCTGGAGCTGCGCCTATTGGAAGCCAAGAGGCAGGAGCTTCTTCCAGGTCTCCCACGAGGTGAGGGGCCCCAGGACTTGGGCCAACTTCTGCTTTCCCAGGTCCAAGCAGAGAGCTGCATTGGAAGTGGAGCAGCCGGGACTTGAACTGGCGCCCATATGGGATGCCAACATTGCAGGTGCTATGCCACAGCGCTGGCCCCTCTTGAAACTTGAAGGCTTTTTGATTCTTTCCACTTCGAATGGGGATGGTTGACCCAATGAGTCTCACAGAATTACTTGGAGGACTGAGGCATTCATGATAACACAAAGCACACTGGTGGACTTTTATCTGCACTCAAGTGTTCATCTGTGATGGCACCTGCACCAGGCAGACAGTGACATTCAGCAGGTGCAAGCCAATGACTGTTTAAAGTACCCTTTGTCTGTGTTGCCAATTTGCATGTTGGCCTGCTTGCTACAATGGCTCCCTTGATTAGAAGCAGTTAGCATGTAAGGGAAAAATATTTGTTGAACCTGGCAAAGAAAATCTGGGTATGCTTTTCTAGTATGAAAACAAAACATCTGATATATGGAAGTGCCAAACAAAGATACGAATAAACCATCTGGTTAGAATAAAACTGTCACTTTCATACACTCTTGGACATAAGGCTTGTTTACTTCCTCAAAATCTTACATTTGTTTGGAGGTACAGAGTTTCCATAGGAGCTACCCCCATTCACCTACATACTTCACTGAGTTGTCATTGTCATCCTATGTGATCTACATGAGTGGTTGAAAGCCACAGGAGAAAACTGAAGCTCAGAGGCAGTGAAGGATGGCCCAGAGGCCACAGGGCAAGCTTTGGATTTCTGGTCCAGCCCCCGCCCCTCCTGGCCTCAAGTCTCTGTCTCCACATTCCCATTGCCCGTAACAGCTTGTGTGCACTAAACCTGTGACACCAACAATGATACACACACGTTTCCTTAACTACTGACTGCAATTTTCTGTGGACCCACAGACTGGACTTCTTCTCATCAACATCTGGACAAAGTGCTGATTTCCAGCTAAAACACAGGATTGGTGTTGTGTGTATTGTTGACCAAGCCACACTTTTAAGAGAGTACAGATTCTTCCATTTTATGTGGCTGACTGTTTTGTGTTCATGTGGTATTTGGTCAACACACAAAATCTTGAGGGATCTAGAATTTCTTCAGTGGGACTTGTAAAGTGCTGTAATCTTGAACTTACAAAAAGGAGGAGGAAGTCTCAATTCTGAGTCAGGAAAAGGAATTTCAAGCATGCTTATGGAAAGCTGATGATGTGATGAGCTCAGTGGGATTCCTGGGATGGTTCTTCAGCCTGGCCAGCAGGCAGTGGGAGCAGCCCAGGGGCTCCCAGGGGAGCCTCCCGCTGAGGGCCCCAGGCCTTCATGGAGGATTTTTCCATCAAGGGCCCGGAGGATGGAGGGGCAGGGAGCTGGAGTAACACTCACATACACATACTTCCTAGGCTTGCTTCTGGCTGATAAAATAACTCTGGCAAGCTGCCTCTTACTCAACTCCTCTGATCTGCTGCAGGAGGAAGACCTGATACTTATCTGACCAGTGGCAGGAAGTTGGGATGACTTTTCTCAAGGTGAAGGCCAGAGAATGAGAGGGAGGGAAGTTATGAAGAAAGCGCATTCTTGATCTTCAGATTTGCATTCCACTCCCTCATCAGGTTAAAGCTGTGTCTCTGTGTTCTGTGAAATAATGGCTATTACAGTCTCGGATACACTCTGGAGTGGGGGAGGGGAGGAGTGGTCAGGAAATGTGGAGCCTCTCTGGGAAGAAGAGACTTGAAGCAACAGCAGGACCTGTGGGCTACCTAAGAGTGGAAGTGTCACAGAAAGCTTAGCATGGAAGGCTAAGCCTCTGCCTGTGGTGCCAGCATCCCAAGGCACTGGTTCATGTCCTGGCTGCTCCTCTTCCAATTCAGCTCTCTGCCTGTGGCCTGGGAAGGCAGTGGAAAATGGCCCAAGTATTTGGGCCTCTGTACCCTTGTGGGAGACCCAGAAGAAGCTCCTCACTCCTGGCTTCGTGCTGGCCTGGCGCCGGCCATTTGTGGAGTGAACCAGCAGATGGAAGACCTCTCTCTTCCTCTCTGTAACTCTACCTCTCAAATAAATAAAGTCTTTTTTAAAAAATGGATTTTCATGGGGAGACACTGTTTATCCAATACGTTCCTGCACAGTCAGAGCTGTGCGGCTCCCAGGGGTTACACCTGCTCTAAGCACCTCCACAGCATACATCTTTGCATGCAGTAATGCCAGTGTGGCAGATGACGCCTGGCCTCTGCTGGCATTGAGACCCACAGCTCACAGCCTCATCTCAATAGCTGCCAAATGTTCCTGGGCAGCACATATCCAAGAGTGGAGGTTCACAAGTAAAGAAGACACTGGCAGCCTGACATGGTCTTGATCCTGCTGTCCCCAGGGATTTGTTACAAACACTACTACTTGTAGAAAACACAGTAGATCCTTCTAGTAGCAGAATGCTCTTCAAGGCTTCTCCCAGCCTTCCAGGATTGGGGAGGAAGGGGCACATCCAGGGAGGGGAGGGGAGCTGGCAATGAGCAAAGCACAAAGAGTGGAAAGCAGAAAGGGCATGGAAGGGCCGCACTGTGGCACAGAGGGTTAAAGCCCCAGCCTGCAGTACCACCATCCCATATGGGTGCCAGTTCAAGTTTCGGGTGTTCCACTTCCAATCCAGCTCTGTGCTAAAGTGTCTGGGAAAGCAGTGAAGGATGGCTCAAGTCCCTGGGCCCCTGTACCCAAGTGGGAGACCTGGAAGAATCTCCTGGCGCCTGGCTCCAGATCAGTTCAGCTCTGGTTATTGAGGCCATTTGGGGAGTGAACCAATGGATGGAAGATACCTCTCTATATACAACTCTCTCAAATAAATTAAAGTATTTTTTAAAAGATTTTATCTATTTATTTGAGAGGTAGAGTCACAGACAGTGAGAAGAAGAGACATAGAGAAAGGTCTTCCTTCTGTTTCTTCACTCTGCAAACTGCCACAATGGCTGGAGCTGTGCTGATCCGAAGCCAGGAGCTTCTTCCAGGACTCCCATGTGGTGCAGGGGCTTGAGCACCTGGGCCATCTTCTACTGCTTTCCCAGGCCATAGCAGAGAGCTGGACTGGAAGAGGAGCAGCCAGGACTAGAACCAGTGCACATATGGGATGCCAGCATTGCAGGCAGAGGATTAATCTACTACACAACAGCACCAGCTCCAATAAAAGTATTAACAAAGAAAAAAGAGCATGCAACAGCAGGAAAAGCAATCAGCCCTGTAGCTTGTGAGTGCCATCTCTTTTGTCACCATTTGAAAGTGCACTGTTGAGCTTTCTTCATCCCTGTGTCCCAGAGTGCTCCCCCCCAGCCCCCTTCCAAAACCCTGCTGCTGTAGGCTTTGAAATCACTGTATGTAGGGGCTGACATGGTGGTGCCCCTGACATTAAGCCTCTAACTGAAACACCAGCATCCCCAATGAGTCCTGACTGCTCCACTTCCAATCCAGCCCCCTGCTATTGCACCTGGGTAGGAGGCAGAAGGCCCGAGAGCTTGGACCACTGCCACCCAAGTGGGAGACACAGACGGAATTTGACTCCTGGCTTCAGCCTGGCCCATCCCCGGCTGTAGCAGCCATTTAGGGAGTGAACAAGTGGATAGAACATTTCTCTCTCTCCCTCTAACTCTGCTTTTCAAATAAATAAACCTTTTTAAGGAATCACTGTATTCAGCAAACTTTTCACCTCAAGAAGCTTGAATCAGCTCTCTGTTGTGTTAAGAATTTACTGTTGGGCCTGGCGCCAAGGCTCACTTGGTTGATCCTCCACCTGCAGCACTGGCATCCCATGTGGGTGCTGGGTTCTAGTCCCAGCTGCACCTCTTCCATTCCAGCTCTCTACCGTGACCCAGGAGGGAGTGGAAGATGCCCCAAGTGCTGGGGCCCTGCACCCGCATGGGAGACCAGGAGGAAGCACCTGGCTCCTGGCTTCAGATCAGCACAGTGCACTGGCCGTAGTGGCCATGTGGGGAGTTGACCAGCAGAAGGAAGGACCTTTGTCTCTGTCTTTCTCTCTCTCACTGTCTATAACCCTAACTGGTCAAATAAATAAATAAAAGTATTTACTGTTGACAGCCAGGTGCCCCGCTCACAGGTGAGTCCCCGAGGTCACAGGCTAATGGGAAAGATGAGGACCCTGGGCAGGAGAGCACAGTAGGGGAAGTGGCTGGTAGTGGTCTGAACAGGATGCTAGGGGAGCAGAGAAACAAAGCCAGGAGTCTCAGGGCATGGTAAGAACGGCTGTGTGACAGGTGGTCCCTGGGGTTTAAGTAAGAGAGGAATTCTAGTAAGGGAAGGTGTGGCAGAACCACAAGGACCAATGAGGAGCCTGCTCACCTGGAAATGGGGCAGTTCAAGAGATGCAAGGGAGGGAGGGGGGAGGCCGTGGTCAGAGAGGGCACGGGCAGGCCATGTAGAGGACAGAGGAGCACGCTCAACTATACCATGAGTACACGATCAGCCAAATCCAGAATTGGGAAACAAGACTCAAAAGGTGTGTGTCCTTGAGCAGACCAAATGCAAGGAAAAGGATGGATGGAGGGAGCCAGTGATAGACACGTGGGCAGCACTCAGCCTGCAGCATCAAGGAATGTTCGAGAGTGTGAGAAAAATCCTAAGAAGTGCAGGGCACTGATTAGTACAGAAGTCAGGTTTGTGCTGCCCCGAGGAGAGGGAGGAGGTGGGGGGGGGGACTGAGCACATGGAGGGGTTCTGGGGCAGGTGGCAGAGTTCTAACTCTTGATCTGGGTGCTGGGGACAAGGGGGTCACTTCAGAATAACTCCCTGAACTACCCATGTGTTCTGCATGATTTTCTGTACCTATGTGTTATTTTATAAGAAAACTGTAGGGAAAAAAAGTAATGGGAGAAAAGAAATGGAAGGCAGTGATTTCAGATACCTCTGATGAAAAATTAAACTATAAAGTCAAGGAGTGAGATGAGAGGCCAGCAACACAGGGGTGCACAACTGAGGAGAACGTTCATTATTTTTACTTGAAAGGGAGAGAAACAGAAAGAGATCTGCCATTCACTCACTCATTCCCCAAATGCCTGCCACAGCTGGAGCTGGGCCAGGCTGAAGCCAGGAGCCCGGAACTCACACTGGGGCCCCCAGATGGGTAGCAGGGATCCAATTACTTGCACCACAACCTGCTGCCTTCCGGGTGTACAGCAACAGGAAGCTGGAATCCGAAGTGGAGCCAAGACTCAAACTCAAGCACTCCAGTATAGGATACAGGCACCGAAAGTGTTTAAGATTTCATTTATTTGAGAGGTAGAGTTACTGCCACTGAGAGGGAGAGACAGAGAGGTCTTCCTTGTGTTGGTTCACTCCCCAGATGACCTCAATGGCCAGAGCTGTGCTGATCCGAGGCCAGGAGCCAGGAACTTCTTCCAGTTCTCCCACGCAGGTGAAGGGGCCCAAGCACTTGGGCCATCCTCCATTGATTTACCAGGGCACAGCAGAAAGCTGGATTGGAAGAGGGACAGCCAGGACTAGAACCGGCACCCATATGGGATGCTGACACTGCAGGCGGATTAACCTACTGTGCCATGGAGCTGCCCTCCTGCCCACACCACAAACTGTTGTTTTAATGGCTGTGTCAAACCTCTGCCTGAAGATTCACTTTGATTTATCTTTTGGGTGAGCAGTATCACAGCTTCTTACGCAGGTTAATTGGAATCACCAGCAAAGACAGAAAGGTGCCCGCCCAGGACAGGAGCCAAGAGCAGGAGTGACAATTTCATCTCAAACAGCAATCCACCCAGTAAATTACTGCTGATTGGAAATTTATCATCTGTAATTGCATTTCATGTGTACACCTCTTTTGCTCTTAGAAAAGTAGTTGAGGGGTCAGCGGTTAAACCACAGTCCATGATGCCATTATCGTATTCAAGTCCTGGCTGCTCCACTTTTGATCCGGCTCCCTGATAATGTGCCTGGGAAGCCATGAAAGATGGCCCAGGTGTTTAGGCCTCTGCCACCCACATGGGAGATCCTGACAAAGCTCCTGGCCCTCAGCTTCAACCTGGCTCAGCCCCAGCTATTGTGGGTTATCTGGGGAGTGAACCAACAGATGAAGATCTCTTTCTCTGTAACTCTGCCTTTCAAACAAATAAATAAATCTTTTTGAAAAAGAAAAGAGAGTTGATACTGGGCTTTTTATCTATAATCAAAATAACTTGCATAAACTCCAGGGATCTTAACTGTTTCTTCAAGGTCTGGATATGACTATATTTTGAGAAAAACTGCTATGAAAAAGCCTTTTTATATAAAAAATTCAAGCAAGCTTTTTGTAAGCTAAGAAATTATTCAGGCCTCCCAATCCTGGTTTATACAATGAAAAGATGAATTACAGCATTTCCAGAGCCCCTTTCAGCTTGGACTAGGAAATCCTGGCTTCTTCACTTGGGGTTTGCTTGAAACATGAACCATAAAACAAGCCGCAGAAGGCTACAAAACAAAAGCCTGTGTACTGAATCATCCCCTGTTGCCTCTCCAGGTTGTGTTACCCTGCACGCTTCCCTCTCTCCTTGCAGTGCTGCTCTCTGAACTCTTCCATTTGCCTTCTCTCTACAATGTGTGGTGTGCACCGTTGGGAGTATGCTGGGAAACACACTGGTGCCAGGGGTTGAGAGACGCGAGGGAGCAGCCACAGGCTTGGAGCCTGCCCTTAATGACAGGGCTTACACCTCCAGCCAGGACTTTTGAAGACCACCAGCAAACGCCCTGTTACAAAACTCTAGGCAGTAGTCATTCCTGATGTTGTCCAGGCAGGTCAGCAGCTGGGCTGGTCGCCCTCCAAGGTGGGCCCCTTTCTCCCCACCTCCTGGAATTCACACCCTTGGGTAGCTCCGTCTACACTGTTAAGAGGTCTGGCTTGACACTAAGAGGATCAGCGGAAGTGATAGATGTCCCTACTCAGAGCAGGATATAAAAGACTGTGGCTTCCTTCTTGGGCTCAGCTCTCCAGCCCCCTCCCTGCCATCACTTGCTGGGGAAGAAGCCAGCTCTCAGGCCTTGAAGAGATCCATGTTGTGACACACTGAGGACAGCCAGCAACCACATGGGGCCTGCAGCGGGGACGTTTCTCTGCCACCAGAGAAGGCCACAGCCTGTATAACATCTTGACAGTGACCTCATAGGAGGCTCTGAGCCAGGACAGCCCGGGGGAGCAGCTCCTAAATTCCTGACCTCCAGAAACAGTGAGATAATAAATGCTTATGGTCTTAAGTGGCTAGTTTAGGGATATGGACTGAGTGTTCCTTATCTGAAATGTTTGGAACCAGAACTGTTTCAGATTTTGAACTTGCGGATATTTGTCTAAACTACTGGTCAAGCATTCTTAACTTGAAAATCTGAAATGCTCCAAAAGTCTAAAATTTTGCTAACAAAGTGGCACTCAAGAAATTTGGAGTTTTGGATAATTTCATATTTCTGGACTAGGTATATTCAACCTATACTTGCTATACAACAATAGGTAACCAATATGGTGGCTTTCAACCTTACTAACCATGACTCAGGAAAAGAAACACATTTTACTTGGCATCTCAGTACACACACACACGTAGTCACCCATGCACATGCACCAGCATACATATGAGTATTGTTTAATGAAACAACGCTCGACCCTACTGCACATACTCTATGTGCTGGTATTTTCTAGGTTATTGTTTTCATTCACTCGATTCAGAAGGAAGTGATGAGTGTGATCCACTAAGCTGGTTTCACAACCCCACCTGGGCTGTGGGGAAGAGTGCAGAAGGAGAGAGGGGAACCAAGTGTTATTTCTTCTGTTCTGTCATCAGTCAACACTGCAGCAGCCAGGATCTTGGTGGACTGACCTTTAAGTTTCCATTCAGTTGTTTTGGAAACTGGGCCTTCTCTACAGGGTAGGTATCAACAGGTGCTGTTGGAACCCTGGCTTTCATTATGTATAGCACCAGGAGCCCACATGACACTACACATTATTTTTCTCTCTGGAATATTTCACACAATATTTTAGTCATACAACATTTAGAATATAACTAAAATCTGTACATTATATTCAGCTGAAAAATAATGCCAATGTAGCCCCAGGGCTACGGTTTGAATATCTGTGTCCCCCATGCATTTCTGCTGGAGCCTTTGGGAGGTGATTAGGTCATGGAGGCAGAGTCCTCATGAATGGAATTCGTGCCCTTATGAAAGAGGCCTCAGAGAGACTCTCACCCATTCTGCCACGTGAGCCCCTCTGGCCACCTGTGGACCTGGAAGTGGGCCCTCACCATGCACTGAATTTGCCAGCACCTTGATCTTGGACTTCTCAGCCTTGGAACTGTGAGAACAGATTCCTGTGGTTTATAAATTACTCAGGCTAAGGTGTTACAGCAGCCCAAACACACTAAGACATAGCCCACCCCACTCCCAACTGTCCCTTTTAACAGACATAACCTCTATCCTGAAGTTCGTTCTCATTCTCATACATGCATTTTTTGTTTTCTTTTGCATGTTTATGCACAGGTTTATTTTCATTCTGGTTTGTACTTTCTACACATGGAATCATACTGTACAGATCTTTTTGTAGCCCCTGCCCCCCAACAACATATGGTTTTGAGGTTTATCCATTAACTTGAGTTCATTTGTTCTAGCTGCTGGATGCTGTTTCATGGCATGGATTCTGCCCTAAGTCCTCTGTGCACTCCTCCTGCTGACAGCCATTGAGACTTTCTGCTATTGCAAACTGCACTCAATGAGCGTTCTTAGCCATTTCTTGAGTTTATAACTAGATAAGGAATTTCTTAAGGGACGCGACCAAATACATAAACAATTCTGGCAAACAGCTCTTGTTGGATTTATCCTTGGCCCATCTTTATAACCCAATCTACAGGTCTGGATTTGTTTCTGTTTAGTCAACAGAGCCTTAACAAGGGGACAAGGAGTCAGGGTAAAAAAAACAAAACTCAGAAAATGAAACATCTGTTTCCCTTTGAACTGGAGATGTGAAGCAAGCCTAAGGAAATAATGAATGCTAGTCATTTTTAATAGCTGCTGGAATGCCTTGACTCAAATGATCACGAACTGGTCTTTATGGAATCTGCCTATCAAAATCTATGAGCAGTACCGTGGTCATGACCCATAGTTTCAGGATCAAAAAGGCTGGCCCCATCTGGCCCCTCTAAGCCAAGGAGTCAGCACACTTCTGTCAGGAACCAGCCAGGAGGCTATGCAGACTTTGTAAGCTTTGCAGGCTTCATAGTCTCTGGGACAAGCGCCGAACCCTGCCTCTGTAACAAGAAAGCAGCCATACATTATACAGATGGCTGTGTTCCAATAAAACTTTATTTACAAAAACAAACCGTGGGCCAGATTTGGCTCAGGGTCTGCAGTTTGCTGACTCTTGTTCAAAGCAGATCAGCAACATGCAGTGTGATATATCAAAGTTCAGACTTGAATCTGATATTTTCTCCTAAAAACTAGACCTAGGGAGAATGTGGATAAATAAATACTTCCATGAACTGTTGGTGGGAATGGAAACAGGTGTGCTCACTTATTTCTTCAACAACTATTAACAGCTGTGAGCCCCACCACAGCCACAGACTCCATCACAGACCAGTGATATGGATGGACATCTAAGCAATAATTAACCGCTTTAGAATGTGGGGAGATGAAAATCCCACTTATCTCTTACTGAAAACATTTTTAGTGGCATGAATGTATCTGACCAGCACAGTAGCAGTCATTAAAAATAAATACAACAGGCAAACTCCAGTCTGATGTGTCAAGTACATCTGCAATCTCATGTCAGAACACTGTGTGTGGTTGAGAAGTCTGAATGTGGATTTGGACTCAATCCAGCAGACTGGATTTCAATCTCAGTTCTGGCAGCGACTCCCTGGGTGACCTTGGTTACACCTTTCTCTTTTTCCATTTCAGCATCCTCTGTGATTTGAGAGAGTAATTGTACTTACTTCAAAAGACAGCTATGAGCCTTATGTGAAACAGCATCTGTCAGGAGCACACAGCAGGAGCCTCACAAAGGGCAGCTGGGGGTGCGCATTGATCCCACAGCACTGGCTGGGTGCTTCCCGAGTTCCCCGACTCAGGCCAGGTAGTGGACTGGAGCTGTCATGATCCTCACACTCTAACAAGATGCTGCTTGGGTCTCAGGGCAGCAGCAACCCGAGAAGCCACACAGATCAATGCAGACCATCCTATGGAGGCCTCAGCCTACATCCCCACACCCCACACCCCACACCCCACACCCCACACGCCCCGGACACAAAGGAACCTGTGCTGGCTATGTGTCAACTTGGGATGGCTACAGAGGGCCCAGCTGTTTGGTCAACTATTCTTCTAGGTGCTTCTCCGAGGGTGTCTGGGATGAGATGAACATTTTACTTGACAGACTCAGTTGAGCAGATGGGCCTCCCTTGTACCATGGGCCTCCCTTGTGCGGTGGGCCTCATCCAACCAGTGGAAGGCCCGAGCAGAACAAAAACACTGACCTTGCCCTGAGTAAAAGGCAGGATTCCTCTTGACACCTCTAGACCATCCTTTCTTTTCCCTTTTTCTTAAACATCAGCTTTTCCCGGTTCTCAAGCCTGCCAGCTTCAGACTGGACTACACCGTGAGCTCTCCTGGTTCTGAGCCCTCTTGAAACCATCAGTTTTTTTGGGTCTTCTGCTTGCTGAATGCACACACTGGGAACTGTAAGCCTCCATAACGATATGAGCTAATCTTACCATGAATCTCTTTATGCTCACATATATACACACATATATATGCATATGCACACACATGCATGTATATGCAATCATATGTGTCTTCATGTGTGACAGAACCTCATGGTTCTGTCTCTCTGGGGAACCTGACACACAGCCCAGGTCTTACCCTGCACTGCTGGCTCAAGTTATATGGATGATCAGCCCCCAGGCTGCCAGCACATGTAGGGCCCATGTGGGCAGCACCAGCCCATTCTCTGATCGTTCACCTCTACATCCTTTAGTAAAAGGCAAAAGATTTATACAATCTGAAGAGAAACCAGAGGATTCACCTCTTGAACCTTAGATGCTGTGTGCAAACACCTACTCTGTACCTCCGCTTCTCTACCAGAGCCTTGTACTTGGTACTCATGGAGACAGCAATGAGCCAGCAATGCCACACACCCCATCACCATACCTCCAGGTATACAACGGAAGCCGTCTCCCTGGTAGCCAGGTTTGCACTGGCACGTGAAGGATCCTGGGGTGTTGTAGCAGAAGGCATCAGGGTGGCATCGGCTCGGCTGGCATTCATCCACATCTGTAAAACAGCCACCGGGCCCAGGGATGATGAGACTCTTTCAGAATTAGTAGTTTGCACAAGAATTTAAGTCACTTGCTCAAATCTATGTGAACTTGCTTTTGACGGGGGAGCAGTGACTTACAGCTCACTGAACAAGAATTTTCAAAACAATAAATCCCCAATTCTATCCAGTGCATTTACAAACACATTGACATTTACAATTTCATGAAGAATCAAGCTTGCAAAAAGGAAGAAAGGATTCCTTTCCATTATAAAATGATCCTTGCCATCATTAATGAGCTTAAAAAATGGCTTAGTGTTTAGAGACATATTTTTTAGTGCTTGACAGCAAAATTTCAGTGATGAGAGAATCCACATGTTCAATAATGAAGAGAAAGTATATTAGAAATGGTCTACTAATGAAGTCTGGAACTTTCAGAAAACTTTTATGGTATACTGCTAAGTAATTCTACAAACCCAGACACCCATGTACTATGTTCATTTGTTGTCTTACCTGAAGTTACATTTAAGAGCACCCTGACAACCAATAATTGGCAGTCATTTATTTATTCAATAAGAGAACTTTGCTCTTAGAGGAGGCCAAGTGAATAAAATATAGATCTTATTAAATAAAAGGATGGACTTTAAGCCCCGTGCATGTGAACACTGTTTGTCTTTTTGTGAAACTCAAACAACATCCTCCATTCCTAGCAGAGAACAGCTGTCTAACTGTGCTGGGTGAGCAAGTCACACAGAATAAAACAGTAGTCGGGGGAAGGCTTAATGTCTACACCAACCAGTACAGCCCCCCAGAAGAAAAGGCATCATTCAAGCAGCCCATCTGCCCAATGCAGTCGACTGAATAAGTCTCTCTTGCATTCGAGGGTGAGTTGGTAACTTGCACACAGTAAGTACCACCCAGGGAACAGCTACACAGCAACCACGCACCTTGGCAGGCTCGGCCATCCCCAGAGAAGCCCGGCAGGCAGGAACAGGTGTAAGAGGAGCCTCCTGTGTAAACACACTGCGCCCGCTGGGGTATGTCACAGTCATGGAGGCCAGTCACACAGTAATTGATGGGACGCTGGTCCATGATAGCTTCGGAACAAAAGTTGATGCACAGTGTTAGAACAGGTCCCTGAGCGGGCCCACTGCTCTTCCAAACTGCCTCCACACCAATGGTTTTGTCCAGTGGGGCTTTGTAAAGAGGGACCTGACCAGACCCCAGACCTCCAGGTACCTCTTCAGGCTTCTCCAACATGTGCAGCTCCACTTCCCTCGAGGCTCCTAACCTGCAGGCTCCCTGCAAATCTGACCCTCCCCATTCAACTAACGGGCACTGCAGGATGAAGGAAGGGGAAGTCTTAGAGAAGAGACAAATCCAGGAATCAAAAGATGGTCAGTTGGGGTTTTGCTTTCCTGGTTCCTTCATTTCTGAACCCTGGAAAAGAACCGTGCCCTGACCTGGAACGATCAGACGAGGGGTGGCCAGCCTGGAGATGCTACTGTCCCCCTGACATGGTCCCTGGGAGACCCACGTGGGCAGGTGGGGGCTGGGAAATGAGGCAGCAGAAGCCAAGGAAGGAGGCTTCACGAGGAAGAAAGAAAGACAAATCCGGGCAAGGAAGTTACTCATGAGGAGGAGAAAAGGGCAGGGCACAGGAGCTCGGGCGCTTTCACACAGTCTCTGGTTACCCAAAATTCTAAAACTAGGCCCGCACTGAATGCTTTCCATGGCTTTTCCTGACCCACAGAGGAGGAAGAGCAGAGCACTGGGGGAGGCAAAGCCCGGGCGCTGTGTGTACCACAGCCTTTTGCTTAAGCCTGGCCCTCTTCTCGCCATGACATAAGAGCTGGGGCACAGTGTTGCACACTGCACAAAGACACCCAAGTGACGGGTAAGTGAAATTCGAAGTTGGACCATGCCCCATACATCAGGCCAGGATCAGGGCCGTGCCCACTCGGAGGCATCTGTGCCTTCACGTTACAGTGACATGGGCAAGCTGAAGCCTGTCTTCCCTCCACAAAAACATGCTTTGCAGGAAAAGAGAAGTCCCAGGTTTATGGAAAATGCCAAAGTATGGCAGTCCGCAAAGCAGCTCCCCCGTGACGGAGACACAACCTCAAAACCCAGGTCACCTGCCTCCCACCCACCTGTCCCAGGATCTCTGACTGTGCATGTCACCACTCCAGCAGCAAAGAGCCTGCTGACCGAGGCTGAGCCAGATGGGATGTAAGTGCTGCCGTTAAAAGTAAGCTCTGGAATCTCCTTCACCTCAAGAAGCAGGGAAGGAAGTGAGGCCAAACACACAGAAAAGGAGCCCAAAACAGGAAAGTCACTTCAACAGAGCTGGAGTCTCAACTCTGTGCACAGGGAGCTGGCCCCCTGAGAGCACAGATGTTTGGGTCACAGTCCAAGTATGAGAACGGCCTGTTCCCTCCCGCCCGGGAGACACTGCCGCATCCTGGGACCTCGGCCCCCTCGGCCCCTGGGTTTTAAGAGAGCAAAGAGCAAGTTTCCCGAGTGCAGCAAGCAGCAAGAAGGGGCAGGAGATGCCTGCTGACACAGCACAGGAGGAATCTGGTTTCAATCGGGAAGGCATGTGGAGTGCAGACGCCCACTCAGCACAGGGCCCTCCAGACCTGGAAATCTCTGAGAATCTTGGAACTGAAAATTCTTAGAACCAACAAGGCAAAGCAAAGCCAGAAAAAAAAAAGAGAAAAAAATATAAACAACCTGGCTCCTGCGGTTGGCCTATGAGCAGCACCGTCTCCCAAATCATCACTGGCCAAAAGCACCATCAGCCTAATGAATAGCATCCAATTACTTCCAGAAGGCTAAGGAGTTAGGGTTGTAAAATCAAAATCCATACATACAATGGTCTCAAATGGAATTCTGCATGTAACTCAGGTACAATTCACTCTATGACAGGTGGTAACACAAAAGTGCCTAGAAGATGGTCCCTCGACATGAATCCCAAGGCTGTGAATAACAAGAAGAAACCTCTAACGGCGATAGTGACTGAAAGGATACTGAAATAGTCACAAGAAGTTTGTAAGAAAGAAGGTTAGGGCTGGTGCTGTGGCTCAGCAGGTTAAGCCACCACCTGCAATGCCCAGCATCCCATATCAGAGCTCAGTTCCAGCCCTGGCTGCTCCTCTTCTCATCTAGCTGCCCTGTAATGCACCTGGGAAGGCCCTGGAAGATGGCCTAGGTACGTAGGTCTGGCTGTAGTATAGCCCAGTCCCAGGTGTTGCGATCATGTGGGGAGTGAAACAGTACATACAAGATCTCTCTCTCTCTCTCTCTCTCTCTCTCTCTCTCTCTGCAACTCTGACTTGTAAGTAAATAAATGTTTTTTAAAAAAGAAACAAGGATAAGACAAAAGCTTGTAGCAGGTGGGCTGATGGGGCTCCCGGTCTAGACGACCCCGCCTACTGCTGGTAGCTGTGGCTCCCAGGTTGTTGAGGGCAGGGCTCAGTCTGATTCATCTTTGTGAGCTGCCCTTCTTGATGGCACATTGGGACCCTTGCGTCTCAGGCAGGATCATCACCTGGGACAACTTTTATTTCCTAGGGGGTGACCTCCTGCACAGGAACAGATGTTTTGACAGTTACTTGGGGAACTTACCCACACACGTTCCCTGGTCGGAAAACCGGTAGCCCTCCACACACTCGCAGCGGAAGGTGCCTGGGTGGTTGTTGCAGAGAGCGTGGCTGCCACACACTGACGGCTGCTCTACGCATTCATCAATATCTGCAGAAAAGAAAAAAATTCTTCAAATGCAAGCTTTTAAAAAAACCCTCTTCAGGGTCTGGTGCCTTGGTTCACTTGGTGAATCCTCTGCCTGTGGCGATGGCATCCCATATGTGTGCTGGTTCTAGTCCCGGCTGCTTCTCTTCCAGTCCAGCATTCTGCTGTGGCTCACGATGGCAGTGGAGGATGGCCCAGGTGCTTGGGCCCCTGCACCTGCATGGGAGACCAGGAGGAAGCACCTGGCTCCTGGCTTTGGATCAGTACATCGACGGCCGTAGCGGCCATTTGGGGGTGAACCAACAGAAGGAAGACCTTTCCTCTGTCTGTCTCTCACTGTTTCTAACTCTACCTGTCAAATAAATAAAAAAAAAGCCTTCAAACATCATAGAATAAAATAGAAAGCATTTTTTGTCTGAGATAGATTAATTTTTTAAAAGGTTTATTTGTATTTTTATTAGAAAGGCAGAGTTACTGAGGGAGGTAGAGACACAGAGAGAGGTCTTCCACCTGCTGGTTCATTCCCCAAATGACCGCAAAGGCCAGGGTTGGGCCAGGCTGAAGCCAGGAGTCCAGAGCTTCTTCCAGGTCTCCCATGTGGGTGCAGGGGCCCAAGCACTTGAGCCATCTCCAATGCTTTCCCAGGCATGTTAGCAGGGTGCTGGTTTGGAAGTGCAACGGCCAGGACTCAAACTGAAGCCCAACAAGGATGCTGGTGCTGCAGGCAGCAGCTTTACCTACTACGCCATGGCCTCAATAGATGAATATTCAAACAATTTTTTTTTCTGTCCAAAAGGAAGTGGAAAGAAAGATGTGTGTGTGTGTGTTTGTGTGTGCACATGCATGCATGTGTGTGCACAGGCCCCACATTAGGGAGTGAACCCCAGGCGCTTTTTCTGACTAAGGTTGCTTTTTCCCCTTCCTCTCCTGGAGGTCGCTGCTGAGGCTGGGGTCCAGGAAAATGAGTCACTCATCAGTGTGGCAAACTGTGTGGGAAGGACATGGAGATGGTGTCTGGACAGCGAATAAGGTTTCTAAACTTGAGAGCATATTTAAATATGTGATTGTTTGAAAAGAGTACTTTTCTCTAACTACAGTCACCAACAAAAGTTGCCCACTTAAAGCCCAATGGGATTTCTGAATGTTATCTTGAGCTTAATGCCCTCAAAGGGATCTGTTAATCTGTTAGGTGGTGAATGAACTAACTAGTAAGAGGATGTCCTTCACAGGAGAACACTACAAGGATCACCACAGGTACTGCAGAGCAAAACCTATGCCTCAGCGTCGGACACAGCTAGGTACAAATCTTCCCTCCTATAGGTACTAACTTCAGTCTTGGGCAAGCTACCTAGACACCCTGCCTCAGTTTCTCCATTGGCAAACAAGCACAATAGTCCTCATCTTGAGGGTCCCTCTGAGGATTCCAGAAAACAGATCACCTGGCGTGTTCCAGACACATAGCGGTAATGACAATGATTAGGGATCCCTCCTACACCCCAGCCACGGTGATGGCTTTGGCTGATTCAGGGAACACGGCCCTCAGATGACAATCAGACTTTGAGGGTTGGTCTGTGGCTGCTGCTGGTGAAAGGCTGAATGAACCAGTCAAGACGTGGAGCTGGCCTGTCATTACTCTGGTTTCCTGTCTGCTGACAGGTTGACATGAACAGTTACCTATACAGGTCTCTTCCATCCCAACCTCAGAGTATACATAGCTCCTGCTGGCATTTCTAAACTCTGAGGTTCTGTGCAGAGGATTTTATAATGGCTGAGATCATACAACTCCCCCCCACACCCCGCCATCAGTCCTCTCCCTGACAGTCGGGAGAAACAAAGCCTTATGTGTCCACCTCCATGGCCAGTCAAGGCACTCACTTCATGGGTGAAACAAGCGCCTTGCTGGCTTCTTGGGTGACATAGCACAAGACAAGCATTCGTGCCACATCAGCACCACAGTTTGTTCTGTAACCAGGCAAAAACCCAAACCAAATGGTACTCAACTTTTTGAAATTATACTGGAAACAGAGAGAGAGTGAGCGAGAGCACACCAAGGGTTTCAGACACAAAATCTCAAACTGGCAGGCTGGAATGTTCTAGAACCAAGCCCTCCCAAAGCAGCCTCAGGCACAAGCTAGAGATGAGGGTGGGAATGAGGGGATTGTCCACCAAGTATGGACTTTCCAGCTCCATCTGACAGCTACGAACAGCAACAACACAGAAGAAGAAAGATCATTCCTGTGCCCGCTGTCTCTGCACTGCAACTCTTCAGAGGATGTCCCCGCACGGATGGCTACACACGTTGCACAGACTGCAGGGCTTGGTGGCCTAGAAACAACTGCCAGAACCAAAAGCTCAGAGCAGCAGGCTTCCATCAGGAACAGAGTACCATCACCAGGGAAACATGTCTAAGCTCCACTCTGCCCTGGGAACTTGGACAGAAAGACAAGTCAAGGGTTACAAGAAAGCTTCTAAGGTGATAGGGCTCTTAAGTCTGACATCAACAACCATGGGTGAGTCAGAGCTCAAGGTCAACAGGATGAGGGAGTGGATAGCTCCTAAGCACCACCTCCACCTCCATGAAGGCCAATGCACAGAAGTTATCCTGGCAGATACCCTTTTTAAAAATTGTTATTTATTCAATAGGAAGACAGAGCACCCATCCACTGGCTAACTTCCCAAAAGCCCACATAGTCAGGGCTGTGTGAGGTTGAAGTCAGGATCCAGAGACTCAATCCAGATGTCCAATGTGAGTGACAGGAACTCAATTACTCGGAGCACCAGACCATCACCACCACACCCCAGGGTCTGCATTAGCAGGAGGCTGGAGTCAGGAGCCAGAGCCGGAATCAGAACCCAGACACCCTGATATGGGATGTGGGCACTCAACCAGAAACTTACCTGCCAGGCCAAACACCCACCTCATGGTTGACACCTTTCTTTAGGAACAAGACCCTAGAAACTCCCCACTCGTATCACACAGTATTTGCAGTTTGGAAATTCTTCCTCATGTGTGATTTAACTCTTCTCTCCTAGAAACGGGGGCCAAGACCTTAACCCTTTCTTTAGTGGACCAGTGATAACTTTCTTACAACATACCACAGTATCTGCTTGAGGATGAGTATTCTTATTGTCCAGCATCTGGTCAACTTCTCTAGAAAGAGTTTTCCTTTCACATAATCACTCCCTAATTCAGCTGGAAAACCCTCGAGTATTCTTGTAAGTATGTACTGCCTCCCTTTTCATTATTTTTAGAGTGGCTACTTTGCACTGTTAAGTCCTGCAATTTGTCTCCTTATGCAAAGGCCAAGATCTTCTCATCATTGACTCATTAAATGCCTTCTACAAACTGGAAAATTATTCAATGAAATGATTCAATTAACCAAAACCATCTCTAGAGACTCCAAGCTGACAGTTCTATGGGAACCATTCCACCATGAACCACAGAGTGAGTCAGAGAGCTCTGGGACTCGACTTAGCATCAGCTCCAAACTACCCTGGGGATTCTCCGGAAGATGTCTATCCAAAGCTATCCCTGTCTTGGACGCCATGTGTTCTTATAGCAGTGCTACACACAATGATTAAAAAAGACTCATCCTCATTCTCCTATAAGATACTTTCCCAGTCAAAAGAACACATGAAGTGGTCTGCTTAATGCAACTTCCTATTAAAAGCCTCATGTCTCAATGCATTAACACTTTGAGGCACGTACCAGTGGCCAAGAACAATGAGTAGGCTGACTGGGACATCCACACATTCCACAGAGCTAACACGCCAGAACAGTCACTAACCCCAGGACAAAAGCAAGTTCACATGCGACCACCTGTGTGCCTGGGAAAGGACATCCAGGGATTTTCCACGACAACAACAGATTACCCAAAAGCCTGGCCAGTTGTGCTTTCTGAAATGAAGCACTCCCTCTATGAAGTACTCTCACACTGGCATGCTCAGAGACCAAAGCAGAATCAGTCCAAAGGGCATGTTTCAACAGGGGCAGGTTGGGGCATCTCCATACTTTATCAGTATTCAGGTGGCCCATCAAGTTGAAGCAGGGTGATAAGTCTAAGTGAAGCAGCCCCTCTCCAGAATGATGTCTGTCACCATCTTCACAGCCTGGGCAGGTTCCACTTGTGTACACACACACACACACACACACACACACACACACTGTGTCAAGCTGCTCCAAACTGGTCTGAGTCACTTCAGCCATTGAAGACTGTCTGGCTCTCTGGAGAAATACTGGGAAGCTGATGATACAGGTGAGTAGGGACAATGTCTCTTCCCTGAGCCTCAGGCTAATTCCTACCACATGCACAAAGTTATCAGCAACCCAGTCAATAAGCACACAACCTTTGTCTGTAAGCACAAGTCCCCACCCTCCAACATTTCAGGCAACCCAGTAAGCATCTTATGCGACAGCATGATTCCCTGACAGCAGGATCTGTCAGGACCTTTCATGTTCAATCAGCGCTTCAAATGCACCATTAGTTGGGGGTGATGGATTGCAGACCAGGACATTATGCCCCAAATCTGAGGCTACTGGGTCTGCCAGGTTCTTTCACTTTACTCAAGCAAGGGTATAAAGCACCGTCCATCGTTCCGACAAACAACATGTGGGTTCACTCCTCATTCCAGCAGGGTCACCCACTTCTAGCATTCCTAATGCTCATTAGCGAGCCCTCTGGTGCATATTAGGTAGTGCTGGTTGAAGGAAGGCCTTCACATCCTCACCCTTGGCAATGGACTAACTGCCCTTTGGTAGTGGATTAAAATGTAATAATGAGCAGAGGAGAAACCCATCTCCATGGAAGTATCTGAAATTAAATAATAAAAAATAAATGCAGGAAGAAAGCAGAGTAATATCAGGGCTTCAAACAGAGCCTTCAGTTTAAACGTAACTCAGTGGTTCACTTTAATGAGCCTCAGTTTTCCCATATGTAAAAAGAGCAGTCAACCTTACGTCTCTCAGGGTGGCCACCGTAAGATGAAAACAAAAACCAAAACCAGAAACTAGCAAGCGGGGCTGGGGTTCTGGTGCAGCGGATGAAGCTGCTGCTTGTGATGGATGCCGGCAGCCCATATCAGAGAGCTGGCTGGGGTCCTGGCTGTTCTGCTTCCTATCCAGCTCTCTGATAATGCACGTGGGAAGGAAGCAGAGATGGCCCAAGTGCTTGGGCCCTCCACCCATGTGGGAGACCAGGATGGAGTTCCTGGCTCTTGGCTTTGGCCTAGCCCAGACCTGGCTGTTGTGGCTAGCTGGGGAGTAAACCAGTGCATGGAAGATCTCGACCTGTGTCTTTTCCTCTCTCTCTTTTACTCTGACTTTCAGATAAATAAATAAATCTTCCTTTAAAAAAAAGAAAATAACAAGAGATGCCAAGGTTATGGAGAAATTAGAACCCTTGTGCACTGTGGTGGGAATATAATATGGTGTAGTCTGGAAAACAATATGGTGGTTCCACAAAAGAAATTAAACCCTTTGATCCAGGAACCCCACTTCTGGGTAAATATTAAAAGAACTGAAAGCAGACACTTTAACAGATATTTGCATGCCCATGTTCCTAACAGTAATATTTGCAACAGTCAAAAGATGGAAGCAACCCACATGGCCATTGATGGATGGATGGATGAACAAAATGTAGCAAATACATATAATGGAATATCATTCAACCTCACAAAGCAAAGAAAATTCCAAGACACACAAAAAAGGGGGGGGGGACCTTGACGACATTATGTTACATGAAATAAGCCAGACACAGAGACAAATGCTGAATGTTAAGTAATGTTGGATGGTCAAATTCATAGCTATAGGTAGTAGAATGATGGATTCCAGGGGTTGGGGGAGGGAAGCATGAGTTATGGTTGGATGGGTAGAGTCTATTTTCCCAGATGAAAAGAGTGCTAGAGATGGATAATGATGATGGTTGCACTATAAAGTACGTAGCACCACTGAACTGCACACTTTAAAGTGGGTGAGATGGCAAATTCTGTTATGTGCATTTGACCAAAATTAAACATATTTTTGAAAAAAAAAAAAAGGAACAAATGAATCTATAGCAATAGAATCATTGCAAAATTAGACGAGATGGTATTTGTGAAGAACTCAACACAAACAGAGCTTGGGTAAATTACAGCTCCAATGGAGTGAAGTATGTGGAAATTCTAATCTGCTGCTTAGCACTGATGCATTAAATCAGAGGAAAGACAGGGGACAAGGCCCTAATTTTACAGAGGAAACAGCGAGTGCTGGTCACAAACTATCCAGGCATGGCACCCCTAGCTGTACTTACCCCCTCCACACTTCCTCGCCCCAGCACTCTGGTTTATGGAATCTGGATGGTTCCTCCCTGCCCATCTCCCCGGCTCCCCCACAAGCCAGAACCAAAGGCTGTACCATAGCAGGTCTTCCCATCTCCTCGGAAGCCAATGGAGCACTCGCAGGTGAATTGGGTCCCAGGGCCAGGGCGACAGGCAGCGTTGGTGTCACAGCCATGAGTGCCAATGTAGCAAGGATTCTGAAGGGCATCAGGGGAGCCATCTGTGAAGGCAGAGACATTGGAACCAAATGAGCCTTCGGCAACCATTGCAGGCCTTCTCCTGGCACTGAGATACCGTTCAAACTGATCAACAATGGGAGTACAGGATAGCCCTGGGGTGGGATCAGAAACACTGTGCCTCTGGCTCCCATCTCTGTTCTTGTAAATAAAGTTTTATTGACAACCAGTCATAACCATTTGCTCACGTGTGGTCCATGGCTGCTTTGTGCTGTGATGACACAATCAAGACATCACGGATGGCAGGCAAAGCCTTCAATAACCACTATCTGGTCCTTCGGGAACAAATGTGCTGACCCCTGGTACCCAGAACCATAGTTGTCAAAGGAGGGAGGTCACCTACCTCCTGCTGCTATTTACAGTAAATTCAAGTTGCTGGAGAAGAGACCTGGGTACGGGGAAGGAACCAACACAGGGGAAAAGGGGAAAGACTTTCAGGCCCAGAGCCCAGTCAGGCAGGAACCCTATAAGTGCACAATGTGAAGCCCCACACTGATTCATCACAAAACTGCTCTAAATGTCGGCTCCTCCCACAGCGCCAGCCATGTGCTGTCACACACAGGCAAGAGTTTGCTTTAGGCTCCGTATTATTTAGATTTTCTCAGACCCTTAGCACACTCTTCAAGGTTGAACAGCAGAGTATTTAGAAGCCCATCCAGCAGCCTTTGGATGGAGCACTCCGCCAGGTAACTCCACAGGTGAGCACTGTGCACTTGACCCCACACAGGGTCACAAAAAGACCTTCAGTGACAAGGCCAGAGGCAAGTTGGCTTTCCCAGAATCACAGGTGACCTTTTTCTTGATCAGAAGGTATTTTAGCAGAGTTTTCTTCCATTGCCTGACAGTAGAGCCCAAAACACAGTCTTCAAAAAGCCAGATTATTTAGAATGAGTGAGCCCGGAGAGGACCACGTGCCGACACCCACACGATGCCGGAGCTGACCGACACCCTTACCTCTCACAGGCCCGATAGAGTTGCTGAGTGCATAGCGCAGGATCTGCTCCTCCTGGTTGTACAGGACAAACACGCTGTCCACCGAGAGCTGCTGGGTGCTGGCCAGGGTCGGCCGCGAGTCATCATGGACGCACTCTTGGAAGGTGATGGTCTGACGCCACTGGTAAGTGTAGGTGTGTGACGGGGCAGTGCCGTCTCGCTCGGGCTCGGTCACCGTGTACTCCCGAGTGGAGGAGGAAGTGATCACTGGTATGCGGCAGGAAGAGGGGGTGAGGCAGGGAGATAAAGATGTGAGAAGCTTATCCAGGGCATTAAAGCCACCAGTGGCAGCCCCTGCCCATGCTGCTACCAGATGACAGGGCAGAGGGAACAGCTTCACTGAGATGACTTCTCTGCCCAGACTCCCTGTCACCTAGGTTCCCACACTATCACTGGTAGTATTCAGTTCTCCTTGCTTTTCTCACCCGGGGGCTCCCCATAAGTTCCTGAGACTCCCAGAAGTAAAGAGTGAGATCTGGTGGAAAGAACACGCACTTTGAGAGAGTACACTGGACTTCACACCTCGAATCCCGCCCAAGTTGTGTAACCAGGAGTCGGTTACTAGCCTCGTTAGCCTCCGCTTCTTTTACAAACGGGTTGGGGTAACATGTGGGATTCAGTCAGGTAACAGGGGTACAACTTCTGGAATCAAGCAAGCCAATGCCAGAGTCAAGATAACCTGCCACTTACTGAGCACGTGCCCTGTGAGTGGCAGTGTGCTCACTGCTGGATGGAGGTTACCTCACAGGATCCAACACAGTGCTAACTGCGTGCCACCTGGACTCAGCAGTTCCATGGTATTTAAAATTGAGACATTAAATGGGTTTCAGCAGCCAATTTTGGGAAACCTAACTAATGCGAAGCTCAACAGAGGGAGAGAGAGACAGTCCACCCCATTCACAAGAGAGCTGCTATTTACTCATGCAACAAAACCTTCAACTTCCTATTGAAAAAAAAAAGTATCAAAGACTCTTTATCCTTCTGTGCTCTGCTGCAGTTAGCTCTGTATTAGAAGCATAAAAGCCAGAGGATAAATAAAAGATCAGTATAAGCTGCTCCTGTCCAGCTCCCACGTGCTGGCTGCCAGAAAGGCCATCTGGCTGCAGGCGGGCTGCACACTGGGGTCTGGCTGCTGGTTCCAACCCCATTCCCTGGCTCTCCTCTCTCCCAGAAGGGGAGCTTAGCCAAGCCATGAAGCCCTCATCCTTGGTACAGCCCTGCTGGGCAGCAATTCAGTTAGTAAGAGCTTTTCAAAAGGCCTTATCACCTGACTCATCACTCCTAGGATTGAGGCTTAGAATCAGGCAGAAATGTGGCCAACGTTTACAATGAGGACACTCATTTCAAATCATTATGAGAGGGGAAGGCTGGAAATAACCCAAGCTTTAGAACATAAGAGACCAGTTTCAATAAATAGCCATTCAATACAATTGTATAGATCCTGTTTTAGAAAAAAAAAAAAAGAGTTGCTATAGTCTATTTAACAAAAACTATTAAATAGTCAAATTTGATGCTAACTGAAAAGGTTAAGATATAACAAGGTGCGATGATTACAATTTTATTGAAATAAAAATTATGTACCTGACTCTACATCATATAACAGCATGTATCAGGGTTAAATGTGCTGATTTGGATATCTGTACTATGGCCACACAAGAGAATGTCCTTGTTTTTATGAATAATGCATGAAATGTTTAGGGGATGAACCCTCATGATGTCTTACTTTCAAATGACCGGCTGGAGGAGAATATATATATAGGGCAAGAATTGATGAAGAAAATGTGACAAAATGTGAATTAGTGAAGCTGAGTAGACAGCACACAGTAACCCTCTGGGCTGTCTTCAACTCTTCTGGAAGCTTGAAATTATTTGAAGCCAATACCAAATCAAGAATAAATATAGTTTGTAAAAACTACATATAGGTATGTATTGTAGTAATATTATTTTATCTTTAAATGATAGAATGTGTTGGGATGCTTGATGCAGACTGAGGTGTGTTTTTGCTCATAAAAGGCTGAAAGGAAAGACACTTAAATGCAATTAACTATTATTTCCACCCAGGTTTTACAGCTCTGAATTACACTTACTTTCTTTTTCACACTAAGTTCTCTACAACAAGCGTCTGCTATGTCTATAATTAGGGGGCAAATGATTGCAACTTGGTGAGGTCCAGTGCATTTCCCTCTAAAACCCTGGAGAGTGCTCCAGCCCTATGAGGCTGCAGTGATGCTCCCTGAGGGTGGCCCTGGGGCTCACCTGAGCTGGAGTAGTGGTAGAGCTCAGTGTAGGGCTCAATGTGCACGGAGGAGCCGAATGGGATCTGTGGCACGTGGCCCTCCAGCTCTGTGTCGATGGTCAGGTGTCCGTGCTCGTCGATGCCGCTGAACTGCTGCTTAATGACCAGCTTGCCTGGGTACCCCACGAAGGTCACCTCCGCCTGGCGCGTGAACTCGCCCCCTGGAAAACAAGATCAGCCCTGTCACTCGGCTGTGGCGTGAGCACGCCATCCTTCCGGCCCTCAGCTCACAGGGTGGTGCTGCCAAGACAGGAATATGCAGGGATCTCCTTGGAGGAGGCTTCAGTTTGGCCAATGGATCATGGGATTGCTGACACTGAGGACATCCACGTGGCCCAACTGAGCCAGGCACAGAGGAGAGGAACTGCTTCCCAGCCACAAACCAGCATCTGAGATGGGGGCTCAGGGGTCATGTGGGAAACAGCAGGGGACCCGGGCTGGACTGGAGCTTTGCTAGATCCTGGCTGAGTGATCTTGAATAAATTGCTGAACCCCTCTGAGCCTCTGTTTGCTGGTGATTAAAAAGGGACACCATCAATCTTGTGGAAATTAGAGACAAAGTATGCTGAAATGTGATGGAGTGCTCCACAGACACAGTGCAGTGATAATTATCAAAAATAGGTAAGTCCTGGTCAGAATGGACAAGTTGCTCAGGGCAAACCAACACCATTTCCAGAAACCACCGTAGGAGCCCATGTGTTTTGTGGGTTCAGGAACTTCCCTCAGTCTGGATGACACAGCAGTCACAGACACACAAGAAAAAATACAAATATCCCCCCTCCACCACCTTTCCATCTTCTCTCTCCCACAATGGTATACTCCCTTTACAGCAGGGGCTGGCAAACTATGGTCCCAGGACTAATCCTGGCCAACTGCCTGTTTCAGTATTCCCCCTCAATTTAAAGGATCCTTTAAATTTTTCAGTTTTTAAAAGAAAATCCAAAGAATTTTGTTTTGTGACATGTAAAAATCCTACAAAATTTAAATGTCAGTGTTCATTAATAAAGTTTTATCAGAACACAGCCACATTTGTTCATATACATAGGATCTATGGTGGCTTTCTCTGGACTAGGACAGGGTTGAGTGGTTGTAACAGAGATCATGTGGCCTAAAATATTTAGACAAAGCTTAAAATATTTACTGTCTGGCCCTGCTTAGAGTCACCCAAGTCCCATGCAGACAGCCAGCTGGGACCGCAGGTCCTGGGGGAATTTAGAAGGATCAGCGTCATTCACCAAGATTTGCTGTTGCAGGGCCTGTGTGAAGGCTTCCTCTCCCTGGGACCTGCTGAAGCCGATGCACGTTACCAAGCGTCACCAAGAGAAGTTAGGCCACAGTCAAGGCAACAGCAGTGTGCAAAGCCCTGCAGGGAAGAAGCTGGGCTGTGAGTGGGCCTGCAGCAAAGGAAAGAGCATCCTGCTCACCTGAGAGTGCGGATAGGGCTATAACACTCAGAACACACACACCCGAGGAATAGGGAGAGAAAACACGGGGCCCTAAATGAGTGATTCCTACAGGCAGATTCGGCCTCTTTCAAATATGTTTTCACAGATGCAAGATGCAGGCTTCTCCACTCCAGCTGTTCCCAGGAATGGCTCCTAGCAAGTACAAGGGGCCTGGCCCAGGCACAGCCAAGGGAATGCCCCCCATGGGACCTGCCCACATGTCTCTGGAAGACTGAGTTTTCCTTGACAGGGCACCGTCCCTAAGAAACTCCCGGGCAATGCCAAGTCCCTAAGACTCTAGTTCCCTTCCCTGAGCAGGTGCTGAGGATGCCATGTGTCCATCTCAGAGGTGTTTAGAACAGGAGGCAGGCTGCAGAAAGGGAATGAGGGAGCTGTAAGCCCTACGCGCTGGGCTGTGAGGGAGAATGAGCTGAAGTGATTTGATTTGCTGGATTCTTCTAAATCTCAACTGTGAAATCACTTCGTGATCCAAAACACGATTTCAGGCAGCCTCAGTTTGTGTATGTCAATGACACATCAGTGTGAATTGTACCTGCTCATATTTCCATTCTGTCTCTCTAGACAATAAGGATGCACTGGTAATTCTTTTGCAGACAAGCGATTGCTTCCTTTTATTCTCAGGCCCCTCCCTTCCCCCAGTGTGATTTTAATGTTGGATATAAATTACCAGTGATGCTGAACCCATTCTTGAATCCGTCCTGCTCCACGGCAAACATCCATCCAATGATGCCTCCGATCGGGGCCAGAGGGAGCAGAGAGTACCCCACGGTCTCGGGAATGGTGCTGATGGCTGTGTAGGAGCGCCCGTGGTTCATCACCACGTAAGAGTGCAGGTCGGTGTTCTCAAAGACCACGGGCACCTGGCTGGTCCCCACGAAGATCCTCCCTTTCACCTTCCCGTTGACTCGCTGAGGGGAGCCTGAGGCACAAACGAAAGCAGGCAGGGATCACTTTCAAAGAAGTGTGACACGTCTGGTAGGACCTGGACCCACACATGGAGAGAGAGAGCCAAGCCGGAGTAGCTGTGCTTCCTGAGAGTTCTCGTGATCCGTGTTCACGAGCCTTGGAAAGCCCAGCACTCCTACTCTTCCACGTGCCTGGTAACAGGCGGCATGAAAGCTGGCTCCACTGGAACTTGAGGGCCATGCGAGAAGTGAGGAGTAGAGCACGTCACCAGGGATCTAGAATGCCAGTGACTGTGGAATCGGTCACTGCTAAGGATAAAGGGGACAGAAGCACGCATCTTGTTCAACAGCAGGGCTGACTGGATGGTCCTGATCATGACAGACACACCTCGTGCTCTACAAAGCTCTCCCTCCAGGGCTGGGATTGATGGGCTGAGTCCCAAAACCACGTCTTGTGCAAGCCAGGACAGACTGGGAGGACATCACAGGTCACAGGCAGGCCTCTGTCACTGACTGTTCTGCTTAGACAGCTGGGAACGATGTAACTGGACCTAGTATGGCAACTCTAAAAGCTTTCTTAAGGACCAGGCATGTTGTGGTGCAGCAGGCTAAGCCTCCATTTGAGACCTGCATCCCATACTGGAGTGCCTGTTCGGGCCCTGGCTACCCTGGTTCCAATCCAGAATCCTGCTAATGTGCACCCCTGCAGGCGGCGATGATAGCTTGAGAGCTTGGGTCCATGCCCGTGGGAGACCTGGAGGCAGTTCTGGGTTTCTGGCTTTCATTTGGCCCGTACCCAGCTGCTGTTGTCTTGCAGGGAGTAAAACAGCAGATCAAAGATCTGTTTCTCTCTTCCTTTCAAATAAACTGAAAATAAATAAATAAAAACTTTTAAAAAGCTTTCTCAATAAACTGACACATAGCATATCTATACAGGATTCATGCTTAAAAATTACACTCATAATGTTGGCATGTACCTGGGGAAAACTGCTTACCACAATAACACAAGGCAATATGGTGAATAGTCCTTTTCTGTCACATGCATCTCTATAATGTTTACTTATAATTTAATATACTGATTATTGTCTAATCAGGAGAAAATAAGACCTAGAGAAATTAAGTTGATCTTGTTATATGACCCAACCATTCTAATTCCAAGGAATACACCCAAGAGAATGGAACACATAAAGCCACACAAAACCTTGTACATGTATGTTCTTAGCAGCATTATTCATAATAACTAAAGAGGGAATTAACCCACATACTCATCAACTGATGAATGGATAAACAAAATATGGGATATCTATCCATAGGGAAATTATTCCATTAGAAGAAAGAATGAAATACTGACACATGCTAAAACATGGATTGTGGGGAGCAACTGAGACTAGACTAAATTACTGGAACTGGGATTAATTCTATGCATCTGCTCTCCCACAATATGGTGCTGAGAGAGAGAGAGAGAGAGAGCAAACAACCTCTACACAGCTGCCTCATCAGTTTGATAAGCTGCAGGAGCTGATCCTGCTCCTGATTGGAGGAGAGCAGTGTGCTCGGCGTGTGGGTAGCAGAGTTGGGATTGGTGGAAGAGGACTATAAAGGAGGAGAGAGACAACATGCACCGGGAAACATCTGAAGGAACACCTGAGCAGCCCCCAAGAGAGCCGGCCGGCGGTGTGCCGCTACTCTGCGGAAGCGAGGAAAGTGGCAGGGGGTGCCACCCCTCCACGGAGGTGGAGGGGCCGGCAGCTAACCCGGGGTGGCGTCATTCCTCCATGAATGAGGGAACGGCAGCTAACCCAGGAAGAGCCAAGCAGATAAAGGAACAGCGCAGGGTCCTGTGTCATTCCTCCGTGAATGGGGGAGCGACAATGGATAAATTCTGAAACCAATATACCAAGTGAAAGAAACCAGATGCACAAGGTTACATGTGGCAGGATTCCATTTACATGAAATGTCTAGAACAGGAAAAGAGGTAGTGCCAGAGAGTAGATGAGAAGTTGATAGGGGCTGGGGAATTTGAGGGAATGAAGAGTGACTGTGAATGAGCACAATGCTTCCTTTGGGGTGATGAAATGAAATTCATGAATTTGAGATTTGGAGGTGGTAGTTACGTAACCTGATGAATATATCAAAACCCACCTAACTGTATACTTCAAAAAGTCACGACACTGGTTAAGATGCCACCTCCCATATCGGAGACTGACTCTGGCTTTTGACTACTGCTTCCTGATAAATTGTGATGGTTCAAGCAATGGGTTCCTGCCACCCACGGGGGAGACTTGGATTAAGTTCCCAGCTCTTGGCTTCAGTCTGGCTCAGCCCTAACCATTGTGGGCATTTTGTGTAAATGTACAGTTCTTTCTCTCTGTCTCTCAAATAAATTTTTTAAAAAAAAATTAAGGTAGGGCCAGTGCCGCAGCTCACTAGGCAAATCAGCCGCCTTGCGGCACCGGCACACCAGGTTCTAGTCCCGGTCTGGGCGCCGGATTCTGTCCCAGTTGCCCCTCTTCCAGGCCAGCTCTCTGCTGTGGCCAGGGACTGCAGTGGAGGATGGCCCAAGTGCTTGGGCCCTGCACCCCATGGGAGACCAGGAGAAGCACCTGGATACTGCCATCAGATCAGCATGGTACGCCGGCTGCAGTGCGCCGGCTGCAGCAGCCATTGGGGGGTGAACCAACAGCAAAAAGGAAGACCTTTCTCTCTGTCTCTCTCTCACTGTCCACTCTGTCAAAAAAAAAAAAAAATTAAAGTGAATTACATCTCAAAAAAGCGAAAGGCAAAGAAAGCAGTAAAACAAAGGTCACCTTGGATTGTTTAGGTTTGCTGTAGAATTTAATTCTGTTGATGATCATGTATCTTATTTATCTTCCTAGATTACAAATATGCTAGCAGCATAATTTTCATACCCAGCTCCCTCACTTATTCTTGAAAGTCTCCCTCACTTAGTAAGTTCTTGGAAAATTTTAATGAATAACCCTAGACAGATGGGCTTGCACCTGAGGGTCACTCAGGTCTTGCTGACCTTTTGCCGTCTTCCAGAAATTTAGCCCTGTTTATGGGGCTGCTGACAGGCCAGGATACATTCAACCCAGAGACCTTGTGTGCACATTGTGTCATTACACTTGGGAATGCTGTGAAGTTAGCAAGTTAATAGCACAAATATGCATCCTGGGAACCATTGCAGAAACAAACAGGAACACCAAGTTTGGGAAACCAAACAAAAATTTTCCACCAAACCTTGAACTAGGAAAAAAAATTTTAAATATCAAGAATCCAACAAATATTTAAACCACAGAACAATTAAAGGGTATAGATACAATGCCAAATATGTGGTTGAACAGTTTGTTGCAGCCGAGCTAACCGCCAAACACAAACTGTTCAGCTTTTGAGCTCTTTTATTTGGCGTGCAAAGAGGTAATAGGTTGCTCCTTGAGAAGAAGATTTCGCTGTGGATTCTGGAAGGTTTGCACAGGGTGGGAGAAGTAGAGAAAGCCAAGCCTCAAACAAAGATGCAAAGGCACACTGTTCCCATGGGTGATGTGGTTTGGAACAGAAAACACTTTAAACATGTTGAAAACATCCCCCCAGATATAAGAAGCATGTTAAATTTTTTTTTCATTACAAAAGGAAGTATTAAAAAATACTCACTTTATCTGATTGTAACCTAGAAGGAAACAAGTTTTTGTTTTTAGCAAATTAAAATGATGATGACTTAACTATAGCTCTGGTAGGGGAAATCTCAAAATCAGGAAACATTCCTCCAATGGAGTTTTATTCAGTTACATTTTGCAAAGCAATGGAAGTTCCCCCATTAAACACACAGGAAAAGTGACTTGTGATGCATCAGACAACTTTTCTGCATATGAAGGGGCAAATGTCCAATATAGTGGGGTTTGGGGTTTTTCATTTGTTTTTTCTTCTGGTATGTGGTTCTGACCTCCCACAGGAAGCTGTAACCAAGGCCCTGTATACTTGTACAGAAAGGATTCTTCTGACCTGCTGAGAACATGAAATCTGGTGTTTCACAATTATCTATCTGTTTTTATTTGGAAGGCAGAAGGGGAGAGAAGGGGAGGAAGAGGGAGAGGGTAGGGGGAGGGGGAGGAAGAGGAAGGGAAGGAGGGGGAGAGAGGTGGAGAGGGAGGGAGAGGTAAGGAGAGGGAGAGAGGGCGAGAGGGGGAGAGAGGAGGCGAGAGGGGGAGAGGGGAGAGAGTGAGAGACTGAGTTAGCTTCCATCCAGTGCCTGGCTCTTTCGAATGCTTGTAGCAGCTTAGATCAAGCCAGGCTGAAGATGGAGTTGGGAACACCATCTGGGTCTCCCATGTGGGTGGCAGGAACCCAAGTACTTGAGACATCACCTGCTGTCTCCTTGGGGTTTATTTTAGCAGGAAGCTGGAATCAATGGAGGCAGGACTTGAACCCAGGCCCTCCGAGATGGGAGGCAGGTATACCCAGGAGCATCTTAACCACTAGGCCAAAAGCCCACCTAGGATGTGGTCCTTTTGAGGGCAGAGTTTAAAACTAATGTCAGTGTCCAGCCGAATCCATCTTGGAGTTAGCTTCACAACGGGTCTGGTATGGTCTACCACATCCATCCTCCAATTTCAGGGGCCCAAGGAAAGAGAAACACAAGGGGAGACTGGTATACACCTGACCCACAGCCTTCTGGGATGGGAACCAGAGGATGGAACATCTCTGTCTCTCTCTACATCGATGGCTCCACGTCTACAGATCGAACATACACAAGAAAATTACCTTCTGCAACACACTGCTTGCCATTCCCCGTGTAGCCAGCAACACAGCTGCAGCAGAAGCCGGTGGCGTAGTCTCTGCACTCAGCGTGCACCGAGCACTGGTGTCTGTTGTGGGCACACGTCTGGCGGGAGTCTGTGTTGTAGCTGAAAACTGTTACCGAAACACAATGACATACCTGTGAGCACTCTGGTGGCTCTGGGCCAGCTGGCTTCCTCACCTGGGTGCCCTTGAGCTCTGCAGGAAGTCGCCTCAGCTAGGCAAGCCAAGGACCCAGAATCACCACAGTCTACTGCATGGAACCACTTAGCTGCTAATGGGGCTCCATTACTCAAGCCACAGAGGCAAACAGGTCTACAGGGAGTTGAGAAATCACAAGGAAGAACTATTAAAAACTGCTGCAATCCAGTGACCTTGGTGAGTGTCTGCCAACAACAGTCTTAAGGTGATGTTCCTGTTATATAGTCAGAAAGTCCAGCTTCCTGCATTGGGGAAGGGGGGAAGGCAGGACCTTAAAGTGTATTTTAAATGATTTCTTTGGTGATAAAACATAAAATCTGCCATTTTAACAACCTGACACTTTATCAAATGCCTCCTCTTTTCCCCAAGGCAAGCTTTTATATTCAACAAAGAGCATGTCTCCCTATTTTAAGTTTCCCTCTCAGGTTCACTTACTAAAACCATAAAATGCTCATGAGATTTAATAATCCAGAGCAAACTAATCTGGGATGAAGCAGAAAAGCATAAGTGGAGTGGATTTGAGAGAGAAGAGTGATCCCATGTGTAACCTGGCTATGGAAAGTGAAGAGACAAGTGCACTTCAGGCCCAGGTAGATGCTATTAGCCTTGCACACACAGAAAGGAACTCCCAGTGTGCATTAAGAGGCCTGTGGAGCTGGGAACACTTGGAACCAAGTACATGTGACACTACTGATTGCATAAGCCCCAGCAGTGGGCCCAGCCCTCAGGGGGTCTACTGTGGCCCATGGATCTGTGAGTGACTATTCAACTAACACTGGCGACAGAAGACCCAGCTTTCCAATAAACACAGTGAATAACTGGGACAAAGGGAGAGAAGAACGTTTGTCTTTGACATATTTGGGCTCAAATCTAGGCTTTTCTCAGTTTCAACAATACCACCATTAAGGTGTTAGGGCTAGATACGATCTATTTAACTGTGGATAGCTTCACAGATGAGAATTTCGGTGATCTCTATGGAAGGGTGGGAACGGGATAAAACTCAAAACTCAGCATCTGCAAGTAAACACATCCAACACATCTGGGGGAGATCACTCTGAAACCCATGGCAGAATGCTGACAGACACCAGCATCATCCCAGGATACAGGGTGCGTGATGTAAACCTTGCCCCTGTCCTGCCACCAAACGGTGAGTTCTCAGAAGTGAGCGAGCATGCCACACAGGAAAGCACCGCATCTTGTCCCTTGGATACTCAATAAGAATAAGCACCTATGACTACTGCTGAGACGGAACACAGAGAAAAAAAGTGAGTGAGTAATGTGGAGTGGACTGGGGTCTTGTGATTAACTTCCCAGGAAAAGCAATAGAGTCATGGTTAACCTAGTTAAAAATCTGCACCATCCCATTAACATGACTCTTATGGAATTATACGTCAACTTAAAGAGGAAAAAAATAATGAACACACTTTAGCTTGAACATCTCTTCTAAGACCAATTAAAGCATGCTAGGTTTCAAACAATATGATATGCCGTTCCCTGTTAGAAGAGATCTTTAAGAAAAAGGGAACTGCTTATTTTCTATTTTTGAGACTTTGCAAACAAACTCTGAAACAGAGCTGGGCCTGGGAGGAATAATAATCAACCATTCTAATTCCAAAACCAAGAGGAAATAAATGTCAAAGATAAGCCGTATAAAAAGCCAAAAGAATTTCTAAAGTGTTGTTTCAGGTGGGTGAATGCATTGCTGATCTCAGAAGTCTGGAATAAGAAAATCTGACTTCCAGAATAATTCTAAATCATGATCCTCTTCAAAGCAGACAGAATGGAAAAACAAGGAAACTGGGAAGAGGACACACATTAACAGTCTCCATAACCACAGGTCTCCTCCCACACGGTCACTGGGTTTGTCTGAAGTCATCGACTGACACACAAATCTCTAGCTATGGGAGATCAGCCTCCACTTCCCAAGTTCTCATCCTTACAAGCCACCATACAATGCATCCAGCTGCCACCCCTCCAGCTCCTGTCTGAAAGCCCAGTACCCAAGAACCTTACCGACACCAATGGCCTTACCAACTCCTGTTTCCTCGACTTCATCCACGTCTATGACCTGCGGGTGCTGCTGGGGAAACTTCTCCACTGGCAGCTGGAAAGACCTGGTTCTCTCCGTGGGGGATCCAGGGGATCTCTCGGTAGCCATGTGGCGTGGGGAGAGGACACTGGGCACACTGTATGTGTCAGTGTCACCCCTTCTCGGAGTCCCATAAGGGAAGGATTGGGTGCTAGCATCCGCCAGGCCCAGATGTGCTGTCACTAGGTCATAGTCTTCATCTTCCTCATCGTACTCTGCTCCATCGCTGGGTTCAAGATTCACATCTGCAGGTACCACGCCATTGGCTGTGGCTGGGCTCCCAATCTCAAACACCCAGACACCCTTCTGCCCAGAGTTGCTGCTCCTAGGGGGAAAGACAGACCTTTCTTTGCAAACAGGCCAGCAGCCACAGCCTCCATTAACCAAGATAAAGTCAGCTCTAGGGATCCTTGCCGATCTGAAAGCCATCACCTGCTTCCACCTGTAGCAGGAGCTGGAGGGTGGGAAAGCAGAAGCTGGCCCAGGGCTATTTGAAGCAGTGTCCAGATGGGCACATCACTAGCAAAGGTTCACCTGAAGCCACTCCAGTGTCACCATCAGGACTTAAAATGCAACTTACACTAATCACTGGTTATGTGCCCTACTTGGTGAGCTGAGGCAGCTCGTGGGACTAAGGGTGGCTATGGAACTGAAGTCATTCATTTCCTCCACTATTCTCTTTCCATGATATGGTGTGATATAACAGAAAATACATTGATCTTTGTCCCTGGATCCTGACAAAAGGACTCCTTAAACCCTTGGAATCTGCAAAGTGATAAGAGTGGTTTCTGTATACTAATAAGTTGGCTGGTGGCTGGAAGCCCCTAGACAGCTTCAAGATAGAGGCTGGTGGACACAGAGACCAAGTCAGGATTAGAAAGTTGCTAGGTTCAATGCCTCCACCCCCCACCTCGAAGGAGGACAGAGGGCTGCATGGAGATTGAGGTAATCACCAATGGCCAATGATTTAATCAGCCATGCCTAAGTAACGAGGCCACCATAAAACACCCTAAATGGCAAGGTCTGCAGAATTGCTAGGATGGTGAACACATGGAGGTGCTAAGAGGGTTGTGTCTTCAGGAGCTGATGTGGAAGCTCCACCCTCCCTTCCCCCATACCTTGCCCTAGGCATCCTGTCATTGGCTGTTCCCAAGTTTCATCCTTTATCATAGACTGGCAATAGTATGTGGTGTACTTTCCTGGGTTCTGTGAGCTGTATTAGTAAATTATCCAATAGGAGGACTGGTCATGGAAACCTCTGGTTTGTACCTGGTTAGTCAGAAGTACTCTAACTGCAGAGCTTGCAACTGGCAACTGAAGTGGAGACAGTCTTGTGGGACTTCATCTGTGGGGTTTGTACCAACTCCAAGAAGTCAGTGCCAGGCTTCATCTGTGGGGTTTGTACCAACTCCAGGAAGTCAGTGCCAGAACTGACTGAGCAGTTCGCCACCCAGCTGACTTTGAGAGAATGGGCGAATTTGTTGGTGTGGGCATAAAAGCCCACATGCTTGGTGTAGGAAGTGCTGCGAGTGACCAGTGTACATGGTTTATTGGAAATCTCAACTCCTTGGGCTGTGGAATCTTGGTAGGTCTCAGTTTACCTTATTGTGATTAAATAGTGTGGTGAAAAGCAAATTATGAAGCCAAAAACTTTTAACTGTAAAATAGAATAACCCTCTTCTCTACTTCTTGCTCCACCATTTTTACTGTTCTTATGGATATGTGAGAGAAGTATTGCTGTATAACTGGAAGTTATATAGAATGATCAGGTTACTCAGTGGGAGATGTTGAGCCAAAACCTCGAGTGGGCTAGGAGATGAGAAGTCAAGAAATTCCTGAAAAACAGGATTTCTAGTCAATCTGTCTTTCGAGAACTCATTGAAAGGTAATGGGATATGGGAACTTGCACCAGTTCATCAGAGCAAACTATTAAATTTTTAGGATATTTGAAAGCCAGTTATTAAACATAGTCATGGCAAAAATTTAAATTATATTTTAAAGGTGAGACATAACTTAAAATTCACCATGTCCTAATTATTTTACTAGTATCCATGTTCTTGAAGTGAAGTCCATTTTATCTTTATAGTGGGATTACATACACTGGGGCTTTTTTTTCTCTACTTTTCATTTAGTGACAAGATATAAGCTGCTTAAAATTGGCCATAGTAGGAGAATTTACACCTCAGAAATAGGTAAATGCTATAAATCAGGGCTCCATAAAAGCAGTCATTAAGCAATTATCAGCACATTAATACATAAATGACAGAGGAACATCAGGCCAGGTTTGAGGATATGAAATTGGGAGGTCAGGCTGAATTCCTTGTTTTGTAAAAACAGAGAGGAAAGATTTTAATTTAAAAAACCTAGTCTTGGCTTTTCTCCTTTTGATAAATTTTACAAAATAGGCTGTGAACACTGTTTTATTGAACACAGGTCAACATTATAAAGATGTCTCCCTTAGTCAATGCAGGGTGAAAATGGTTTTCTCAGCCTTGGGTTCATAGCAAGAGACAGAGTTTAATAAAGAAATATATATAAAATTCATTATATGTATATATAAAGGTTATTTTATATATATGTGTGTGAGTATGTGTGTGTGTGTGTGTGTATATATATATATAGAGAGAGAGAGAGAGAGAGAGAGAGAGACAGACAGACAGACACCGGTACAAACTGTTTTAAATGAGGATATCTAAGAAATAGAATACCTTTTTATTCTAAGAGTATATTCCCTTAAACACATCAGAAAAACAGTACCTCACATTATATAAACTATATGCAAAATTAAAATCCACAGGAACACTTAAGTCATGATCTATAATGTCCATTATATTACCTTTGATAAGACAATAAAGAATAATAGTATTATTAAGGGGAGAATCTACTGAAAAAAAAAAAAAAACAAAGAGAGCATACTTGGCCAAATTTTCAATTGATTCTCTGTCATTAGCAAATACGTTGAATGCTCCGTCGCTCTTCCATATAAATCCCACTAAACCTTGACTGAATGCAACAATTGCAGGAACTTGGTTCTCATCCTTCTTGGAGAACGCTGTAGAGAACTGCAGGCCATCTTCAGGATAAAGGAAAATGGCATAGGAGCTGGAATCGGAGGAGGCCAGAACAGCCTGGAACGTGTTTCTCTGTGAAGATGAGTTACAAGTCAGTTACTAATGAAAATATCTGCAGATTTTAAGCTGTGCTACACACCAGACTACCTACTAAAAGTACCATAGAGACACAACAATAGTCTCACCCTATTCTAAAAGTAGTATTTTTTCAGCAAGGCCCACATGTTTGAGGACAGCTCCATTGAAATATCTCTAAGGCTATGTCAACATGAAATTTCCTGATTAATGAATGAAAATCCTCTGTAAAACTGTAACTCTATGAATAACTGAAATAATACAGATGGTTCCTCCCAAGGGTGGAGAAACTTTTTGTTGCCCAGAGCCATGTGGATATTTACAGCATCATTCACGGGTTATACAAAGTTAGCAACTTAAAAATTAGCTGCTGGACACTTACTGAACTTCTTGCAGTTGCCTTGACAAGGCCAGAGCAAATGCTTCTATGAGCCTTACATGGCCCACCAGCTGGTCACTCCCCACTTTGCTAGATGGTGCCCAAGTCTCATAAAACTTGGAAAATTCTTACCTATAGAATTTGTTTCCATGGCCATTCAACACATTTACTATGAAGCAAATATTTACTGAGCACAACCACAGTTAAGTAGAAAAAACATGACTTCTAGGAGGAAACAGACCTAAATCCACACCTTCGCTCTGCTCATTATTGGTTGTGTGACCTTGGGCATTTTACTGAGCTCTCTACTCCTCAGTTTTTGCCTCTATAAAATAGAGATAAAACTACCTACTTCCTAGAAATGTCAGGAAGCCTATGAGAAGTAACATGTGAAGGGCCAGGCACCAAGAAGGATCCTTTAAATGGCACTAGCTTTACTAGGCAGCATGCATTGCCCCGAGTTCTGCAGATATGAAGAATAAAGACACATGGCCCCTGCATTGGGGGACCTACAGTCAGGGACGGAAGACTGACACGTAATCAGGACTATAGAGTGCACAACGTGGGGATAGAGTCTGCAGCAGAGCTGTGTGCAAAGTGCTATAGGAGCCTCAGCAGCAAGTGTCTGACTCTGGCTGGAATGGGAGAGGGGGAGGCTAAGGTTGGTCCAGCCCTCATTGAAAGGCTGAGTATGAAGGAACAAACAGGAGTTTGCCACTTGTAAGGGTCAGAGGGACAACTTCCCGAGCAAAATGGATGGCAAGTACAAGACACTGCGGCTAAAAACAAAGAGGCACCCACAGGGAATTGCAAATAATTCTATATGCTGTTGAAAAAAAGCAGAAGTGGAATCTTTACTTAATATATACTAAATTGATCTTCTGTATATAAAGATAATTGAAAATGGATCTTGATGTGAATGGAATGGGAGAGGGAGCGAGAGATGGGAGGGTTGCTTGTGGGAGGGAAGTTATGGGTGGGGGGAGAAAGCCACTGTAATCCAAAAGCTGTACTTTGGAAATTTATATTTATTAAATAAAAGTTAAAAAAAGAATTAAAAAATACAGAAGTGGAACACACAAATCCCCCCCCTCCATACACACAAGGGCTCAGTACCAAGGGGTTGGACATTCATTACCAAAAAGCTTGTTCAAGAAATTTGAGATTTTAAGCAGTTTTCCAAGTACAGCACTCAGCCAGATAATAGTGGGCAAAACAAAACGTGTGACACTGGTCATCATAGACCTTCTTGAAGTGTGTTCTGTGGGATGGGACATGTCCTGCACCTAGGGTCAGGGGGAGGTTTTAGCATTTGCCAGACTAATATGGCCAAGGGGGACTTTTCCCTAGGGACTATCTCGTAGGACTGTGTTCTGTGATACACACTTTGGGGAGCTACCAGCCTGGAGCATCCTTCATTCATGTGCAGTGTTTTGGGATCCTTCAAATTTCTCTATACTCTGTACGCTGAAAAAATTCATGCTGGAGAAAAACTGTCTTCCCAAGGAAAGATTGAGGCTGGTCTAGTGATGGCATCCTGACCTACCCAAATACAATCATACACCCACCACTGGACAAGGATACTTTTTAGTAAATGCCTCAGGTGACTGTGTCACTGTGCAAACATCACAGAATACACTTACACAAATCAACAGCCACAATGGCACCAGGGACTTAGATTCCCAGGGAGAGCACTGTACCTGTGGTCTGTTGTTGACTGAAACACTGCTATATGGTATATGATGGCACTCCTTTCTTCAAGGGCAAGTCCAACATCTACAGCCTGGTCTCTCAAGCCTTTGCTGATTACAGTATCCCAAAGACGCTCACACCTGGGTTATGTTAATACATAATGCAAATCTGTTCTTGTCTCTGTAACTAGACCTGAGGCCTTATCTTTATTTCTCCACTCACTTGGGATTACTTTTTTTTTAACCTATCATTTGATATTAATAATTTCTCTATTTAATTAGAGACTATCTTTCTAGTATCTTCCATCTCAAGTGAGGACAGTCAAGAGATGCCCTTTATTAACCCTATTTTGACCTATTAACTCTATTCATACAGAATTGGTTTTCTTTCTGATCATCACTGAAGCAGATTTCTACAGCCTTGCCAAAATGCTTTTAGAAGTTTTAGACCTGCGATAGCCAGCCTGCTAGATTCTGCTTTGGGTCTCATGTGTTTATCAGTAACACAGGCATAATGTGCATAAGAATACTTCAAACCAAAAGAACAAAGAGCACAATGTGTCAGACGACTGGAGCTCGTACCTGGGCAGGTGCTTACCTTGCCTTCTTGGATAGGGTCCTGGTTAGGCCCTTGGTAAGCAGCCACAGATTCCCAAGTGACAACCACCACGCTGCTGGGTTGGAACGAGACCTCTGGGAACCCTCTCTGGACACATTCTGCTGCCAGCTGCATGATGGAGGGAGATAAGTCTTCTCGATAATAAACCTTCCCGAGGCCATCGGTTGTGTCCAAGTCCGCCAGGAAAGGTGCGACCGCGCCGAAGCTCGGTGGGAAGAGCCCGGGATGGGATTCCTTGGCCGGGGGTTCGCTCATGGCAATGATGCCATTTGTGGTGACCTGTACAAAACCAAGTATGGTTAGAAGCAAGGCAGAAAGGACTTCTTCCCCAGACGGACCGAGCACCCACTTGCAGGGTGCTGCCACAGATGCCCGCAATATGGGAAATACAGCAGAATCAGAGAACAGCAAGAGCCTACGTTGCAAATCCAGCTTTTGTTTTCTATGCAAGAGGGGCTGGTTGAAGGAGCACGGGCAAGACCTGCAGGGCAGCCTGATTCTGCCACATGCCAGTCGCTGGACCTCAAGTGAGTGTCTTGGGATTCACCTCTCAGGTTTCCTCGCGTGCGCCCTCCTAACCTCAAGTAAGGAGATGGGAACAAGAGTGCTTCATTTACTGCATGCATTATTGAAGCATAAGTCAGTCTAACAGCCTGAATTCATTTACTCTCTAAGTGGAATAAATTGTAACTCCATACCAGGACTGTGTTAAGTGCTTAGGGCACAAAAATAGGTAGGATCCAGTTCTTACCTTCAAGGAACCCACAATCCAGATGAGGAAAAGGGCTAACAAGGATGATGATAAAACAAAGCATCAAGAAATAAATCTGGGCTGGCGCTGTGGCTCAGCTGGTGAAGCATCCATCTGTGATCTGGGGTCTCATATGGGTGCCCCTTAAATTCCCTGCTACTCCACTTCCAATCCAGCTCCTTGCTAATGAACCTGGAAAAGCAGCAGAGGATGGCCCAGGTACTTGGGCCTCTGCACCCACATGGGTGACCTGGATGGAGTTCCAGGCTCCTGGCTTCAGCCTGGCCATTGCGACCATTTGAGGGAATGAACCAGAGGATGGATGACCTCTCTGTCTGTTTCTCTCTTGCTCTCTCTCTCTGGTTCTGCCCTTCAAATAAATGGCAAGATTTATTTATCTTTCAAATAAAGATAAATATATCTAAAAATAAAGACATATAAATGGGGCACTATAGTCTCACTAATTGTTTTGGATAGTTTAATGTGTTAGAATAATAGTTAATGTTCATTAACTATTTACCATGTTCCAGATGTCTTACTAAGATGAGGCTGCTGCCTGCAGTGGCGCCATCCCATATGGGCTCTGGTTCAAATCCCAGCTGCTCTATTTCTGGTCCAGCTTTATGCTATGGCCTGGGACAGTAGTGGAGGATGGACCAAGTGCTTGGGCCCCTGCACCCCCATGGCAGGCCCATTAGAGGCTCTTGGCTCCTGGTTTTGGAGTGGCCCAGCTCTGGCCATTGCAGCCATTTGGGGAGTGGACCAGTGGAGGAAAGACCTCTCTCTCTCTCTCTCTCTCCCTGCCTCTGCCTCTCTGTAACTCTGTCCCTCAAATAAATAAATAAATATTTTAAAAAATAGATTTAACCCTCAGAAGTACCGTATGGGACTAGGGACTACCAATATACCTATTTTCTGATAGAGGGAATTAGGTTAATCAGTCAATCTGCCCAAACTCACTTAGTAAAAAGTGGTGACACTGGATTTGAACCCAGGGAGCTTGGCCCCAAAGTTGGCTCTCTTCCTACTTGGACAACCTTCTGGAAATCAGTAATAACTGCCTACTAAAAGGTGCCATTACTCTTACTCAGTGAAAACCCACACTTCTTTGGGAAAATGAGCCACTGAGGGAGGGTGGCAAATAGCCCCATGGCGCAGGGGACCCTGGGCCTGCTTTGAGTTTGTGCCAATGAGTGACGCTTGACATGCATCCCCTTTCTTGTTACTGTGCAATCCATTGACAACACAGAATTCCAACCCAATGATCCTTAGACTTAGAGAATCTGAAGTATAAGAAAAAAATATGTCCCAATGAAATGGGAGCAATTTGGCAAATGGTGCCTGATACTGTCCTTTAAAAGGCTGCAGCCTGGAAACATAAGGATCTAAAACAGTGACTCTCCATTGAGTTGTCCTGGAATTGATTAAAATGTCTGTGGGTTTTCCAGCCCAATTATTGTACCCCTCCCCCTCCTGCAGCCTCATCCCTTCAGTCACTTCACACCTCATTACCCGAGGACAGGGCAGGGGACCCTCTGGTGTCTGCTCAAGAGAACCTGGCAAAAAGGTTCAAGGAAGTAGAGCCTTTTGGTGTGCAGGTAGAGAAAGCAAAGAGGGCTTTGGGAGTCACAGGTGTATTTAACAAAACCTCTTTTGCCCCAACTTCATGGGCTGTTAACTGTTGAGGTGACAGATTTTCCCTCATCACCTGGCACCAGCAAGACTTCTCTGGAATGCATCGACAGGCTGCAGAGAAGGGAGGGAGGCCAGGAGCTTCACCCAGCTGGTCTCTCCATGCCAAACATCTCCCAGCACAAACATCCCAACTGGGCTGGCGTGTGGGAGCGTGGGAACGGCTCACTTTCTCAAGCCACCGGAGTTGGCAGTGAGCAGCTGCTAGTGGGAAGCAATCACACGGAGGCCACAGACGACTGGGTCTCAAAAAGCCGTTTGCCAGTGAAACTTAAATCAGTCTAGCAATTCTGCAAACAGCCTCAGTGCTCTTATCCTTTGGGATCTGGGTACCATAACGTTTGTGTTTTCCCAGGGAAGGCCTTAGGAACCAAATTTTTCAGACCAGCATCATGAAGCACTGCCCATGCAACCCTTTGGACAACACGAAACCCTCAGGAGTAGTTAGCATTGCTGCAAAATACTTTTCAGCCAGTTTCACTAATCACTCACTTGGTTATCTGTGGTCACGAAGATGACTTCAAAGATAAATGAAGTATGCAGAATAGCCAACAGTTTCATTGATTCTTAGCTTTAAACTTTTCCCCCACAAACTTGCCCCTCCCCCTGCCCCAATATACCAAATAATGGCAAAACTGATGAACAATATCCCTCACATTTGGGTTTGAGATTTATTTTACAAAGTCTTTTCAATGCTCCTGATGAGCCTGTTCCTGTTCTCCATCTCTTGAAAGTGGCATTGGTCAGGCGGGCACTGTGGTATAGCGGCAGTAAAGCCACTACCTGTGGTCCTGGTATCCCATATGGGCACTGATTCGAGTCCCAACTATTCCACTTCTGAACCAACTCCCTGCTAATGTGTCTGGGAAAGCAGTAGAAGATGGCCCAAGTCCTTGGGCCTCTGCAACCGAGTTGGGAGACCTGGAAGAAGCTTCTGGCTCCTGGCTCAAGCCATTGCAGCCATCTTTGGAACAAATCAGCAGATGGAAGATCCCTCCCTACCCCTCTGTTTCTCTCTGTGTAACTCTGCCTTTCAAATAAATAAATGAATAAAGAAAGAGAGAGAGAAAAAGAGCAAGCAAGCAAGAAAGAAATTGTCATTGGTCAACTCAATAGTCCAATGGCAGGAAGCACCAAGGGAAAGACCAAGAGGCACGAGGCACAGACCCAGGCACAATCCCCAAGGGGACTGGGCTGGGAAGCCCTATAGGGTGAGCATTTGGCATAGAGGTTAAGATTCTGGTTATGGATGCCCATCTTCCATATCAGAGTTCCTGGGTTCAATACCCAACTCTGGCTCCTGACTCCAGCTTGCTGCTAAGGCAGTCTCTGGGAGCAGCAGTGAAGGCTCAACAGATTGGGTTCCTGCCGCCCACATGAGACACCTAGAGTTTTAATATTTGACAAAGTTGCCATGAACATCCAATGGGCAAAGGAAGGTTTTTTCAATAATCAATGCTGTGGGGCTGACATTGTGGTGTAGTGGGTAAAGCTCCCACCGGCAGTGCCAGCAGCCCATATGGGCACCAGTTCGAGTCCCAGCTGCTCTACCTCTGATGTAGCTCTCCACTATGGCCTGGGAAAGCAGTGGAAGATGGCCTAAGTGTTTGGGTCACTGCACCCATGTGGAAGACCTGGAAGAAGCTCCTGGCTCCTGGCTTCAGATCAGCACAGCCCCAGCCATTGTGGCCATTTGGGGAGTGAACCAGTGGATGGAAGACCTTCCTCCCTTTCTTCCTTTCTCTTTTTCTTCTCTCTCTCTCTTCCTTTCTGCCTCTGTAACTCTGCCTTTCAAATAAATAATCTTTTAAAAAAATAATGCTGCAAAAAGTGCATATCCCCATACAGATAAATGAAAATGAACTCCTATTTCACAGCATCCATATGAATTACCCAAAATGGTTTAAAGACTTAAGTGTGAGATCTGAAACCGTGAAAATCCCAGAAGGCATGAGCTCCTCGCCACTGGTCTTGGCAATGACATTTTGGACATGACACCAAACTCCGAGGCAGCAAAAGCAACACCAACCAAGTGGGGCTTTGTGATTGTCTTAGTGGTCCCTCCCACCTCACACTTTCCCACTGCTTCCCTCTTGGCCCTGCCACGCCCCTCGCAGGGACTCAGGAGTCTCAGCTGCACGGGCCCTGCCTGACTGCGTTAATGAGCAAAAGGTGCTGGCAAAAGCAGCTTTAGTAATGAAAGTTAATGAAAAGTTACAGAGCCTAGAGGCGCCCCATGCAGCGCCCAGGGTTCAGAGAGAACCAATCATTAAACCTAAGTATTGCACAGCAGTCACCCGTGTGACATTCTGGTCATCTCATCTGTGCTAGTTTAGGAGTAACACAGATTACGGTACTACACTTTAGCTTTTATATGAGTGTTGGTAAGGCTGGAGTAGGAAAACTGTGTCCAAACTTATCACGGTATCTCACCTACTTCACAGTTACCAGCTCTTGCACCCTGAAAACTGTTTCTTGGCTCCAACCCCTGGCAAAGTCTCATTTGTCCTTGTGAAGTCTTCCTGATTCCTAAGGGGTGTTTATCACTTGTTCCTTTACCCCTGCCCCTTGCTGTAACTTTTGTGATTAGCATCTTCGAGTGGTGCCAGCATGTTCCTTGCTATAGATCACCCTGCAAAAGGCTCCTGGACTGAATGCAGTCCTCAGATTCCAAGAAAGCCCATCTGATTTATTGAGAGATAATCATTATCATATATCACTGACTTAAGGTAACTCAAACTAAGTATTGCCCATGGGAGGTTCTGGGTGAATCTGAAAAGCAGCTAATTCCACCCTGTTCATCAAAGTAAGTATCGCCCTGAAATCTTGCTTACATTTTCAGTTGACAATGGGAAAAAGTTCCCTTGGCAAAGTTAAACTTCAGCTCAGAATGTTACTAGCGTGACTTAACGCCCTTTTACAGAACATGTCTACCCACTCACCCCAAGGAGTACAGCAGACAATACAGCCTTTCAGCCGGCTGCTTTAGGGCAGAACATGTCAATTATATCACAAAGGACCCAGGGTGAAAATGCCAAGCACCACGTGGTCAACAGCTGGAACCACTTAGGCCAATTGTTCCAACCCCAGCTGACAAGAAGGGGATGAGCAGAGCAGCTAACTTACAACAGAAGGGTGTTTCCCATCTTAAAAAGCACTTGTGTCTCCTTTTCATCCGTGATGTGAACTTAAAGACAACACGAATTACTGTCCAAGTGCAGATACACAGTAAATTTATGTTAGCGCTTCTTCTATTCGAATGCACACCAAAGAAGCGAAGGAACAGCCATCTTTCTTTGGCTGAAAGGAACCTCACAGTCCTCAGGCAGCCTGTAAAGTCGGGAGAAGGATCCCCCAAAACACGTGTGCGTGGAGAATGCTGGAGGCAGGCACAAATAGGAAACAAGCAGGGTTTAAGAAACACAAATAGCTGTGCTGAGAAGACAATGTAACTTGAAAAGCAGACTCCATGGGTGGGAGCAGTGGGAACATACTGGAAAGTAATTTAGAGTAAACACTGGAAACACAGCAAACATTGACTCGGCTTTGGCTAAGCTTGCGGTCCTTTACTAAGGTTGTTTGCACTTTTAAAAATTTCATGCGACAGGCATTTAATACAACCATCCCCTCATTTCACATACATGAAACAGACAAGGACATGACAAGAAATTTAATTTAGCATCACGTCATACAGTCAACAAGTGATGGCACCAAGATTGGAAGCATATCTGCTGGAGGCTGTGACCCATGCTCTTCCTGTTCTACTTGGCTGGGTAGTAGGGAAATGGGGGACAAAAGCAATGGAAGCGGCAAAGTTTTATGTGAAGTCTTCATGGTTAGCAAACAGGCAGATGGAAAAAAACAAAAGCCTAAGAAAAGGGAAACTCAGAAAAGAAGACTAGGCAATGGGCTGAATTTGGGACGCAATTGAGGTGGAGACTGATTAACTTCACCTTAGAGTACAGAAATGCACCCGGGACTCAATCTACTGGCACAGTACTTTACAGTCTGCAAAGCATTTTTATTCCAGCTCTCTCATTAAACCCAGCACAGTGAGCACTGATATCATCTTCATTCTTTGAAAAAAAAAAAAAAAGAATTTCAGTTCATATCACTCGCTGAGATCAAGTGGCAGAACAAAACCCCAAGTCCACATTGCAAATGTTTTAACCCCACAGTGCCACAGAAATGGCTGACTTGAATTAAAAATAGAAACAAAAGGATTAGCAAATAAAGATGTAGGATGGCCTAAGGATAATAGTTAGAAATGAGTCAACATTTTCACCTTAATCCAGTTAATGTTTTATGAGAGACAACCACATCAGGATGACCTGGTCCACCTAGGACTAATCTCACCACCTGTGGCCCTCAAGAACCACCAGGATGAAACAGAGAACCAACATACTGACATCAATCTAGCGACAAGCCATGGCGACTGCCATCTGTTTTTCAACTGTTACCCCAGCTACACCTTCATGATTTCACCAGACCAGCTCCTGGAAATCCCTGTAACACTCTCATTCACTCCTCTTCTATTGATAGGTTAAACCTTATCTTTCCTTTATCCTTAAACATTGTACTAGTTTTTTGAAGAGTCACTTATTTGAAAGGCAGAGTTGAGAGAAAGAGAGAGAGAATCTATCCACTGGTTTGCTCCCCAAATAGTCATGATAGCCAGGGCTGGATCAGGTCAAAGCCAGGGGCCTGGAACTCCATCCAGGTATCCCATAAGGGTGGCAGGGGCCCACATACTTGTGCCATCATCTGTTGCCTTCCCAGGTGTATTAGCAGGGAATTGGATCAGAAGCAGAGCAACCAGGACTCAAACCAGTATCCATATGGGATGCCAGCATTGCAACTGGTAGCTTAACCCACTGCACCACTATGTGAGTCCATCCTTGTTATTTTTGATTTGGCATTAAGAACAGGGTGGTTACATATGGGGAGGGAACTATGAGGTTAGAAGCCAGGAAGCAAGGAAACACTGCTTTACAGTTTTTATAAATTTATCTTAACCCTTTGAATGTATTACCATTCTCCAAAATTAATTTAAAAATAAAATTCTATGTTTTCTCAATAAAAAAAAATTTTTTTTAAACAGATTTATTTGTTTATCTGAAAAAGCAGAGTTAGAGAGAGAAAGGGAGAGATCTTCCATCTGCTGGTACACTCCCCAAATAGTTGCACCAGCCAGAGCTAGGCAGGTCTGAAGCCAGGAGCTTATTCCAAGTGTCCCAGGTGGGTGTCAAGGGCCCAAGAACTTGGGCCATCCTTTGCTTCTTTCCCATGCACATTAGCAGGGAACTGGATCAGAAGTGGAACAGCTGAGACTCAAACCAGTGACCATATAGGATGCCAGTGTCACAGGTGGTGGTTTTACCCACCATGCCACAACACTAGCCCCAGAAAAAAATGTTTAACCTGTGGGTTTAACCTGAATATTTTTAAGATACAATTACCAGTTGACAGAAAATACAGGAATGGGGTAACACACTATACTATGTCACAAAGAAAACAGCTAAGTGTAGAAGATGAACTATTCTTCAGAACAGGCAATGATTCTTAAATAGGTGAATAAATCAAAAGGAAGAGACACAGTATAATGCTTGAGTATAATAATGCTTGAGTATATAATGCTTGAGTATAATGCAAGAGTATAATGCTTGGTCCTTTTCTGGATTCCAGTCTAAATAAATTTTCAAGTATAAAGGGCAGCTTTGGGGAAATTCAATACAGACTGAGAATAACTTGGTAATACGAACTTATTATGAATGATAATAGTGTAGTTATGTAGGGAATGTTCTTGATTTTTAGAACTGGACATAAAATATCTTATGATGAAATAGCCTGAAGATTGTACTTGAGACACAACAGCAAAGGGAAACTAATCAAATATGGAAGATGTTAACAACTGTTATATCTAGGTAATGCATCTATGAGTGTTCATGATACCACTTTCTCCACTTTTGTATATGTGTGTTTGAAAACATTTATAATAAGAAAGAAAGCAAAATTTACCCAAAGGCAGATAGTTAAGGAATCTGCTCTCCAGGACCTGAGAATCAAGTACTTTTACAAGCAATGCATTAGTGAACAGTGTAATGCTATAATGTCCTCAAGGGGCAGGGTCATATCAGACATCACCTGTCACTAATCTCTCAACACACAGCCTATAAGTCTACACAGAGAGAGGGAGGCAAGTGGCACTCAGTGTGACACATGAGGAAGACTACAGAACTAGGAGGCAGAAGACCTGAGCTCAGGGTCTAACTCTGATGCTGACTGGTTGAATTTTTTTAAAGTTGTATCTACTTACTTCAAATTATGTGAAAGGTGTGCAAAAGTGAGAGCAACAGCAAGACTCTCCATCTACTGGTTCACTCCCCAAATGCCCACAACAGCTGGGGCTGGGCCAGGTCAAAGCCAGGGAGCTCCATGCAGTCCTCCCAAGTGATGGCAGCTCCAAGTCCTTGAGCCTTCACCTGCTGCCTCCCTGGGTATGCATTAGCAGGAAGCTGGATCAGAAGTGAGACTCAAACTTAGGCACTCTGATATGGGATGCTACAACACCTGCCCCTGGGTGAATTTTGGCAAACCCCTTAGCTGGGTGTGTCAGTTCCCTTTGTAATATGAAGATCATTGGATCGCCCACCTGAGCTACCTCTCTAATATCTCCTAATGAGACATTAGGAATCTCTTAATGGCTTGCTACTATTTTGCAGAATAAAGTTTGACACTCTGGTAGTCTTTTATTCAGTCAACAAGCACTTACTATGTCCCCAGACACTACCCTGAGTATTGGGAAGATGGTTGTGAATTCAACAGACAAGACATGCCCACATGGGCTTCAGACTGTAAAGGGGGAGACAGGCAAGCAACAAGTAAATGTAGGAGCAAACCAGCTTAGGGGTTTGTCCACACTGTGATGAAAAGGAGCTAGCATGCTGCTGAAGAGGCTTGCTGTGGGCGGTGGCCTGATGAAGGTACAGCCCTGGGAGATTGGCTGTGCATTCCTGGCAGAGACGAGAGAAGCACCAAGACCTGGAAGGATATGCTGGCTGTGGTCTAGGCAGCTGGAGCCTGGTAAGTGTGGAGCAAGAGCAAGGTATAAGGATGGAGAGATTGGGTCATGGTAGGCTTTGGGGAGCTATGTGAGGAGCTGGGAGTATAAACACCAAGGAAAACCCCTGGATGGTTGTGGTCTGGGAGTGACAAGGTCGGAGTTACAAGGTACTGTGCTCCAGCACTGCTTAACTCACCAAGTTCATCTGGCTCCCTGGGTCATTTTCCCCTTGGCTTTTGATCCCTACCACAGGCCAAGTTCCTATTCTTTATACTCCAGGGGGATCTCATATGCAGCTAACCCGGACTCATCCCACAGCTCCAGCCCTGTTGGAGGAGGTTCTCCAGACACCTCCCAGCACAGTATACTCACTCCCTGGACCTCTCAGGGTACGCATCACAAGTGCAGTTGGTAAAACCATTGTTTTAATGTCTGTCCTCCTCACTAGACCATGTACTCCACGAGAGCAGAAACCACACTGGTCTTATATTCTATCACTAACCTCCAAAGCCTAGCACTGAACCTCTCTCTCTCAGATGACTAAATGATGGATCTTAATACTGGACTGCATTTTACAAAAAGTGATACTTAGTGTCCTGAAACAGTCAGTCAGATTTACTCATCAACTAGTCACTCAAACAAGTATCTAACGGACCTTGGAGAATCCTGTGAATTATCTTCAGTTTGTAAATAAAAAGGCCCAGAGTAACAGCAGGCTGAAAAATGAGATCATTTTACCTGGATTATAACTTGGGCAACATGACTAATTGAGTCCATTACAGCCTCCACTGGGAATCAATCTTCTGTTACACCTTCTGTGATTCAACCAGGGTCACTGCTAGAGCACACAGCAACCTGGGCAAATTGGAAGACAGTGCCCCTAGCCCCATGCTGAGGCTCAGGGCTTGGGGAGTGGAATGGGGGCTAGAAGTCACCTTCCTTTGTCACCTGGGCCAGAGCTCCTGTGCTGGGAACAACTTTCACAGCCACAGTTGGTGGCTGTGGGTTCAACCAGCAAATTCATAAACTTCCCTCGAGCCATTTCATTTTTGTTCTTTCTAAAAGATTACCAGAGGGGGCTGGCCTTGTGGTGCAGTGGGTTAAGCTGTTGCCTTCAACTCTGGCATCCCAGCTGCTCTGTTTCCCATTCAGCTTCCTGCTGGTGCACCTGCAAGGGCAGTAGAATGCCACCTGCCACTCATGTGGAAGACTCAGATGGAGTTCCTAGTCCCTGCATTTGGCCTGGCCAACCCTGGGCCATTATAGCCATTTGGAGAGTGAACCAGTGGATGGAAGCTCTCTGTCACTCTGCCTTTCAAGTAATAAAATTAAAAAAAAAGTTACTAGAAATGCTGACCATTATTGCCTGTTTATTTATTTGAAAGGCAGAGACAGATTGAGAGAGGCAGATCTTCCAACTACTGGTTCACTTCCTAAATGCCCCCAATAGCCAAGGATGGGCCAGGCCAGGGCCCGGAGCTGGAACTCCCCCAAATGATGGCAAGTATCCAGGTACTTAAGCCATCACCTGTGCCTATCACTGTACACATTAGCAAGAAGCTGGAATGGAGTGTGGAACTAGGTTTAAACACAAGAAATCTGATATAGGATGCAGGCATCCCAAGTGGTGTCTTAAACCCTGTGCCAGACTCCTGCCCCAAGTGTTGTAGTTCTGAGTTAACAAGTATGTGATGGTGGGGGTGGGGGGAGGAAGTGAGAGAAGGGAAGAGAGACCAGAGGCCAGTAGATGAGTCAGGACAGAGGTATATAATCTTTTTGCTACCAAGGATGTCCTTTTAGTATTTTCCCACGGCATGGAAAAACAAACTGAACTTATTAAATAACAACTCATTTATTCATGTTTATGAATCAAATAATTCTATATGCAACAAAATCATGTTCTAGAAATTCTTCTGTTAATCTATACATCCAATCACAGCTTTCCAATCAGCATGAGCTAACCGACATTAATAAACTGAGATGATAAATCCCAAAGGGAGAACACATTGTTTATTATTCTGTTCCACTTATCATAACTTTGAAGGCCTCTCAACGGGGGAGTCTGAAGTGCATTGGCCAAGGCAGCAGAGCTTCCATGTACAACGTCCAGTGGCTTGGTGAGCTGTCTGATCAGTCCTAGGGTGGGGTCCAAAGTAGAGCTTGTTTTAAGGGAGGAATTAAAGTGATTTACCATTCAACAAGGGAGATGATTCCGTGGAGGAATCAGACCATATCACATAGGCAGTTAGGAATGAAGAGGGCACTTCGGCAGTGCCTTCTCGTGTCTGTGAACATCTGTCAAACTGAAAGCAGGAGACCAGCAGTTCTCCAAGAGTTTGGTCTTAGACTCTCTCTACACTTTTAAAAACTATTGAACATCCACAAACACTTGTGTTTATAATTTTAATTTGCTTATTTTTACTTGCAGTGGGGGTAGTGGAAAGAGAGAGAGAGAGAGACAGACACCTCCCCTGTTTTGGTTCACTCCCCAAATGCCCAGGAGCTGGGAACTCCATCCCGATCTCCACACAAGTGGCAGGGACCTGATTACTTGAGCCATCACTGCTGAATCCCAAAGGACATTAGCAGGAAGCTAGAATCTGGACCAAAGCCAATCTAGACACAGGCATTTTGATGTGGGATGTGGATGTCCCAAGTGGCATCTTAACTACTGGGCCAAATGCCTGCCTTGCTTTGGTTTATGGAGGTCATCTCAATCAACATCAATCATATGAGAAATTAAAGCTGAGAAACACTGAGACATTCATATTTAAATAATAATTCAGGGGCCGGCACCGTGGCATAGCAGGTAAAGCCACCACTTGCAGTGCCCGCATCCCATATGGGTGCTGGTTCAAATCCTGGCTGCTCCACTTCCCATCCAGCTCTCTGTTGTGGCCTGGGAAAGCAGTGGAGGATGGCTCAAGTCCTTGGGCCCTTGCACCCAAGTGGGAGACCCGGAAGAAGCTCCAGGCTCCTGGCTTCAGATCAGCACAGCTCCAACTATTGTAGACAATTGGGGAATGAAGCAGCAGATGGAAGACCTCTCTCCCTGCCTCTTTTTCTCTCTGTAACCCTGACTTTCAAATAAAATAAATCTTTTAAAAAACAATTCACTACATGTTAACATAAATGACTATTTTAATGAAAATAACTATTTCTCAAACTAAAAAGAAAAGAAATGCCACTGCTATACATTTCTGGCAAATCAATGTGGTGTCTGGCTTACTGGAAGACTGCTAGACTCTATCTGCTTCTATATTCAACCCGTTATGATAAGCATCACACATCACATAACTTCGGGTGAATTCCACTGTGTTATGTGTGAGAGCATGGGAGTCTAAAACACAAACAACATGGTATTTAGGAAAAAAGAGTTCTGACCTTGTCGATTCCTTGCAAAAGGCTTTAGGACACCCAGGGACCGCACTGAGAACTGTCTTGTTAGAGCGTTAGCCTAGTGTCTTCCAGGGCCCCAAATCTGGCTGTTTGTTTAACTCTCCTGTTTCCCCTTGTAAACCAGTGCCTCAAGGCTTCTGCTTTCCTCCCAAGCCTGAATGTTCTGTTTACTCAAGGGTCTACTGGCTACACAGCATCCCCAATTTCTGGTCCCCTTGTTGGTCCCCAATGTCAGTGTCACATCTGGGCTCACGCCCTTTCACTTGAGTCAGTCTCCCAGTCACCCCAATGCTGCCTGCCTTCTCCTTGATGTCTCAGGTGTGACCACACAGAAATCCTATGAATCATCTCAGCTCACCTGTCAGCTCCATCCTCTTCTCTCCTTGCCCCCTTTCTGAAGGCCCCCATCACCTTGTATCTGGGCAAGGCAGTAACTTATGGGACTGGCTTCCCTGCTTCCAAACCACCCCCCCTTGTCCCTTTGTTCATACCACCTTGCAAACAACTAGAGTTACCTTACTAAGGATGGGAAGGCTTTGTGAGCAGCTACACCACCAGCCGCCAACCTCCTGGCCATCTTTCAGGGACCTTCCAGGTGGCACATTGCATCACTTGGATCCAATTCTCCCCTGCAGCCTTGTGGGGAGCAACTGGGAGCAACTCGGACTAGACTAAGTTACTGGAATTAAGACTTATTCTATGCATCTGCTCTCCCACAATATGGCGCTGAGAAGGGAGAAACAGCTTCTGCACAGCTGCCTCCAGTTCAACCAATAAACTGTAGGACCTGCTCCTGATTGGAGGAGAGCAGCGTACTCGGCGTGTGGGTAGCAGAGTTGGGATTGGTGGAAGAGGACTATAAAGGAGGAGAGAGACAACATGCACCAGGAACATCTAAGGGGAACATATATCTGAAGGAACACCTGTGCAGCCCCCGAGAGAGCCGGCCGGCGGTGTGCCACTCCCCCGCGTAAGTGGGGAAAGTGGCTAGGGGGAACCGCCCTTCCACAGAGGTGGAAGGGTCGGTAGCCAACCCGGGGAGGGCCGAGCAGACAAAAGAACAGCGCAGGGTCCTGTGTCGTTCCTCCACGAAGAGGGGGAGCGACACACCCTGACTCATCCCTGTTGTCACCATGGGTGGGGTGACATGCCTCACCATTGACTGAGGTTGGCCATACAACTTGCTTTAGTCCATGAGACAGTAGTAGATAGGGCCCCAGCAGAGTCTTGAGAAGCATGGAGGTCTTTCTGCCGGCTTCCTGGGCCTTTGGTGTCTCCCTGGAAAGGACACAGGCCCTCTAACGCAGGGCTGTCCAGTGGAAATTTTAGCAGTGATGGGAATGTTCTATAGCAGCACTGTTCTATACAGTAGCCATGAGCCACGTGGCATTCCTGAGCACGTGGTACGTGGCTAGTGTGAGTGAAAGCCTGAAAATTCCTTATTACTGAATTGCAATTATTTAAATTAAGGTAGCTAAGCTTGGCTAGTGGCTATGGAATCAGAAGGAACTGCTAGAGGATGAGTGCCCTGTGCAGCAGACCCAAATCATCCTAACTGCCCCATGATGGCCACCTTGGATCAGTCCACCACCAGCTGTCCCCAGAAAGGACAGTAGTCAGTGATTAGTGTCATATGCCACTGAGGTTTCCAGGTTGGTTGTTACATGGCACAATCTAACCACACATTTTATCTTCTGACCCCATCTGCCTAGTTGGACAGAAACCTCCTGTTCCAAGAGAGACCCTCACTCCAGTCAGATTCCTCACTTTCCCAGCACATGCCATGCCTATTCCCACCCTCGGGCATTTGTTCCTGAGGTTCTCTCCACCTGCAATGGTCTGTCCTTTCCCTCTGTGCCTACTCAAAGGGACCTGCCTGTGAAGTCTTCTCTCACTACTCTGCCTACCAACAACTCCGCATGTCTATTACCACGTGTTAGCCTGGGTGCTTGAAAGAGCTAGGAGTCAGACACAGACTGGGGTTGAACTCCAAGCTTTGGCATTTAACTGGTGGTACACACCTGTGCATCCCATAGTGCGATGGAGAGAATTTATCTGAAAAGAGATGGGAGGGGGTGTTTTGAGGATTAAACACCAGACACAGGCAGGTCTACTCCACGAGTAACTTTTCTTTCTTGCTGGGTGTGCCTTTCATTCTCCCAACAGCTGGACTGCACAGACCACCCAGTGCTTACCCATACTCCCTAGCAATGTGCCTTCTGAGTCATGTGAGGGTTTCCATCAGCTCAAAACAGCATCTACACAGCTACAGGTAGGGGTGGACACTGAGCTGTCAGCAGATGGCCCTTCACCCCCTCGGGAGTGCAGCCCTCAATTGTTAGCCTTCTTTGAAGATGGCTTCCAGCACAAACAAAAACAAACAGAAAACTACCCCACCTCAGGGCACATCTCCACCCAGGGGAGTCCTTATCCAGTGAGTCACTAACCCAGGCCAGGGCTCAGGGGCCCAGCCTTCTCACACTGACTTGAGATAGCTACAGAGCCCCCCCCCCCCCCCCCCCCGGCAGGCAGAGTCCTTTGCTGGGACTGCACTGTACCCTGGCTTTCTCCCTTTGCTCAGTGTTTCAGTTCTCTCCTTTCCACAGGTGCAGATCTGGCGTGCTCACCCTAATGAAGTAACCTGCTGCTAATCTCCAGCTCAGAGTCAGCTTCCTGGAGAACCCAACCTGCAGCACAAATCCAAAGCCCAAGGGAACCTCTGGGATTCTTAAATGCAAAAGAAATCTAAGTAGACTGGAAGGGTGCTTTCAAAGAACTCTTTTGGTAGGGACAGATTTTCTGGGTCTTTATATTATACTGTGGCTAGCTGATGCCACAGGGAGAGGGCAGCAGGTCCCAAATTAACAAAGGGTCCAAAGATCTCCATAGTGGTTTAAAAAAAGAATTTCATGGATCTGTTAACCAGGATGTTAAAAGGATTTTTTGCAAAAGATTTATTTTATTTGAAACTCAGAGATAGAAAAGGAGCGACAAAGGGAGAGATCTTCCATCTGCTGGTCAACTCCCCAAGTGGCCACAAGGGCCAGGGCTGAGCCAGATGGAAACAAGAAGTTTCACTTGGGTCTCCCAAGTAAGCGGCAGGGGCCCAAGTACTTGGGCCATCTTCCACTGCTTTTCCCAGGCCATTAACAGGGAGGTGGATCCAAATTGGAGCAGCCAGGACTCAAACCAGGACCAAAGGGAATACTGGCATTGGCTTTACCAGCTATGTCGCGGTACCAGCCCCAGAAATTTAATGTTTTAATACTCACCATTTAGCATTTCCTTCGGTTATGGATGTAGGCAACAAACCAATCCAGCAGCAAGTCTTGCTTTTGTCGCTAACACAACTCACGGGTATTTCAGTATCACACTACACTTGCTGCAGTGGTTTCTGAATTGCTCAGTCCTCATGATCTTCAAAGGTCAACAGTTACAGGATCCACTGCTGGACCCACTGCTACACCCTGTTACTCAATGTGGTGGACAGGAAGCATACCTAGTACTCTATAAATATGTTTTTTTTTTTTTTAAAGACACAGAGGGACTCCGATCAGCTGGTTCACTCTCCAAATGTTAGCAACCACTGCCAGGAGCTAGGAACTCAATGCAGGAACACAATTCCTTGAGCCACCACAGCTGCCACCCAGGGTCTGCCATAGCAGAAGGACTGAGTCAGGAACCCAGCTGGACTGACTCCAGGCACTCCCATATGGGACATGGGTGTCCTAACTAATACCTTTTATCTGCTAAGCCAAAGCCTGCACCATTTAATATATTTTGATTGGGTCTTCGATACATCTGGTTTCCTTGGCAATCTTGTTTGTGGATTTTATTTTGTACGTTCAAAAGCATTAAGGTGAAAGAGAGTCTTCAGGCTTCATCAGGCTATCCAAAGGTGGGCCAGGGCTCTTTGTGGGTGCTAAGTGGAGGGCTCCACGTGAATGCTGTTCAAGAGTCGCCTGCCAGGCCGGCTGGGAGCACAGCCATCTCTCTGGCAGTGTGGACGCCCCCGCCCCGCACTGCTGGTATGCACACAGACCTTATATGAAAGCCACATGGCAGCGGGGGCAGGGGGTGGGGGAAGGAGGCGGCTGTACTGATGGATTTCACCAAGGTGACAGCGCCCCCAGGTCGGCCAGGTCTACCAAGGCTCCAGAGAGCTAAAGGTCACATGACCCCCCTCCTCACACATCTGCTCTCCCCCCCCCCCACCACCACCACCACGGTGACAAGGCTCAGCCACAGGAAATTGGATCCCTAGGGCGCCCTGCGTTCCCAGCCCTGAACTCTGGACTCTAGGTCCAGACCGACTGGAGAACAGAATCACTGCCAAGACATATCCGGTGTGTCCACACACACACACACACACACACACACACTCACGCACACACAAGGCCTGCTTTGGCCGTCCCTCCTGGCTCGGGACCCGCAGGGGTCCTCAACTCCGGCCCTTCTACGGACCGCCTGCACCGGTCCCACTCGAGCTGGGCCAGGTCCTGGCCCCAGATGCGCAGGACAAAGGCGAGGCGGGGACCGACTTCCCGGCGGCGATGCAGCCCACAGTTGTAGGGGAGGAAACTCCGCCCGGGGTCCTGGGCGCCCGGGAACCAGAGTCAGGGCAGGGCGCGCGCGGGGCCCAGCAGACCCGGAGGGCGAGCCCCTCGATGACACCGGCCGCGCGCTGCGGAGACCTCGGCAGGAGACTTGCGGGCGCGGAAACCCAGCGCCGCGCCCTGTGCGCGGGCTGCCAGCGGTCCGCGGTCGCGCCCGCTACGCCCACGTCCGTCCAGCTCCGCGGGCGCCCCCGGCGAGCCCCGCCTTCCTTCCGACGCCGACCTGCCCCCCGCGGCCTCCCTCCAGCTACCCCACACCGCCCGCCCCGGGTCGCACTCACGTAGACCGAGTCGATATCGGATCTGTCGTAGAAGTGGAGCGCCCCGCTCAGCTCCAGGGCCGGGGAGACGAGGTCGTCCCCGTCCTCCAGCTCCAGGTCCCCCTGCCCCGGCCCGAACGGGAAGAGCTCCTGGCGGCTCAGGCAGCCCCCAGGCCCCGCCAGCAGCAGCTGCAGCAGCAGCGCCCGCATCCACGCAGCCCGCATGCTGCCCAACTGCGAGCCCGCAAACTCAGCGCTCTGCGGCCGCCGGGTGCGGAAGACCCAGATGTAACCGGACGCCCCGCCGCAGCCCCTCCACGCCTCCGCCTCCCGACGTCCCCACCCCGGGAAATAGGGGAGGGGAGCCGAGGGGAGATGGGGAGGGCCCCGCCCCGCCCCGTGCACCCGCGCAACGCGGGGCGGCCCAATGGCCACAAGGGGGAGGGCGAGGGGCGACCCCCAAGTCCCCGCAGCCCCGGCCGGGGCTGGGATGGGAGAGTGGGCGTCGGAGCGCGCGACGCCGCAGCCCACCCGGTTCCCACAGAGCGGCGCCTCCCGGAGAGGGAGCGAAGCGCGGGACTCTGCAGCGCTGTCCTCGGGCCAGAGCGGGCGACGAGGACGTGCTCTGGATTCGGGAACCGAGCCCACCGCAGGTCCGTCGGCGGCGCTGGGGGTCGGGCCCGCTTGCCTACATTCAAAACCCGGTTAGGGCGCTGCGAATGAGGGAAGAAGAGGCTCAGCCAGGAGCGTGTTCCTTCCCACATCCATCCATCCGTTCAACAGTTTTTGGGTGTCTGAGCCTCCGCTCTCTGTTGGGGAGGTTCAAGTAAACAAAACCAAAACAAAACATAAAGCAGGGTCCCACCCTTTGAGACAAAGTCACGGGTGCATTAGATAGTTCCGAGCTGGCCTGGGTGGGGATCCCAAGTGGGAAAAGTCAACAGGTCAGGGAAACTGGTGGTGGGACTCACAGCAGGCCTTCCAGCAGGAGGGGGAGAAGGATCGCGAAAACGCGGTGGGTTCAAGGCACCGCCCCCAGCAAAGAATCCGGGGAAGGATTGTGCAAGGAAAGCCTGGAATGACAAATGGAGGAATCCAACCTCGCCCTAGCACTCAGAAAAAGAGCTATTGAAAAGTCTCCAGGAAGGGAGATAAGCGGTTTAAGTGGTATCCTAAATATCGGTTGATCATTCATTTGGCACAAAGTTGGAAGCAGAAACAGGTGTAGGTCTTTAGAGACCCGTGAGGGGTGGGAGGGGCACGGACGAGAAAGAAGGAGGTGGAAGTGGAAAAGGAACGAGTCAGAGAGGCATTGGGATGGAAGAAGGAGCCAGACCTGTGCTAGGAGAACAACTGAGGTTAAAATTGGGCTCCAGGTTTTGTGCCTGGAGGACGAAAAGGCAAAGCTGCCTTGGATGGCCAGGAAGAGGCACTGGGACAGCTGGCATGGGACACGTGTCTGATGTTAGACCTGTTAACAGGACAACCCTGTTGCTGTCAGCAGCTACAATTAAAGACCTGGAACCTACTTTGTAATCATTCTCCCAGTAAACAGCAAATTCTGTAGAGCATTCTGTGGACCTGAGTCTGGCACCAGCTGAAAACATGAGGAAAAAGCCAATGAACTACTTGAGCATGCGGTTTTTGATCTACTCCTAATACCTTTCCTCTTTCTTATAGATGCCTTAGCCATCAGAGAGAACATTTCAATAAGGCCAGGCTGCAGACACCACCCCTGGGTACAGAGGCACAGAGACCCAGAAAGGTTTAATCATTTTGCTAAGGTTGCACGGCTGGGAGCCTTAATGTAACCCACATGTAACAGGGACACCACTTTCAACCACTACATTAAGTTTTCCCCCTTTGTTAAAAAGTGACTAATGCTGGCCAGGCCGTGGCTCACTTGGCTAATCCTCCCCTGTGGCGCCAGCACCCTGAGTTCTAGTCCCGGTTGGGGTGCCGGGTCCTAGTCCCAGTTTCTCCTCTTCCAGTCCAGCTCTCTCTGTGGCCCAGGAAGGCAGTGGAAGATGATCCAAGTGCTTGGGTCCCTGCACCCACATGGTAGACAGGGAGGAAGCACCCGGCTTCTGGCTTCGGATGGGCACAGCACCGGCCATGGCGGCCATTGGGGGAGCGAACCAATGGAAGGAAGACCTTTCTCTCTGTCTCTCTCTCTCACTGTCTATAACTCTCTCTCTCTCACTGTCTAACTCTGCCTGGCCAAAAGAAAAAAAAAGTGACTACTGCTGCCTGCAGTCTGTTGTCAGAGGGGATGGCTTTTCTTGCTGCCCCCTCCAGGCACTGCAACACTGCAGAGTCCCCTCCCCTGCCCAGAAGCAAATCCTCACTGTAACCCATGCCATCTGGAGCAGCCCTGGCTGCTACCCCATCCCTGTCTGCGCCTGGCTGCAGCCCGTCCTGACAGCTCCATATGGAGTGTTTTCTCTGGGTTCACCTGCACTCAATGCGGCCCCACAGCTCCCCTGCGCCTGGTGGATGTGGGATACCTGAGCTGAGCTGGCCCTTTCGTGCCCACCGGTCTGACTCCCCTTGTTCAAAACCTCCACCCCACCCTCTGTGCCACATCAGAGCTGTCTCTGAAGCTGTGTTGTCTGTGCCTGCATGCTCTCGCCCCTCTCACACATTCTCTCCCTTTTTGGTACTCAGACAGCTGCTGAAACTCCTATTGGTCCATGGAATTTTCCTGGCAAATGCAAGAGAGCAGTTCTCTGCTTTGCCAGCTCAGCAAAGCCCTGGAGTCTGGCCTGGCTGAGGGCAGACTCCCCGTTTGCTGGTTGTCTACATGGGGGCCAGTTTCTAAGCCTCAATAATCTCATCATGTGTACAGATTGTTCATGCTGACAAAGGATTGTTGGGAGGATTAGATAAGGTGATTCATGACCTGCTCCTAGCATAGAGCTGGCACGAAGTGACTATTAAGCCATCATGATCTGAATGTACAGTAGTATGTTCGTACTTCCTGACAATCTACCAGAGTCAGACACTGCTTTAGATTTTTGAAAGTTTGAGACCTTTAAGGCACAGTTACATTGCTGCCTCAGGTGATGGAAAGCCCTGAAGATAGTACATACTGAGTAGAAGACTGCCAAGAATGAGATGGTTCCCATGTGAATCATTGTGGGCAATGATAGTTGGACAATTAAAGCACAACCTGCAGTTGTCTTTTCACTGAACCTTTTTTTTTTTGGACAGGTAGAGTTATAGACAGTGAAAGAGAGAGAGTGAGAGAGAGAGAAAGGTCTTCTTCCATTGGTTCACTCCCAAAAAGGCAGGTGTTGAACCGATCTGAAGCCAGGAGCCAGGTGCTTCTTCTGGATTCCCCATGTGGGTTCAGAGCCCAAGAACTTGGGCCATCCTCCACTGCCTTCCTGTGCCACAGCAGAGAACTGGACTGGAAGAGAAGCAACCGGGACCAGAAGCCGGGCCCATATGGGGTGCAGTACTGCAGGCTGAGGTTTGAGGCCCTTTTCATTGAATTTAAGTATAATGAGTTGTGCTCTCAGGCTTGTTTTGAAAATGCAAATTTAGGGGACAAGAACTTTAGGGAAATAGGTAAAACACCATTGGCAGTGCTTTCATCCCATATGGGCGCAGGTTTATGTACAGGCTGCTTCACTTTAATTCAGCTCTTTGCTATGGCCTGAGAAAGCAGTGGAAGATGGCCCAAGTCCTTGGGCCCCTGAACCCATGTGGGAAACCTAGAAGAAGCTCCTGGTTCCCCTTGCTTTGGACTGATTGGCACAGTTCCTGCTGTCACAGCCATCTGGGGAGTAAACCAGCAGATGAAAGACCTCTCTCTGTCTGTAACTTTGCCTTTCAAATAAATAAACAAATAAATCTTATAAAAAAAAAAAAACAAATTCAGGGGCAAGAGCTATGGTACAGCCTGTGGCACTGGCATCCCATATGGCCACTGGGTCAAGCACCGGCTGCTCCTCTTCCAATCCAGCTCCCTGCTAATGTGCCTGGAAAGTAGCAGAAGATGGCCCAAGTGCTTGGGTCCCTTCCACCCATGTGGGAGACATGGAACAAACTCCTGGCTCCTGGCTTTGGAATAGTTCAGCTCCATACATTGCAGAAGGAAGATCTTACTCTCTGCCTCTCCTTCTCTCTCTCTCTCTCTCTTTCTATAACTCTGCCATTCAAATAAATAAATAAATATTTTTTAAAAAAGAAAATGCAAATCTATTCCTCTTGAGTGGTATATTAGGGGATAATTTAAGTATCATGTGAACTTTACATTTGCTCATGTGAGGGATTTTGTCTTGGAGAAACACTAGACAGGCACAGAAAACTGCACCCAGCTGATGTGAGCTGCATAGGAATGCATGAAATTCACACACACAGAAGCCCTGGCCAGGACAGTGAGCCACACCCACCCCCATCTGATGTCTCAACTTCCCCTCTGATTTCAGACACTCCTCCTTGCACCCCTTCACCAGAAAGCACAAGCAATCACCTATGCAAAAGCCACACTGCTGTGTGGTCCCAAGCCTTCCCCCTCCCTTTAATTTCCCTTCCTACTTCTCAGCCTAGGATGGTATTTCCTCTCTCTTCTTTTTCTCTCCCTTTTTTGTACTTTTGTACTTTTCAGGCCCACTACCTATATGGGAGAGGAAAGCTGGCAGATGACTGCGTGGGGGAGGGCAACCATTTCCGTGAGATGACTTCAGATCTCTTCCCAGCTAAGCAGCCAGGGTTGTAGCATATGTGTGCTTCATAACCATTGAACATACATTAAGCTGTGCTGCCATTTACAAAATGTTTTAAGTTGATCACTTGGGAGGCAGAGAGCCAGAGAAAAGAGAAAGAGAAAGAGAGCGTGGGCACTCCTAATCATTGGTTCACTCCTCAAATGCCTGCAACAGCCAAGGCTGGGGCCAGCCCAAAGCCAGTAGGTGAGAACTCAATTCAGATCTCCCACGTGGGTGGCAGGAACTCACTTGCACTATCACCACTGCTTCCTTGGGTCTACATTATTTACCTCTGGTATGCAGGCATGGTTCAACATTTGCAAGTCAATGTGATACATCATATTAACCAACTGAAAAACAAAAACCATGTGATTATCTCAACAGAGGCAGAGAAAGCATTGGATAAAATCCAACATCCTTTCATGATGAAAACCTTAAGTAAATTGGGTAGAGAAGGGACAATCCTCAAAAAATCAAGGCCATTTATGACAAACCCACGGTCATCATCTTATTGAATGGGGAAAAGTTGGAAGCATTCCCACTGAGATCCAGAACCAGACAAGGATGTCCACTCTCACCATTCTATTCAACATAGTCCTGCAAGCCATTAGGCAAGAAAAAGAAATCAAAAGGATACAAATTGGAAAGGAGGAAGTCAAACTACCCCTATTTGCAGATGACTTGATTCCATATTTGGAGAACCAAAAGACTCCACTAAGAGACTACAGGAACTCATAAAAGAGTTTGGTAAAGTAGCAGGATATAAAATCAGCACACACAAATCAATGGCCTTTGTATACACAGACAATGCCATGGCTGAGAAAGAATGTCTAAGATCAATCCCATTCATAAAAGCCACAAAAAAAGAAATACCTTGGAATATATTTAATTAAGGAGGTTAAAGAGTCCCATAATAAAAATTACAAAATGTTAAAGAAAGAAATAGAAGAAGACACAAAGAAAATGGAAACATCTTCATGTTCATGGACTGGAAGATTTAATATTATCAAAATGTTCATACTACTGAAAGCAATTTACAGATTCAATGCAATCCCAATCAAAATACCAATGGCATTCTTCTCAGACCTAGGAAAAATGATGCTAAAACTCATATGGAAACACAGGGATCCTGAATAGCTAAAGCAACCTGATGCAACAAAACAAAGCTGCAGGCATCACCACAACGGATTTCAAGACATAACACAATGTAGTTATACTCAAAACAGCCTGGTACTGATGAAAAAAAAAAGATGTGTAGAGCAATGGGACAGAATAGAAACTCCAGAAATCAATCCACACATCTACAACCAACTTGTCTTTAACAGAGTGTGGGGAGCAACCCGGACTAGACTAAGTTACTGGAATTGGGACTTGTTCTATGCATCTGCTCTCCCACAATATGGCGCTGGGAGAGGAGAAAACAGCTTCTACGCAGCTGCCTCTTGCCAACTTGAGTGCTGACCTCCAGGAGCTGATCCTGCTCCTGATTGGAGGAGAGCAGTGTACTTGGTGTGTGGGCAGCCGAGTTGGGATTGGCGGAGGAGGACTATAAAGGAGGAGAGAGATGGCAAGAGGAACATCTAAGGGGAACACCTGTGCAGCCCCCGAGAGAGCCAGCCGGCGGTGTGCCGCTCCCCTGCGGAAGTGGGAAATGTGGCAGGGGGAACCGCCCTTCCACAGAGGTGGAAGGGTCGGTAGCCAACCCGGGAAGAACCAGCAGCAAACCCGGGGAGGGCCGAACAGACAAAAGAACAGCTCAGGGTCCTGTGTTGTTCCTCCACGAAGACGGGGAGCGACACCAGAGGAGCTAAAATCAATCCCTGGAGAAAGGACAGTCATTTCAACAAATGGTGCTGGGAAAAGTGTACCTCTGTGTGCAGAAATTGAAGCTAGACCCCTATCTTACACCTTAGATTACACAGAAATCCATTCAAAATGGATCAATCTACAACGTGATACCATCAAATTACTAGAGAACATTGTGAAAACTCCGTAAGATACTGGCATAGGAAGAGTCCTTGAAAAGACCCCTGAGGCAATCAAAGCCAAAACTGACAAAAGGGATTACATCAAGTGGAGAAGCTTCTGCACTGTAAAAGAAACCCCAGCAAAGTGAAGAGGCAACTGACAGAATGGGAGAAAATATTTGCAAACTATGCAACTGATCAAGGATTAATATCCAGAATCTACAAAGAGCTCAAGAAGCTCAGAAACAACAAAACAAACAATCCAGTTAAGAAATGGGCAAAGGTCTTAAACAGGCATTTCTCAAGACAGGAAATTCAAGTGGCCAACAGACACATGAAGAAAGGTTCACGATCACTAGCCACCAGGAAAATGCAAATCAGAACCACATTGATGTTTCATCGCACCCCAGTTAGAATGGTTCTAATACAGAAATCAAGAAACAGTAAATGCTGACAAGGATGTGGGGAAAAAGGTACCCTAATCTGCTATTGGTGGGAATGTAAACTGGTACAGCCACTGTGAAAGACATTACTGAGATACCTCAGAAATCTGAAAATATATATATCATACACCCCAGGAATCCCACTCCTGGGAATTTACCCAAGGGAAATGAAGTCAGCAGATTATATAGTTATGTACCCCATGTTCATTGCAGCTCAATTCACAATAGCTAAGATATGGTATCAATCCAGATGTCCATCAGCTGATGACTGGATAAAGAAACTATGGCATATATACACTATGGAATATTTCTCAGCAGTAAAGAAAAAATTGAAATCCTATATTTTGCAAAAAAAAAAAAAAATGGATGCAACTGGAAACCATTATACTTAGTAAATTCAGCCAGTCCCAAAAAGACAAATACCATTTGTTTTCCCTGATCTGGGGCAACTAACAGACTACCTAAAATGTGATGTATTGGAGTGAAGTTTACATTGTTTATAGCCCTTGTCTTTACTGTTGTAGAACAGTGTTGTTGTTTTTTTCTTTCATACTGTTTGTTGAACACTTTACTTAGTGTATGGTTAATCTTATAAGTAAACTGAAAATAGATTTTTGCAAAAATACAGAGTGGGAATAGAAGAAAGAGAACATGGGAACATGGGAAGGAGAGAGGGTAAAGTGAGAAGTATCACTATGTTCATAATTCTGTATATATGAAATACATAAAATTTGTATTCTCTAAATAACATTTTAAAAAGTAAGGTGAGAGGGGCTGTTGCTGTGACATAGTGGGTAAAGCCACTGCCTGCAGAGCCAGCATCCCATATGGGTGCCAGTTCAAGTTCCCACTGCTCCACTTCTGATCCAGCTCTCTGCTATGTCCTAGGAAATCAGTGGAGGCTGGTTAAAGTGCTTGGGCCCCTGCACCTGTGTGGGAGACCTGGAAGAAGCTCCTAGCTTTGGACTGTGGCCATTTGGGGAGTCAGACAGTGGATGGAAGATCTTTCTCTCACTCTCTCTCTGCCTCTCTGTAACTCTTCATTTCAAATAAAATAAGGAAATAATTCTTTGAAAAAAATAGTAAGGCAAGAGACCGGAGAAGAGGAAGAGAAGAATATGGTGGCAGTACCACTACACAGCTCATTTGGGTGGAGAGTAAAGCAGCCCTGCTATTGCTGGGTGCATGCACAGGAGGCAGGGGCAGCTGCCACCTGCTTGGTCCAAAATTAGAGGAGAAAAACGAAAAACAAATAAACCAGAGGAGCAAAATCGCTTCTTCCAGCAGCTGCCGGTCCCTGCAGGGTGGGGAGAGAGGGAAGGAGGTGCACCACTTCCATATCTGTTCATTTATTCTTTCCTCGAGTGTAACTCCAGAAGCAGTCCGCCAGGTGCTCCCTCCCACTGCTATCTGCAGCTCCTGGAATCCGCAAACTCCCCTCCCCATCTCACTTGGTCCATGGGGGGCCTGCATTCTCCTTTCCTGGTTGGATCCTCTGCCATCTCCCTACCCTCTTTTTTTTTTTTCTTTTCTTTTCTTATTTGCTCTTTCATGGTGGACCTAGACTGTCTCTGCTGCTCTCGCTGTTTTTTTTTTTTTTCTGTGAATTCCCCACAGCTTTATCTCAAGTGCGTAGTTTCAACCTTTCTTAAAATTAATTTTGCCCCACATGCTTCAGACCATCCTGTTGCTATTCTGCCATCTTGGAAACCCCTGAGCTATGAGTCTTATCACCAACTAGGCATGAGGGGAAGTGGTAGAGGAAAAGCCAAAACACTCAGGTGTCTAGACAAGTGTGAGAAGGGGAAGATGGTGTCTTGTAGCTGAATGAGGAATCCAGGTGCAAGACTACATTTGGGAAAACCACAAACTTCAGTTTTGGAAATCTTGAGGGGTGGGCATTTGATCCAGCAGGGAAGATGCTACTAGGGACACCCATGTTGTGTTGGACTGCCTGGGTTCAAGTTCTAGCTCCACTCCCAATTCCAGCTTCCTGCTGATGTGCACCAAGGGAGGCAGTGGGTGAATGGCTCAAGTAGTTGAGTCTTTGCCACTCATGTGGGAGAGCCAGATTGAGTTCATGGCTCCTGGCAGAGCCCAGGTTGTTACTTGCATTTGGAGGCCAAATGTATGGAGTGCTCTCTCTCAAATAAATAAAACCAATCAATTATTTCTTTTTTAAATGTAAGGTATCTGTAGGACATCAATGGAAGGGACACTCAGAAGAGAGATTGGGGCTAGAGTTGGAGATTGCCAGCAAAGACAGGAAATCAGGTGGAAAGGGACCTTAGAGCAGGAAAAGGGGTGAATGTCAAGAGCACCAGCACACAAAGGTGGCAAGAAGAAGGAAGACCATCAAAGATGCCAGGAGGTTGCCGCAGATGGAGGAGGGAGGCCATACAGAAGGGACCATTCCAAGGGAGAGGAGGCCTCAGCCTGCACCCACTGAGTGCCTCATTTTCTACTGAACAACTCACAGAGGTAAGACACAGGTAAGACACCAACGTGGCCCTCAAGGATCCTACAAGATGATTCCCGAAGCTCCAGAAACCTCACTGCAGTGGGCTGTTGTTCTGTTCAGTTGTCTCTTTTTTCTTCTCACCTTATGAATAAATAGTTTTTGCTTGCAAATTCTCTGCCTGCCTCTGCCTTTGTTCACTGGGGAGAGGCTGTGGGGACCCTCTGTGTTGAGGTCTGCTGAATGCATTACGTGGGTGGCCTGCCAGACCAGATGTCCTGAATTGACTTCCAGATCCATGGAGCTTCCTCCAGGGCCACCGTGGCACATTGCCCCAGACAGTGCTTTTAGAAGACAGTAAAATACTCTGGCCAGGAAGGAAGGAAGTGCTGGAGGTCCCTAGGAATGTAATACTACTACTTTATAGTCTTTGGGATTGCAAAAGATACATGCATTTCTAATTAACATGAAAGCATGTCTAGTTGTGCAACAAAACCATACATGTCTAGGGCAGGCAAGAAGCTATATTTATGCAAGCAAAATGATTAACTCTAACCAGATATTAGGAAGAGCTTGACTAAGTTTGAACTAATGAATGGAAGGCTGGATGTTTGCTCATCCTCACGGGAGATTAATGTGGAGCACGCCTCATCTGTCCCATTGCCTGTCAAATTCTGCACCCATGCAAATCTATACAAGATGCTCCCCTATATTCCTCTATGTGTATCGAGCAACTCTGCCCAAGAATTGAAAGCCTGAGGTGCTGCAACCAGGGCCTCCCATTTCCCTGTAATGATTCTTACCTCTCCTCTGATGAGGGGGCGCAGTGAGTGTAATCTGAACACCTGTTTTTAGTATCCATGTAATATTGGAATGCCCATGAAATCAGCCTAGTTAATCTATAGGTACATAATGGTTAGGAGGAGGAGGAGGAGGATGAAAGAACAGCAAATAGGTCTCTAGTGCTTAATGGGCCAGGAATTGTTTGAAGCACTTTGCATGCATTAACTTGATCCTTACCATAACCATAGCAAGTGAGGAAGCTGAGACAGAAGGGTTAAGTGACTCTCCCAAGATCCAGGCATGAGTAAGTGATGGAGGCAGGACTGGAACCCAGGCAGCTTGCCTGCCACAGAGCCCAGCCCTTCCAACCCTATGGGGCATCTCCACATAGTCCCTCACAACTCAGATTAGTTTAGCAATGTTTTTTAAAAGTCAAAAATCTCTTATCCTGTCCCTCTTCCTGTTTTCACTTGCCAATTCATACATGCTCTCCCTTCTTGTCTGCCTTGATGGCTTCTGTCCCTGAGGGCCTTGCAGCTACCTGGTTCCTATTCCCAGAAATCCCTCTTCTGGCGGGTGACTTCTCACTTACTCCCTTCAGACCACCCCTTCCATTTCTGTCCGTGCCACGTGGGTTGTATCCAGGGAGATCCACCAGAAGAGTGGCAAAGAAGCCATACCTTCCAGGTCTGAGAGGAGTCAGGGAGACCCAAGACAAGTTGGGAAGCCACTGAACTATATTCTAGGTTGGGAGGACATTGACAGTGTAGAAATGAAAGGCTGTTGTTAATGTCTTCTAACTTTGGGAGACAGTCTGGGTCAAAGCTGACTTCCAGCTCTCTACTGACTCATTTTATTTCTTGGGGTATTGATTTTCTTTAAGATCTATTGCCCTGTATCCTCCTCTGCACCAAGTTCTCCAACTTTCTAAATCCCTATCACCTTGAAGAGCCTGTGACTCATAAAACAAGAGCTATAGGTATCCATGTCTTACCTACTGTTTCATTGGAAATGCAGCCTCTCCTTACACAAAAAAATAGACGCAAATGGAAATGTTATGTCTATAAGAGCTGAGCTTCAAAATCTGTGCATCCAAAACTTACAGAACTGAAAAGAGAGAGAGAGAAATAGTCATAGCTGGATACTGAAAAATCATAGTTGGAGTTGGAAGAATAAGCAAATAGTTAGGATATAAAAGCTTTGAACAGCAATACTAACCACCCCATTGTAGAATGAGCCATCCAGTTGGAGGACAGTACACATCTTTTTGAGGGCATAGAAAGCATTCATAAAAGCAGACCATATTCTAGGTCCTAAATAAAGTTCCGCTGAGTACCAAGGTAGATCATTTTTCTAGGTTATAGAGTTTCAAGGAGCTCAAGAGAAATGTGAAATCATACAAAGTATGTGTGCTGACCTCAATGGAATTAAACTAGAAATCAGTAATAGAAAGATACCTGGAGTGTATTAAGAAATTAAACAGCATACTTCTAAATAACCTGTGTCCACAAAAGAAATCATAAAGAAAATTAGAAAATATTTTGAATTAACTGAAAATGAAGACACAACATATCAAAATTTGGGGGCTGCAGTTACAACAGCACTTAGAGAGAATACAGTGATAAACACTTGTTTTAGAAAAAAAGAAAAGTCTCAGAGCCTAGTGGTTAAGATGCTTGTGTCCCATATTGGAGTATCAGAGTATGATGCCTGGCTCCGGGCTCCGGGTACATTAGCTTCCTGCTAATGTACACCCTGGGAGGCAGCAGTGATAGCTCAAATGACGGGGCTCCTGCCTCCCACTGGGGAGACCTGGATTGAGGTCTCATTTCCTGGCTCCAACCCTTGGCCCAGCCTTGGCAAGTGGGATGCACACACTCCATATAGAAATGCCTGGTTTGAGTACTGGCTCCACTCCTGATTACAGTTTTGTGCTAATGTGCCCCTGGGAGGTAGCAGGTGATGACTCAGTTGTGTTTCTGTCATCCATGTAGGAGACCTCAATTGAGTTCCCAGCTTCCAGTTTTGTTCCAGCCTAACCCCAGCCATAATGGGCCACTGAGGCAAGATGGGCAGAGCAGGCAGTTGAGGGTGGTGGTAGGGTGGGGGTGGGGCAGCCTTTATTGCACTTTTCACAGGAAGGAAGACGTAAGCAGGGCAAGCAAGGTAAGTGGCCTTAGAACTAGAATATGGATAATTTTGATGGGCTCTGGGACATACGGAAGCTGTCCCTAGTCATCTGGTACCTGGCCTGGGGGTGACTAGGGCAGGGGTACAGTGATTTCAGACTGTGAGAGCCTGGTATGGGAGGTGGTTGGGGGTGCAGGCTCTGGAATCGTTGGTTTGCATATGAAAGACACTCTACTAGGCAAGCCCCTTAGTCTCTAGGAATTAACTAACCCTGAGAGGGGCAATCCCCCCTGGCTTAGAGCATCAAAAGTACAGAAGATAAGAAAACACAGTTACCATAATATGAAACCAAAAGCATGATCCCTACAACAATTGATAAATTGTACTTCATCAAACCTAAAGACTTTTGCTCTTCAAAATACACAGCTGGAAAACAAAAATGACAGCAATGGAATGGGAGAATGTAGTTGCAAAATATTTTTAAAGGAATTGTATATAAAGAACTCATATAATTCAATAATAAGAACTCAAACAATATTATTTTTTAAAGTTGGATCTGGAGACAAAATATGTGCATAGACATTTCACCAAAGAAAATATACAAATGGTGCATTAAAGTACCCACATTCTGCTTTGGAGTACCTGGGTTTGATACATGGCTCTGGCTCCTGACTTCAGCTTCCTGCTAATGCACACCCTGGAAGGCAGCAATGGTGGCTCAAGAAATTGGTTCCTGCCACTCATGTGGGAGACCTGGATTGAGTTCCCAGTTCCCAGCCCCAACCCAATCCTAGCAATTGCCAGCATTTGAGGAGTGAACCAGCAGATGGGATCTCTCCCTCTCCCTCCCCCTCTCCTTCTCCTTCTCTCCCTCCCTCCCCCTTCCCTCCCTCCCTCACTCTCTCCTCTTCTCCTTTATTTATTCTTTGTCTCTTAAATAAATATTTTTTAAAAAGAGAATGTTGAAGTGCTGGCATTACAGCATAGTGGGAAAAGCCACCCCCTGTGATGCCAGCATCCCATTTGGGCAATGGTTTGTATCCTGGCTGCTCCATTTCTGATCCAGTTCCTTGCTAATGGCCTGGGAAATGCAGTGGAGGATGGCCCAGGTGTTTGAGCCCCTGCACCCATGTGGGAGACCCAGATGAAGCTCCTGGCTTTGGCCTGGCACAGTGCTGGTGGTGTGGCCATCTGGGGAGTAAACCAGTAGATGGAAGATATCTGTGTGTGTGTGTGTGTGTGTGTGTGTCCTCTGTCTCTGTAACTGTGATTTTCACAACAGATAAATGAATCTTTTTTAAAAAAAGCAAATATACAAATAGATACTGAACAGATGAAGGGATGCTGACCTTCATTCATCATTATGGAAACACAAGTCAAGATTGAGTGAACCAGTGGATGGAAGACCTCTCTCTCTCTCTCTCTTCCTCTGCCTCTGCCTTTCAAATACATAAATAAATCTTAATAAAAAAAAATGAACTTAAGATCCCAGGGAGCTTACATTAGACTTCACAATCTCTGAGGGACTGTTCCGTCGTCTTCTTCTTCTTCTTCTTCTTCTTCTTCTTCTTCTTCTTCTTCTTCTTTTAAATTTTTGACAGGCAGAGTGGACAGTGAGAGAGAGAGACACAGAGAAAGGTCTTCCTTTGCCGTTGGTTCACCCTCCAATGGCCACCGCGGCCGGCACACTGCGCTGATCTGATGGCAGGAGCCAGGTACTTCTCCTGGTCTACTATGGGGTGCAGGGCCCAAGGACTTGGGCCATCCTCCACTGCACTCCTGGGCCACAGCAGAGAGCTGGCCTGGAAGAGGGGCAACCGGGAAAGAATCCGGCACCCCGACTGGGACTAGAACCCAGTGTGCCGGCGCCGCAAGGTGGAGGATTAGCCTAGTGAGCCGTGGCACCGGCTGTATTCTTCCTAACATGTACAATTCCTCTTTATATTCAGAGCATTGCATGAACTTTTAGAGTATCTCTAATGTTGCTGGTGGGAATGTACAATGGTACAATCATATTTAGACAGTTTCTTTTTCTTAAGATTCATTTTATTTATTTGAAAAGCAAAGTTTAGAGAGACAGACAAACAGACAGACAGAGAAATCTTTCATTTGCTGGTTCACTCCCCAAATGGCTGCAACAGCCAGGGCTGGGCCAGACTGAAGCCAGGAGCCAGAATCTTCTAGGTCTCCAATGTGGGTACAGGGGCTCCAGGACTTGGGCCATCCTCTACTGCTTTCCCAGGCCATTAGCAGGGAGCGGGATGGGAAGTGGAGCAGCCAGGACTTGAACTGGAGCCCATATGGGATGCTAGCATCGCAGGACGTGGCTTTTTTCCACTACACTGGAACACCAGTCCCTGGACAGTTTCTTATAAAGTTCAATATATACCACCTTTAATCCCAAGAATCCTACTCCTGGATTGCTCAGGAGAAATCAAAACATGTTCACAGAATCCTTTTATACAAACATTCAAGCAGTTTTCTTTGTGGTAGCCAGATGGAAACAAACCAAACAACCCATCAACCTGTGGATAAACAAATATTTGTATATCCATAAAATAAAATAACACTCAGTAATTTAAGAAAGAATAAGCTACAGGTATGTGTAACAACATGACTGAATCTCAAATATCCTTATGCTAATTAAAAGAAGTCAGACATAAATGATTACATCCTATATAAATCCATTGATATGAAATACTAAAAACAAAATTCCAGCAGCAGGATTCAGATCCCAGTTCTCCAGCAATGGATTGAAAGAAAGTGATTGACAGTGTAGAGACCACCAGAGATCTTCCCGGAATGATGAGAATGTTCCAGATCATGAGTGTGGTAAGAGTTTCATAACTGTGGACATTTGTTAACATTGCCAACTTGCATAATAAAAGTTGGTGAATTTTTTGGCATGTAAGTGCCTCAGTAAAGCTGATTTAAGGAAAGAATGAATGAGGAAAACTATCAGCTGGGGAAACTGTACAAATTATATAACAATTTCCATGCCTCTATTTCCACACCTACAAGGCAAGAAAAATAATGCTCAGCTCTCAGTATAGCACAGGCTTCTGTCTCCTTTCCTTTCTTTCCTCCCAGTGCCAACTGTGAATCAAGACTGCCACGTCACTATGGATGGGGATGGGAGTTGTTGCTACCTACAGTCCTGTACCAAGGTCTTCAGATGGGAATCGCTGTCTCTCTGGAGGGGAGGTGTGTGTGTGCGTGTGTGTGTGATAGAGAGACAGAGAGAGGGCTTCCATTCATTGGTTCACTCCTTAAATGGCTGCAACAGCCAGGGCTGGGCCAGGCTGAAACCAAGAGTCAGGAACTCCATCCAGGTTTCCCACATGGGTGGTTGGGACTCAAGAACTTGGCCTGTCTTCTGCCTTCCCAGGCGAAGACTCCCCTGCGCTTCACAGAATGATGTATCAAAATTGTAAAGGTACAAACCCTTTCCCTTAGCAACCCAGTTCTGTAAATCTTTGTTATGGAACTACCACCTCCACACTGGCTTGGGGGGAACTGTAGACAGATGTCCACTGCTGCTTTGTTTGCAACAGCAAACGGCGGAGAACCTCAGTGGCCATCAGCAAGGCCTGGCTGGGACTAAGGGAGCTCCATTTCCCAGAACACAGTGGGGCTGACGGACTACATAAACCAGAGCTGTGCACGCCGACACGAGCAGCAGCACCCAAATATGTTGCTAACGAAACAATCAGCGTGTAGCGCTCTATGTACAGAATGATCCCATTAAAGAAAAAGTGTGTGTGGCGGAGATCATTCACTGCTCCTCACATCCTTTCTTTGTTAGTACCAGAAGTCTGGCCCCATTTTCAGTGGTGGCTGAAGCCTGCATTGGCTTGAGTGTGAAGATCCCTGAGAAAGTGTGGCCCAATCCCACATGCTGAGTGGGCAGCCAAAGCCTCCCTTTTAGCCAGGTTTGGCAAAACATCTAAATTCCAGTCTCTGAGATGTGAGAAATATACATGCCACTCAGGGCTCACATCCTGCAAAAGGAAGTCAGCTGTCATTCCTGATCCGTCTCCCCTTCCTGTGGCTGCACCCCACAGATAACGCTTTGATGCAAACAGGGTCTCCTGCTAGGGGATGGGACTGTGAAACAGGCAACTGCCTGCCCTGTTCCACTCTGCCAGCTGCTTCCAGAAAGAGTAATGAACTTCAGCCTTGTTTGAGCTACTGGACCATGAGGTTTCTGTCCCAGCCACAAATCTTACTTGGCAAGTGACACAGTGTGTATTTTTGGTATTATTGTTACTACCATAACAACAATATTAACATACATCTAATGCTTATTATACACTGAGTACTGCTCCAGGCACTTTACATATGTAATTCGTTTAAGCCTCAGAAAAACCCAGGAGGTGGCTAGCATAATTGTACCCATTTTATAGATGAGAAAAACAAAGCACAGGAGATCAAGTAGCAGGTCCAAGGCCACAGCGCTAGCAAGGTGGCTAGGCTGGGAGGAGCACCCAGGCAGTCTGTGTTCCCCACACTAGATTCACAGAGAACAATTTTGGAAGGATAATTCCAAATTATCTGTGGAGTATGGGATGTAGGAAAGGCAAAGGAGAAATATTTTTATATTAGACATTTCTGAATGTTTGAATTTTTTAAGAAGTCTGATTATTTTTAATAACAAAAAAGTGGGGTTTTTTTAAACTTAGATATATTGGTGCAAAATAAATGCAGTGGAGAGTGGTAGCATTAGCTCAAAATGCAACTAAAAGAGAAAAAAAGTCCACTTCTCAGGCCTAATTGCTTACTTGGCCTCCCAGCGAGCAGGACAGCTGGTCCCGGAGAGCCCAACGCTGTGACCAGTCAGGCAGGGGGCGGCCTCCCCGCAGAGCTCAGCAGATGGGCCACGCCAGCCGGCCCCGCGCCGGGTCATCCAAACACTGCTTGAACACATTTCCCATTTCTCAGCCCTTGTGTCGCCCTAATATTTCTGCCGTGGAAACCCAAAGAGGGAAAGAATGCTGTCCGTCAGTCACTGGTCCCTTGAGAGGGGTCTCCGGCACACAGCCCCTCCTCGCTTGTGTAAATATTTAGCACTTGAGTTCCTGGAAGAAGATAAGTGCTTGTCTCTCATAAACCTCATAAACCTTGCCGCGTGTGTGAGAGCCCTGGGGAGGGGGGTGTTCCCTAGCCCGATTGTGGCACCATATTTGGGCTGAAGTCAGTGGGTTCTGCCGATTGTTTTAGTTTCACATCTTCTAACGAGAACTCAGGGCATGCGTAGCGGAGTTACCAGGGCCTCAGGAACACATGGCCTCAGGGAGTCCTGTCGGTTTCTGAATCTGCAGAGCTGCCTGGTTGCGAGGCCTGTCCGTGCCTTGCACAGAACTGCAGATAAAGCGAGTTTTAAGTGGAGAGGACATTTTGTCCTTTAGTTTAGACTTTGGGCAGAAAATAGCAGTTGAGCAAGTTGCAGGTTAAATATACCTACCATACAATGTGCTTTGTATTTTTTTAGTAATAGCTTCATAAGCTCTGTGTGATTCATTTGCTCTTTTAAAAATACGAGGGACTAGCAGGTGTATAAAGCCGCTGCCTGTGGCGCTGGTATCCCATATGGGATGGGATACACTCCTGAACCAGCTCTCTGCTGTGGCCTGGGAAAGCAGTAGAAGATGGCCCAAGTGCTTGGGCCCCTGAACCTGCATGGGAGATCCAGAAGAAGCTTCTGGCCCTTGGCTTCAGATCAGCCCAGCTCTGGCTGTTGCAGCCATCTGCGGAGTGAACCAGTAGATGAAAGGCTTTTCTCTCTCTCTCTCTCTCTGCTTCTCAAATAAATAAATAAAATCAAATGATCAGCTGTATTTTCTCCCCAAATTATCTGTAGAATAACATTATCTGAACAGATATAGATCTATTTGTGGGCAGGAGTTTTTTTTTTAATATTTATTTGAAAAGTAGAGTGACAAAGAAAGAAGAGAGGAGAGAAAGAGACATGTTCCATCCTCTGGTTCACTCCCCAAGTGGCTGTGACAGTCAGGGGGCTAGGCCAGGCCAAAGCCAGGAGCCAGGAACTGCATCTCTCCCACATGTCATGACTCCCACATGGGTGGCAGGAACGCAAACACTTGGGTCTTCTTCTGCTGTTTTCTCAGGCCCTTGGTAGGGAGCTGGATTGGAAGTGGAGCAGCTGGGACTTGAACCAGTGCTCATGTGGGATACTGATGTTGCAGGTGGTGCCCTAACCCACTGTGCCAAAACACTGTTCCCTGTGGGCGATAATTTTAAATGATCTTTCTCTCTCAAGATCCTCCTGAATACTGAGACCAGTGACTTGGTGCCCCGTGGAGTACACTGTGTCGCCACTGCAGGGAGGTGGTTTTGTTACGTAGTTGGCTCATGTATGACTGACTCATTAAGTCAACTTTCCTTTGAACTGCAAGATTTCTGCCCAGAATCAGATCAGTTTGGTAAGCATTTCACGAGCACCTCTTACATACTTTGTTCTCTGGTGGGACCTACATAAACTAGGAACTCAGAGTTCAGTGAGGAAGGACAAAAGCTCGAATGCAAGACGTTTGGCTCTGGTCTGAATGTATCCCCCTAAATGCATAGGTTGGAAACTTAACCTTCATGCAACAGTGTTGGGAGGCATTCAGGACATGAGAGCTGAGCCCCCCTGAATGAATTGACACAGCCATCAAAAGGCTTCTGGGAATGGGTTTGCTCAGTGAGGAGGAGGACAAAGCTTTCATTTTCACTCGACCCTTCTGCCGTCTGCCATGCAACAGGAAGGCATACACCCGATGCCAGCACCTTGATCTGGCGCTTCACCTCCTCTGTCCTTAATAAATCAGCCAATCCCAGATGTTCTGTCACAACAGCACAAACAAACTCAGACACCATCTGGAGGCGTGAGTGATCGGGTCTGTCCTCTTACGGGCAGAGGGCGGACAAAGAAAACTTGAGCAGGAGGTAACAACTGAGCAGGGTTTTGAGAAATGCATAGGAGATCTAAAAAAAGGGGGGGCACCCAAGCAGAAAGGACAAGCCAAGGACAGCACACGGCTCAGGAGAGTCAGGAGCAAAGACGTCTAGAGTGTGAAGTGTTAGGGAGCCAGGAGCAGAGGAGGGCCCTGCACCCCACATGAAGGGGCTGAGCTTTCCTCCATAGCCAGAGGCGCTTCCAAACCACAGTCCTGGGGCCAGCTGTGGTCTGTGCCAAAGCTGTCATTAGTCTGCGGGAATGTTATTAAAATTATATATAATCACACATTATAGATACAAAGTCACACATTATGGATATAATTATATGTACCTATACATAATTTATATACAGTGAATTTTTTGTAGAGGTAACTGTATTCAATTAAAATGACTCTCATACTCTGACACCGTGTCATTCCTTTATTCTGGTGTTTACACATCCTTTTGTTAATCAAATGATCATGAACAAATAAAAATAAAAATTTGCAATTCTCCATTCATCTCCCCAGTTTTTGTGGCACAGGCCTGGAGATTCCAACATTATGCAAATTACTAAAATAGATCATCAGAGACATTTGAAGGGGTTGGCGCCATCAGATTTTCATTTCTTTCTTTCTTTCTTTCTTTCTTTCTTTCTTTCTTTCTTTCTTTCGACAGGCAGAGTGGACAGTGAGAGAGAGAGACACAGAGAAAGGTCTTCCTTTGCCATTGGTTCACCCTCCAATGGCTGCCACGGCCGGCGCGCTGCGGCTGGTGCACCGCGCTGATCCGATGGCAGGAGCCAAGTACTTATCCTGGTCTCCCATGGGGTGCAGGGCCCAAGGACTTGGGCCATCCTCCACTGCACTCCCTGGCCACAGCAGAGAGCTGGCCTGGAAGAGGGGCAACTGGGACAGAATCCGGTGCCCTGACTGGGACTAGAACCCAGTGTGCTGGTGCCGCAAGGTGGAGGATTAGCCTAGTGAGCCGTGGCACCGGCCCAGATTTTCATTTCTGAAAAGTCCCCCTGCCAGTGATGTGGAGGATGGGCTAGGGGCAGGCAGGCTGGACACAACTGGGGATCGTGGGAAGAGGTAATGGGAACCCCATATTCCAAGCTCCTGTTTATCTTGCAGTGTAGAAAGTGTCCTCTTAACACCTGAACTTAGGCGACCTAAGCCACAGCAGGCCTGGATGTGGTGCTTGGGGTACCCTAAACCATAGGAGCTCCCCACATCCTTCTCCTATTGGTAAACCTTGATTGGAATGGGAGTGGGCCAGTGTCTTTCCTTCCCCAGCATGATTTTTTTTTTCCATCCAGTAAAGGCCCTGAACAGCAGCTACCTTTGAGACACCCATTCTTTCCCATTTGGTTCTCCAAAGCCAGAACCTTCCATCTGTAATAGGAAACCCTTAATTTCCCCCGTATTTCCAAGCTGAGAAGTTGTCTGAATGTTCTAATGGACTCTTAAGCACACCTGAAAACATAATCGGCCCGTTTTCCCACCTCTGGTTTCCCCACCAGCCAGGAGCAGAGACCTGAGAGAATGGAGCCAAATGGGACCCCGGATCTTCCTTTCCAGCAGCCACTCTTCCCTACTCAAAAGCCCCCCCCCCCACATACATACAGCTGCTCAAACATACCGCATGCATGCACACACTACAGACACCACGTCTTAGTCAGGGTTGCTGTAACAAAATACTTTAGACTGCATGATCTATGAAGAAAATAGGTTTGTTTTTAAAGATTTATTTATTTTCTTGAAAAGCAGAGTGATGGGGGGGGGAGAGAGAGAGAGAGAGAGAGAGAGAGAGAGAATCTTCCATCTACTGATTCACTTCTCAAATGGCCACAATGGCCAGGGCTGGGCCAGGCTAAAGCCAGGAGTCAGGAATTCCACCTGTTCTCTCACATGGGTGGCAGCGTCCCAGGTACTTGGGCCATCTGCTGCTGCCTTCCTAGATGCACTAGCAGGAGGCTGGATTGGAAGCAGAGGAATTGGGACTCAAAACTGGCGCTCCAGTATAGGCTGCCAGGGTCACAGCTGTGGCTTAACCCACCGCACTACAATGCCAGCTCCAAGAGGTTTGTCTTGGCTCACATTTTTGAAGCTTAAAAAAAAAATCCAAGCTCAGCCAACCACATCTGGCGAGGGGCTGGTGCTTCACCATAGCATGACAGAGGGTACCACACATGGCAAGGCTGCACACCAGAGTGGCCAGAGCCTCAGAAGCAGAAAGGCCAGATGCATAGGTGGCCTCACTTTGTACCAGCCAGCTCTGTGGCAACCAATCCAGTTCCACAAGACCTAATCCACTCCTGAGAAGCAGGTGTTCCTCTCTTCTGTGGGTGCCGCCCCTGTGACCTCATTACCTCCCACTAGGCCCCACTTCTCAAAAGATCTACCATCTCTCAATACCAATGCATCGGAGCCCAAGCTTCCAGCAGATGAGCCTTTGGGGGACAAAGCCATGCCCAAGCCATACCATCACATAGGCACACATCACACCTACACACCAGCATATACATGCAACCCGTAGGTGCCACACATGCACACATGTATGTGTTCTGTGCCACAGAGAACCCATGTGCACACAATACAGATGCACACACATATACACACAGCACACACACACATGCATGTAGCATAGCACACATATACCACACAAATGCACACATGTGCTACACACAATGCACACAGGCACACTCCACACACATCAAATACACTCTTGCACACACATACACATCACACATACACAGACACACTAACCTTACTCTCCACTGCCCTCTTTGACTCTGGCTCTGGTCACTCTGGTGGCTTCATGTGCTCGGCATGCTTCTGCCTCAGGGCCTTTGCACTGACTCCCCACTGCCTGGAAGACTCCCCTGAATAGCCTGATGGCTCACTCTTTCACTTCCTTTTAGTCTTTGCTCAACTACCACTTTTTCCGTGAGACTTTCCCTGAGCATCTTATCTTCTCTCCTGTACCACATTCCCAATCCTCAGTCCTCACATGGCACTGAGCCCTCTTTCATTGTCACATAACTTACTTTGCTTCTGTTCTGTCTGCCTCAACTAGAGTGTAAGATCTGTGACAGAGAGTGTTCACCTCTTTTGTTCAAAGGCTGACTACCGCAATCTACAGCTCACAGACCAAATCCAGCCCATCACTGTTTATATAACCTGCAAGCTAAGAATGGTTTTTACATTTTAAAAATAAAAAAAAACCACATTTTTAGCCTTTTAGGGAGAGAAGTTGCTTAAAGTGTTGAAGAGATTGCCTTGTGGCCCTTGAAGCCCAAACTATTTGCTATTGAATCCTTCACAGAGAAAGTTGACCTGCCCCTGCCTAAAACAACACCCAGTGCATAGTAGATGCTGGATGAAAGAAAGTCAAATTCCTTCTAGACACAGCCTCTGAATTCCTTTCAAGTGAATGCAAAATAGTGTTCATTCAGAGTTCCGTAGATCAAAGGGAGAGACAGTGGGGATTTCTCTTTCTTAGAGAATATAGGAGGAAAGAAATGGTATCTGAAGGATAAAGAAAAAGGAAGACTGAATAGGGAACCATGGTGGCAGGCATTTGGTGCAGCAGCTTAAGCCTGTATGTGGGACACCTGGGACACCCTCATCTCACACTGGAGTGCCTGGTTCATGTCCCAGCTATTCTGCTTCTGATCCAACTTCCTGCCAGAGCACACCCTGGAAGGTAGAAGGTGATGGCTCAAGGACTTGGTTCTCTGACACCCACATGGGAGACCTGCATGGAGTTCTGGGCTCCTGGCTTTAAAGCTTGGCCCAGCCCTAGCTTTTGTGAGCATTTAGAGTGAACCAACAAATGGGAAATCTTTCTCTGCTTTTCAAATAAGATGAAAATAAATTAAAAATGTTAAAAGGGAACAGTATAAAGGGAATTATGTGTAAAGGGAAGGGAAGTGAGAAGAGAGCATCAAACCAAGACATCAGGGGTGTTATGATACACACCCCATTGCTCCTAATGGAGGCAGGGTGAGAACAGCACATTGTGAGCAACTGAACACAGAAACCTGTCCGTTCCATTCCTCCTAAGGTGTTGATTACCAGCTGATCATGCAAGGCTCAGCTCAGAAGTAAGCACATAAACTCCAGCTGGATGTTCTTGGGGACTCCAGCAGTGGCACCCCAACTTTACTCAGACTCTGCCGGAGTGCCTGGTAAAATGCCCATTGCTAGGCTGTACTGGCTTTCTGAGTTAAGACGTTTAGAGTGAGGCCTGAGCATGGACACTTTTAAATGTTCCCAAATGAATGTCTAGCTGACCTGCCTGCTCATTGCTTCCTTGCAATGTGTTCAATAAATGTGGCCCTACTGAAAAAAAAAAAAAAAAAAACAAGTTCCCAAGTGTTGTAGATGCCCCACATTTTGAGAACCAAGGGCTGGAGTCTTCCACCAGAGGAGCCTTTCTCGATGCCCCCATCCAAACATCAGGCTCCTTTTCCTGTTGGCAGCTCCTCACTCTCCACCCCTCTCCCCATTCCACAGTCCTTCACAGCTCTCCTCACCTCCAGACACGGGAGAGACTTATTTGCTTATTATCTTTCTCCTCACATTCATAGGTGCCATGGGAAAGAGGGACTTTGTTTTACTCCTTGCTCTCTGCCCAGAACCCAGAATAGCATCTTCCATATATACTTAGCAGTTAATAAATATTTACATAGTGAAGAGGACACGTGAGCACGAAGTGATGTACTACAAAGCAGGGTGTAGTTCCTGATCCAGAAACAAGGCTCAGACACAGGTGGGAATTCCTTGTCCCCAGATGAATCCAGGATGGCCCACTGGGCTATGGATTTAATTAGACCTAAAGGAATGAGGAAGACATCAACAAGAGCTGAGAGAAGGCTGGACAAGCATTCCAAGTTGTTATTATTATCAGATGGCTGGGGATTCGGGTAGAGTGAGTAAGTGGGTCAAACAGGAGTCACATAATTGGCAGGGCTTCCAACTGGGGATTGTGTGGCACAGAGCCAGACCCTCCAAGGCCATGCACATTTGAGGACTCTGCTTCTAGATCCCCACATTCCACCACAGGCCTTCTTAAAAATGATCTGTCTGCTCTGGCGAGTCCTAAACTATTGCAAAATGAAAAGTTCTTTTAAAAATGGGAAAAGTCATGCAACTATGTCTCATTCTTTTTGGATAGAGGAGATAAAAACTCATTTCTAATCAAACTATCCTGGTACATCTGTTATTAGCATTTGGCTGTGTTGCCTTACAGTTTTTCCCCCGTGTATGTCCCCTTACATAGTTATAAACACTGAAAAAGGACAGGGGCTTGCCTTAGAATGCTAGGAACATGGAGGCGTTATGCTGTGTAGTGGTCGGCGGGGGTTGCCAGAGTACAGATCCATGACTTGCTGGCTTCAACAGCAGGAATTTATTTTCCCAGGTCCTGGAGGCTGGGAGTCTGAGATCAAGGTCTTGGAAGCCTGGCTTTCCTCTGAGGCCTCTCTCCTTGCTTTGTAGGTGGCTGCCCACTTGCTCCCTCTTCAGGTGGTTATTACCTCTGTGTGTGCACATTGCCAGTGTGTGTGTGTGTGTGTGTGCATGTGAGCATCTGTATCCAAATCTCCTCTTCTTACAAGGACACCATTGGCGTGTGTGTGTGTGTGTGTGTGTGTGTGCCTGTGAGCATTTGTATCCAAATCTCCTCTTCTTACAAGGACACCATTGGCGTGTGTGTGTGTGCGTGTGTGTGTGTGATTGTGTGTGTGTGTGTGCATGTGAGCATCTGCATCCAAATCTCCTCTTCTTATAAGGACACCATTGTCTTGGATGTAGGGACCAAGCCAATAACCCTATTTTAACGTAATTACCTCTTTTTTTTTTTTTTTGAACAGAGTGGACGGTGTGAGAGAGAGACAGAGAGAAAGGTCTTCCTTTGCTGTTGGTTCACCCTCCAATGGCCGCCGTGGATGGCACGCTGCCGCTGGCGCACCGCGCTGATCCGAAGGCAGGAGCCAGGTGCTTTTCCTGGTCTCCCATGGGGTGCAGGGCCCAAGTACTTGGGCCATCCTCCACTGTACTTCCCTGGCCACAGCAGAGAACTGGCCTGGAAGAGGGGCAACCGGGACAGAATCCAGTGCCCCGACCGGGACTAGAACCCGGTGTGCCGGAGCCGCAATGCAGAGGATTAGCCTAGTGAGCCGCAGCACCGGCCCGTAATTACCTCTTAAAAGGCCCTATCTCCAAACACAGTCACACTCTGGGGGACTGAGGGTTAGGACTTCAACAAATGAATTAGGCAGTGCTGGAACACAATTCGGCCCACAACATACCAGTGTTTTCTTTACTTATAATCTGCTCAAACCCACCCTCCTCTCGACCATCCCACTCTGGTTGCAGTGCATTGACTTGGAGGGTGAACACCTCCTGGGCTCTCAAGGCACTGGGGCCAGTAGAGAAAGCCTGCAGTTGTACAGCAGGTGATAAGTCCCTGTGCATTTCAGATGGCTTCCAGTTCCTTGGTAAACAACTTTCCCTACTTGGCCATTCATCCATGAGTGAGAGGTAAATCAGGCCCCTGTCGCTTTCTTCCAAGCCCTGGAATGAAGAGACAATGGGGAGGCTCCTTTTTCATTGTCTGCACTTAAACTTTGTTTGGGGGGCTGGCACTGTGGTGTAGTGGTTTAAGGCACCATCTGCAACACTGGCATCCCAGCATTCCCTGTGAGTGCTGGATGGTTGGAGTCCCAGCTGCTCCACTTCCAATCCAGCTCCCTGCTAATGTGCCTAGGAAAACAGATCAGCTGAATACTTGGACCCCTGCCACCCATGTAGGAGACCTAGATGGAGTTCCTGGCTCCTGGCTGTGGCCTGGCCTAGCCCTGGTTGTTGCAGCCATTTGAAGAGTGAACCAGTAGGTGGAAGATTCTCTCTCTCCCTCCCTCCCTCCCTCCCTCCCTCCTTCTTGCTCTATCCATCTGTCTTTCAAATTAATTAATTATTTAAATTTTTTCTTTGTTCTTATAAAGTCATATATGTATAAGGAATGTGTTGTTTGCCATCAGAATCAAATGAACTGTGTATAAAATATCCCATTGTAATGAGCATTTCCCACTCAGACCCAGGAAAGAAAGCCCAGTTCCAACATCCAGCAGATCTTCAGGGTAGATAAATGATTCTCTGTCTAAGGTACTTATCAGATACTCTTTCTAGTTCCAACTCTCATTTGCCTCCTCACCCTTCTCCAGATCCTGTACCTCCTCACCCCACCCCCACCTCCCACCAGGCTCATCAGTACCTGAGAAAGGTGGTTCTTATTCCCCCCCACACACAATGGTTCTGGCCACGCTGCTGAGAAGCACTGTTCTAGAAGAAAGCAGGACGTACTCCCTTGTCCCTGGTGGCATTTCTGAAAGCTGAAGAGGCTGCCTGGTGACATGGGAAAGTCGGCACAATTTCCAGAGCAAATGTGTCCAACTCTCTGGACAGCCACCTCCATGGACAAAACGTTCACTGTTGCACGAGTTGACAGAAGCCAGGATTTGAGGACCTGGCCTTACCTCTTGCCACTGGGTGCCCTTGGGCAAAGCGTTTACTCTGAGTCTCCGTGTGCTCATCTCTAAAATGGGAATAAATGCACTGCTGCAGTTATATGAGATTGTAGATAAGCTCTGTGAGCTGAAGTGTTCCCAGCCAAGAAGAGGTGTTGTGTTTATTGATAGAACACGGAGTGGAGGCAAGGGAGAGGTGAATTCCCTTGGGAGGCACTGGGAAGGACTTCTGCAAGAAGCAGATCTGTCCTGGATCTGTACAGGTGAAAGGCCCTTATCTTGTTTCTCTGATGTTGCTAGTGTTTTTTTTTCTTTTTTTAAAAATATTTATTTATTTGAAAGGCAGAGTTACACACAGAGAGAGGGAGAGGTCAAGAAAGAGAGAGAGGTCTTCCATCCACTGATTCACTCCCCAGTTGGCCGCAACAGCCAGAGCTGTGCTGATCCAAAGCCAGGAGCCAGGTCTCCCAAGTGGGTGCAGGGGCCCAAGCACTTGGGTCATCCTCTACTGCTTTCCCAGGCCGTAGCATAGAGCTAGATTGGAAATGGAGCAGCTGGGACTTGAACCCGTGTCCATATGCGATGCTGGCACTGGAGGCAGTGGCCTTACCTGCTATACCACAGCGCCAGCCCCACTAGTGTCTTTCTCTATGTCCTCCTCTTGTCTGCACACCCAGTAGTGGCTGCACATAGCAAAGGCACAGAAGTGCTTCATGTCCTTTCACCCAGTAATCCCACTCTGTGATAGATGGCTTGAGGAAATAAATCCCAGCAAGAAGGAGTAATAGTCACTGCAAATATTTTTAAAAGGAGCCCCCAAATAAGAAATAATGTATAATGCTAATAGCAGAGAAAGGATTAGATTCATTGTGCTCTAATTAATGCAGTGTATAAAAAATAAGATCATGAAAAAGCATGACATTACCATGCTAATGGGAATAAACGGGTGAAAATGATACCCATATTAACTGTAAGGTTACTTTGTATGCAGAATTTGCCTATTAGAACAGATTTGGAAGCAAAAAAAGGAAGACATTTGTGTTTGGGTTCTGGTCTTATGTTGCCTTAACAATTTCCAAACAGTTGACTATCATCACATCAGTGAAAATGATATCATGTTTGTGGGCAGAAGATAGCACGCTGGACTTGGCCATGCCATTTATTAGCTATGGGACCCTGGGCAATGGTTTAAATACTCTCAGCCCGGGTTTCCTCTCTGGTAAAGTGTGCCTGACACGGCTGCTGTAAGGATTAGGTGATATCACACTCTATAAGTGGCACAGAGGTAGTTGTCCCCCTTGCCCATGGTCAGTCCAAACACCTCCCTCAGGCTGTGTGCAGGATAGAGAGGCGGGAACAGGAGGAAGCAGGGAGCATCTGCAGACCCCACTGGGAGTCCAACACCTCTGGAAGGAGAGGGAGAAGGCAGCAGATGCTAACAAGACTGAAATGTGGCTCTAGGAAAGCTTGAACCAGCCCTCTGGGAACTGCTTAGCAGAGCCACCTGAGAGAGGAGCTGGCATGCTGCAGAAATGGATTCGCACTCACATCTTTGCTGAGCTGGGGACATGGGGTCTCTGTGCACTGTACTGGCCAGCACCACATTCCCTGCATCCAACTGAACTGTGCAGTGGTACTGCCACCATATTCTTCTCTTCCTCTTTCTCCTCTCACCTTACTTTTTTTTTTCAAAGACTTATTTTCTTATTTTATTTGAAATGAAGAGTTACAGAGAGGCAGAGAGAGAGTGAGAGAGAGAGATCTTCCATCCACTGGCTCACTCCCCAAATGGCCACAATCCAAAGCCAGGAGCCAGGAGCTTCTTCCAGGTCTCCCACACAGGTGCAGGGGCCCAAGCACTTTAACCAGCCTCCACTGATTTCCTAGGCCATAGCAGAGAGCTGAATCAGAAGTGGAGCAGTGGGAACTTGAACTGGCACCCATATGGGATGCTGGCTCTGCAGGCAGTGGCTTTACCCACTATGCCACAGCGATGGCCCCTCTCACCTTACTTTTTAAAATGTTATTTAGAGTATACAAATTTTATGTATTTCATATATACAGATTTATGAACATAGTGATACTTCTCACTTTACCCTCTCTCCTTCCCATGTTCCCATGTTCTCTTTCTTCTATTCCCACTCTTAATTTTTATTTTTTGACAGGCAGAGTGGATGGTGAGAGAAGAGACAGAGAGAAAGGTCTTCCTTTCCTGTTGGTTCACCCTCCAATGGCTGCCGCAGCCGGTGTGCTGCGGCCGGCGCACTGTGCTGATCCACAGCCAGGAGCCAGGTGCATCTCCTGGTCTTCCATGCGGGTGCAGGGCCCAAGCACTTGGACCATCCTCCACTGCACTTCCAGGCCACAGCAGAGAGCTGGACTGGAAGAGGAGCAAAAGGGACAGAATCCAGCGCCCCAACCGGGACTAGAACCTGGATGCTGGCACCACAGGTGGAGGATTAGTCTATTGAGCAGTGGCACTGACACCCACTCTTAATTTTTGCAAAAATCTATTTTCAGTTTACTTATAAGATTAACCATACACTAAGTAAAGTGTTCAACAAACAGTATGAAAGAAAAAAACAACAACACTGTTCTACAACAGTAAAGACAAGGGCTATAAACAATGTAAACTTCACTCCAATACATTACATTTTAGGTAGTCTGTTAGTTGCCCCAGATCAGGGAAAACAAATGGTATTTGTCTTTTTGGGACTGGCTGAATTTACTAAGTATAATGGTTTCCAGTTGCATCCATTTTTTTTTTTGAAAAAGATAGGATTTCAATTTTTTCTTTACTGCTGAGAAATATTCCATAGTGTATATATGCCGTAGTTTCTTTATCCAGTCATCAGCTGACGGACATCTGGATTGATACCATATCTTAGCTATTGTGAATTGAGCTGCAATGAACATGGGGTACATAACTATATAACCTGCTGACTTCATTTCCCTTGGGTAAATTCCCAGGAGTGGGATTCCTGGGGTGTATGATATATATATTTTCAGATTTCTGAGGTATCTCAGTAATGTCTTTCACAGTGGCTGTACCAGTTTACATTCCCACCAATAGCAGATTAGGGTACCTTTTTCCCCACATCCTTGTCAGCATTTACTGTTTCTTGATTTCTGTATTAGAACCATTCTAACTGGGGTGCGATGAAACATCAATGTGGTTCTGATTTGCATTTTCCTGGTGGCTACTGATTGTGAACCTTTTTTCATGTGTCTGTTGGCCACTTGAATTTCCTGTCTTGAGAAATGCCTGTTTAAGACCTTTGCCCATTTCTTAACTGGATTGTTTGTTTTGTTGTTTTTGAGCTTCTTGAGCTCTTTGTAGATTCTGGATATTAATCCTTGATCAGTTGCATAGTTTGCAAATATCTTCTCCCATTCTGTCAGTTGCCTCTTCACTTTGCTGGGGTTTCTTTTACAGTGCAGAAGCTTCTCCACTTGATGTAATCCCTTTTGTCAGTTTTGGCTTTGATTGCCTCAGGGATCTTTTCCAAGGACTCTTCCTATGCCAGTATCTTACAGAGTTTCCCTAATGTTCTCTAGTAATTTGATGGTATCACGCTGTAGATTGAGGTCTTTGATCCATTTTGAGTGGATTTCTGTGTAATCTAAGGTGTAAGATAGGGGTCTAGCTTCAATTTCTGCACACAGAGGTACACTTTTACCAGAACTATTTGTTGAAGAGACTGTCCTTTGTCCAGGGATTGATTTTAGCCCCTTTGTTAAAGACAAGTTGGTTGTAGATATGTGGATTGATTTCTGGAGTTTCTATTCTGTCCCATTGCTCTACACATCTTTTTTTTTTCATCAGTACGAGGCTGTTTTGAGTATAACTACATTGTGTTATGTCTTGAAATCCGTTGTGGTGATGCCTGCAGCTTTGTTTTGTTGCATCAGGTTGCTTTAGCTCTTCAGGATCCCTTGTGTTTCCATATGAGTTTTAGCATCATTTTTCCTAGGTCTGAGAAGAATGCCATTGGTATTTTGATTGGGATTGCATTAAATCTGTAAATTGCTTTCAGTAGTATGAACATTTTGATAATATTAAATCTTCCAGTCCATGGACATGGAAGATGTTTCCATTTTCTTTGTGTCTTCTTCTATTTCTTTAACATTTTGTAATTTTTATTATGGGACTCTTTGACCTCCTTGTTAAATATATTCCAAGGTATTTCTTTTTTTTTGTGGCTTTTATGAATGGGATTGATCTTAGACATTCTTTCTCAGCCATGGCATTGTCTGTGTATACAAAGGCCATTGATTTGTGTGTGCTGATTCTATGTCCTGCTACTTTACCAAACTCTTTTATGAGTTCCTGTAGTCTCTTAGTGGAGTCTTTTGGTTCTCCAGATATGGAATCAAGCCATCTGCAAATAGGGGTAGTTTGACTTCCTCCTTTCCAATTTGTATCCTTTTGATTTCTTTTTCTTGCTTAATGGCTTGCAGGACTATATTGAATAGAATGGTGAGAGTGGACATCCTTGTCTGGTTCTGGATCTCAGTGGGAATGCTTCCAACTTTTCCCCATTCAATAAGATGATGACTGTGGGTTTGTCATAAATGGCCTTGATTTTTTGAGGATTGTCCCTTCTCTACCCAATTTACTTAAGGTTTTCATCATGAAAGGATGTTGGATTTTATCCAATGCTTCCTCTGCCTCTGTTGAGATAATCACATGGTTTTTGTTTTTCAGTTGGTTAATATGATGTATCACATTGATTTGCAAATGTTGAACCATGCCTGCATACCAGAGATAAATAATGTAGACCCAAGGAAGCAGTGGTGATGGTGCAAGTGAGTTCCTGCCACCCATGTGGGAGATCTGAATTGAGTTCTCACCTACTGGCTTTGGGCTGGCCCCAGCCTTGGCTGTTGCAGGCGTTTGAGGAGTGAACCAAGATTAGGAGTGCCCACGCTCTCTTTCTCTTTCTCTTTTCTCTGTCTCTCTGCCTCTCAAGTGTTCAATGGCAGCACAACTTAATGTATGTTCAATGGTTATGAGGCACACATATGCTACAACCCTGGCTGCTTAGCTGGGAAGAGATCTGAAGTTATCTCACGGAAATGGTTGCCCTCCCCCACGCAGTCATCTGCCAGCTTTCAGGCCTACTACCTATATGGGAGAGGAAAAGTACAGAAGTACAAAAAAGGGAGAGAAAAGAGAAGAGAGAGGAAATACCATCCTAGGCTGAGAAGAAGGAAGGGAAATTAAAGTGAGGGAGATGGTTGGGGCCACACAGCAGTGTGGCTTTTGCATAGGTGATTGCTTGTGCTTTCTGGTGAAGGGGTGCAAGGAGGAGTGTCTGAAATCAGAGGGGAAGTTGAGACATCAGATGGGGGTGGGTGTGGCTCACTGTCCTGGCCAGGGCTTCTGTGTGTGTGCATTTCATGCATTCCTATGCAGCTCACATCAGCTGGGTGCAGTTTTCTGTGCCTGTCTAGTGTTTCTCCAAGACAAAATCTCTCACATGAGCAAATGTAAAGTTCACATGATACTTTTTTTTAAAATTTTATTTAATGAATATAAATTTCCAAAGTACAGCTTATGGATTACAATGGCTTCCCCCCCATAACGTCCCTCCCACCCACAACCCTCCCCTTTCCCACTCCCTCTCCCCTTCCATTCACATCAAGATTCATTTTCGATTCTCTTTATATACAAAAGATCAGTTTAGCATACATTAAGTAAAGATTTCAACAGTTTGCTCCCATACAGAAACATAAAGTAAAAAATACTGTTTGAGTACTAGTTATAGCATTAAATCACAATGTACAGCACACTAAGGACAGAGATCCTACATGAGGAGTAAGTGCACAGTGACTCCTGTTGTTGACTTAACAAATTGACACTCTTGTTTATGGCCTCAGTAATCACCCTAGGCTCTTGTCATGAGCTGCCAAGGCTATGGAAGCCCCCTGAGTACTCTGATCTTATTTAAACAAGGCCATGGTCAAAGTGGAAGTTCTCTCCTCCCTTCAGAGAAAGGTACCTCCTTCTTTGATGACCCGTTCTTTCCACTGGGATCTCCCTCGTGGAGATCTTTCATTTAGGTTTTTTTTTCCCCAGAGTGTCTTGGCTTTCCATGCCTGAAATACTCTCATGGGCTGGATCTGCATGCCTTAAGGGCTGATTCTGAGGCCAGAGTGCTGTTTAGGATATCTGCCATTCTATGGGTCTGCTGTGTATCTCACTTCCCATGTTGGATCGTTCTCTCCCTTTTTTATTCTATCAGCTAGTATTTGCAGACACTATTCTTGTTTATATGATCCCTTTGGTTCTTAGTCCTATCATTATGATCAGTTGGTTCACATGATAATTATCCCCTAATATACCACTCAAGAGGAATAGATTTGCATTTTCTTTTTTAAAAAATATTTATTTATTTATTTGAATGGCAGAGTTATAGAAAGAGAGAGAGAGAGAAGGAGAGGCAGAGAGTAAGATCTTCCTTCTGCAATATATGGAGCTGGACTAATCCAAAGCCAGGAGCCTGGAGCTTGTTCCATGTCTCCCACATGGGTGGAAGGGACCCAAGCACTTGGGCTATTTTCTGCTACTTTCCCAGGCACATTAGCAGGGAGCTGGATTGGAAGTGGAGCAGCTGGTGCTTGACCCGTTGGCTGTATGGGATGCCAGTGCCACAGGCTGTACCATAGCACTTGCCCCTAAATTTGCATTTTCTTTTCTTTTAAGATTTATTTATTTACTTATTTGAAAGGCAAAGTTACAGAGACAGAGAGAGAGAAGTCTTCCATCTGCTGGTTCACTCCACAAATGGCCATGACGGCAGGAGCCCTGCCAATCAGTCCAAAGCCAGGAGCCAGGAGCTTATTCTTGGTCTCCCACGTGGTTGCAGGGGCCCAAGGACTTGGGCCACCTTCCACTGCTTTCTCAGGCCATAGCAGAGAGCTGAATTTGAAGTGGAGCAGCTGGTACTCAAACCAGCACTCATATGGGATGCCGGGCCTGCAGATGGATTTTACCTGTTTCACCTAAGTGCTGGCCCCCTAAATTTGCATTTTCAAAACAAGCCTGAGAGCACAACTGATTGTACTTAAATTCAGTGAAAAGACAACTGCAGGTTGTGCTTTTCAATTGTCCAACAATCCTTCCCCACAATGTTTTACATGGGAGCCATCTCCTTCTTGGCTGTCTTCTACTCGGTGTGTACTATCTTCAGGGCTTTCCATTACCTGAGGCAGCAATGTAACCGAGTCATGAAACCACTCGTAGTTATCTTGGCAGTTTGGTTGATTCCTTCTGCTTTTGATTTTGCCCACTGAACTAGTTCCAAGTGTTTGTTGGCCGCCCAAATCCTCATTGTGGCCACAAGGTCACACCTTTCCTCACCCACCTAGCCCCTTGGCCATCCCTGAACATTGGGATGCTTGAACATTTGTGCTCAGGAATTTTACACCTGCAGTCTCCACACCTGAACACATCCCTGCCTAGATCTCTGCTTGGGCTGCTCCTTGGCCAGGACTGGTACCTGGCTCACTCCCTCACTTCCCATGATTCTGCTCCAACAGATTTCCTTGGAGAGAACTTCCCTGACATTCTTAAATAAAACTGCACCTCTCATGCCCATCCACATTACTTTGTCAACTCACACCCCAATTAATTTGTATTCATAGCACTTTTCTTCAGTACCACCTGACATATTGTATAATTGCATGTTCATTCTTTTTTTTCCCCACCTTCCCTTCCCTGCTTCCCTAGCATGTAAACTCCAAGGGAACAGTGACTGAGTTTTGTTCTCAAGTGTGTCTCCAGTGCCTAGCACAGTGCCAGGTACATAGCACATGTTCATGAAATGTTAATTGATGACAGCATGATCAGTATTGTATAGGTTAGTAAGGTTGATTAAAGTAGCATACAGAGTCTATTGTTGAAATAAGATAATCAGCCAGCTCTGGCTCAATAGGCATATCCTCTGCCTTACGGCACCGGCACACCGGGTTCTAGTCCCGGTCGGGGCACCAGATTCTGTCCCAGTTGCCCCTCTTCCAGGCCAGCTCTCTGCTGTGGCCAGGGAGTGCAGTGGAGGATGGCCCAAGTCCTTGGGCCCTGCACCCGCATGGGAGACCAAAAGTACCTGGCTCCTGCCATCGGATCAGCGCGGTGCACTGGCTGCAGCACGCCAGCTGCAGCGGCCATTGGAGGGTGAACCAACGGCAAAGGAAGACCTTTCTCTCTGTCTCTCTCTCACTGTCCACGCTGCCTGTCAAAAAAAAAAAAAAAAAAAAAAAAAAAAAGGAAAAAAAAGAAAGAAAATCAAAAACAGGAGCAGAGAAGCCATCAGTGTAAATTCTTAAGATTAACCCCCAGAGGCTGGCATGGAGATGTAGTAGGCTAACCCTTGCCTGTGGCACCAGCATCCCATATGGGCATTGGTTCATGTTCCCGTTGCTCCTCTTCTGATCCAGCTCTCTGCTGTGGGCTGGAAAAGCAGTGGAAGATGGTTCAAGTACTTGGGCCCCTGTACCAGCATGGAGAAGAAGCTCCTAGCTCCTGGCTTTGGATAGCCCAGCTCTGGCTGTTGCGGCCATCTGGGGAGTGAACCAGCAGATGGAAAACCTTTCTCTCTGTCTCTGTAGCTCTACCTCTCAAATAAATAAATAAAATCCTTTAAAAAAGGTTAATCCCCTAGTAATTTCTTGTAATGTTGCCTTATCAAATAACAATTATAAAAATACTTTCACAAATGCTTTTGGAGTCAAAGAATAGAAGAAAATCAATGTTAAATTAAAAAATGAGAAAAAAACAGTGATTGGAAGTAAAATTAGGTAATGTGCAGATGCTTTAAAATCCTAACAACATGAAAGATAGTGTCTTTGTTGTTAGTAATAGTAGTAATAATTCTGGAGTTGAGGGAAACATTACCAAGTAAGTTTGCCCCCTAAAAAATACAAGCAGGAAATTCTGGCAAATATCATCTTAATTGAGTGATCCAAGTTAACTTCCCCAATATTGTGACACAGTGAAATCACGGGCTTCCTGATTGGGTGCACTGAGGAGGACTTCCTGCCAGACTGCATCATCTTCAACTAATCCCGAGAAGACAGTCAGCCAAACACACACTGAGAGACACTCTACAAAATAATCGGCCCATTCTTGCAACAAGTGTCCATGACGTGAAAGAGAAAGAAAGCCTGAGGAGTGAGTCTGGGTTACAGAAGATTGAAGAGACACACAACCATATGGAGCGCATGATCTGGGGTTGGATCCAGGCTCACGTACAGAAACTGTTATTACAAAGGAATTATTGGGATAACTGGTAAAATTTGAATATGGATTGTATACCTAGAGAAGCAAAATGAGGCAATCCATACAATGGGATATTTTTCAGCCTTATAAAAGGGGAATTCTGACACAAGCTACAACATGGATGAACCTCAAGAACATTCCATCAATGAAACAAGCTGGGTGCTAAAAGAGCAGGTGACTGAGGGAAGGATGAACGGGGAGTTGTTAGTGAATGGGGACTGAATTCTTGTTTTGGCAGAAGTGTGTTAGAGATGGATGGTGCTGATGGGTGGCCCACAAGATGAATGTACTTAATGCCACTGTATGTACCCTAAGAAATGGTAAATATTATGCATGCGCATTTTACTACAATAAAAAATATTTAATGACCAAAAAAAGAAAAAAAATTGGCAGTCATCACAATAATAACTGATTTTTGGCAAGATCATTAAAGGGGTTTAAAATTAGGGCGCCAATGTTTAACAAAGAACAGGCTATTTACATAGTCTCAAGTTATCTCCCCCCAATTAAGTTATTAATTATGAAAGAAAACACAGCAAGTTTAAAGTGGAGAAATCTAGGAGATGTGGCTGTACTGAGGAATTAAAATTAATGCCAGCAGTAGGATTTGCTGACATCATGTGCTTCCTGACATGTGCCACCAAAAAGGACACAGCATCACTTCCGTGGGACTGCTGCCAAACTGTGTGCCAAACTCTGACCTAATTGTAAAGGAAACATTGGACAAACCCAAATGGAGTGACAGCCTACAAAATAACCGGTCTGTCCTCTTAAAACACACTGCTGTCATGGAAGATAAAGAATGACTGAGGAACTCTTCTAAATCAAAGAAGACTAAAACCACATGAAAACTGAATGCATGTTTATTTTGCTGTTGAAGGATATTTGGTGAGTTCTGGGTAAGATCTGTAAATTAGATCATTGTATTCTATCAGTATTAATTTTCCTTGTTGTATTTCTGCTGTGTAAGAGTTTTTAAGATGCATACACTAAAGTATTCAGAGGGGAAGGAATTTTATGTTTGCAACTCACCCTCAAATGGCCTAGACAACATATGTATATTGGTATGCATTTATCTATGTTTGTGTGTGTGCATGTGTGGAGAAAGAGATATTAAGCAAATATGGTAATATTGTTAACATTTGGGAAAAACTGGATGAAGCATGTATGGAAACTTTCTGTGTTATTCTTGAAACTTTTGTGTAAGTCTCAAAATTACTGAATCAAGATTAAAAAATAAGACAGCAAAAAAGGCAAGTGGAACTTGGAAGTTTATGGTGAAGGTCTGCTGATAATGAACTGGGAAAATTCCAGAGGAAACAGGATGTAGAAACAGAAAGATTAAACTTCATCCTGAAACCTGGGCATCTTCCAAAGCAAACACACGAACAAAGTTAACTGTGCTTCCCCAAAGTATCTTTCATTCACATCTCCTTTGAAAAATGCAATAAATTGAGCACCAAATCCTGCTTGATGATCACTGTTTGTCAGGGTATGGCTATTCAATTTATGTCTCCTATATTTGAGGTCACAACTGAGCTTAGGTTTGAGTCATGAGTTAGGTGAATTCTCCTAGAATTGAAACACTGACACCTTTACCTCCACATAGCATCTGGAAAACACAAGAAGCTTCCAGGACCACATGTGGTCAGCTGCTAACCCTCACGTGACACTGAATTCTTCAAAGACATAACTGACGAGCTGTTTTCCTACTCAGTTGCCTGAGTTTTAGTCTGAATAACCAGGTAATCCTGTAGACATAGCCTGTGGCTTGAAAGTTACAATCTTGCCTCTTCAGGATGACAGCAAAGAATACAAATCTCAAAAGAGCAGCGTTTTACTTAAAAAAAAAAAAAAAAAAAACCATGGAAATAAGTTTCAGTTGCTACCGCAGATACCGAAGGATTATTAAAGTATTGTTGAGTTATTAGGTGGGTGACCCTTATAAAAAGGCATGCAGCATTGGGCTAAACCGAATTTAGAAAAACAAACAGAATACATCTTTATCCCAAAGAGCTTATATTTGGAAAACAATGCAGGAAAAAACTGGAGAAAAAGATCAAGTTATTAAACATGCTTAGAAAATGTCTAGAGCACAGTATGAAGTATTCTGTGAGGAAGACGATGAATACACACTATTTGGAACTATGAATTCTAAAGGAGTGACAGGGACACAACCCACACTGCCCTTGCAGTAGACAATAGCCTCACTGTCATGCCCCTTTAGGACCGGGTGGCGTGCAGTGAGGACAGGGCTATAAGTAGTAACTGACAGAGAATTTGCAGTATACACAAGGCTTATGCAGACCAGATGGTACTGACGGAAAAGGGAACATACACAGACAAAAATAGAGCATGGACGTTCTACGTAAACAATGGAGCAAATATCTCTTACAGGTGGGGACAGATGGGGAAACTGGTCCTTTCATAGAAAGGCAGGATGGGGTGGCAGAAAGAACTTAAGCTTTGGTGTCAGCTAAATTGGGATTCAAATCCTAGCTCCTTTTTTTTTTTTTTTGGACAGGTAGAGTTATAGACAGTGAGAGAGAGAGAGACAGAGAGAAAGGTCTTCCTTCCATTGGTTCACTCCCCAAATGGCCACTGCAGCCAGAGCTATGCTGATCTGAAGGAAGGAGCCAGGTGCTTCCTCCTGGTATCCCATGCGGGTGCAGGAGCCCAAGAACTTGGGCCATCCTCCACTGCACTCCTGGGCCACAGCAGAGAGCTGGACTGGAAGAAGAGCAACCGGGACTAGAACCCAGAACCCATATGGATGCTGGTGCCACAAGCCAAGGATTAACCAAGTGAGCCACAGCTCTGGCAAATCCTAGCTCTTCTACTACCTGTGTGAACCTGGTCAAGTTACCTAAACTCTGCAGCCCTCATTTCCCCCATCTACTAGGTGGCCACTAGCCTGTGCTCCTGTTGTTCGTATAAAGTTCAGTGCTCCTGCAAGCATCTAGCAGAAGCAAACACACAGCAAGTGGACTCTTGCTGCCCTTCATCAATCTACCAAAGCACGGCATTGTGTTGCTGTCTTGTTGTCTTCCCTAGGAGACTGCAAGCTTCTCACAAAAGCAATTGTCCTAATGGTCTCAATCTTTCAAAGATCTAAGCAGTGTCTGACTCTGGTAGATTGTCAGGAAGTAGGAACATACTACTGTACATTCAGATCATGATGGCTTAATAGTCACTTCGTGCCAGCTCTATGCTAGGAGCAGGTCATGAATCACCTTATCTAATCCTCCCAACAATCCTTTGCTTGTCTGCATGAACAATCTGTACACATGATGAGATTATTGAGGCTTAGAAACTGGCCCCCATGTAGACAACCAGCAAACGGGGAGTCTGCCCTCAGCCAGGCCAGACTCCAGGGCTTTGCTGAGCTGGCAAAGCAGAGAACTGCTCTCTTGCATTTGCCAGGAAAATTCCATGGACCAATAGGAGTTTCAGCAGCTGTCTGAGTACCAAAAAGGGAGAGAATGTGTGAGAGGGGCGAGAGCATGCAGGCACAGACAACACAGCTTCAGAGACAGCTCTGATGTGGCACAGAGGGTGGGGTGCAGGTTTTGAACAAGGGGAGTCAGACCGGTGGGCATGAAAGGGCCAGCTCAGCTCAGGTCTCCCACGTCCACAAGGCACAGGGGAGCTGTGGGGCCGCATTGAGTGCAGGTGAACCCAGAGAAGACACTCCATATGGAGCTGTCAGGATGGGCTGCAGCCAGGCGCAGACAGGGATGGGGTAGCAGCCAGGGCTGCCCCAGATGGCATGGGTTACAGTGAGGATTTGCTTCTGGGCAGGGGAGGGGACTCTGGAGTGTTGCAGTGCCTGGAGGGGGCAGCAAGAAAAGCCATCCCCTCTGACAACAGACTGCAGGCAGCAGTAGTCACTTTTTTTTTCTTTTGGCCAGGCAGAGTTAGACAGTGAGAGAGAGAGAGTTACAGACAGTGAGAGAGAGAGATGGAGAGAAAGGTCTTCCTGTGGGGAGCAACCCGGACTAGACTAAGTTACTCGAATTAAGACTTATTCTATGCATCTGCTCTCCCACAATATGGCGCTGGGAGGGGAGAAAACAGCTTCTACCCAGCTGCCTCCAGTTCAACCAATAAACAGCAGGACCTGCTCCTGATTGGAGGAGAGCAGCGTACTCGGCATGTGGGCAGCCGAGTTAGGATTGGCGGAGGAGGACTATAAAGGAGGAGAGAGACGGCATGCACGAGGAACATCTAAGGGGAACACCTGTGCAGTCCCCGAGAGAGCCGGCCGGCGGTGTGCCGCTCCCCTGCGGAAGTGGGGAAAGTGGCCAGGGGGAACCGCCCTTCCACGGAGGTGGAAGGGACAGTAGCCAACCCGGGAAGAACCAGCAGCCAACCCGGGGAGGGCCGAGCAGACGAAAGAACAGCGCAGGGTCCTGTGTCGTTCCTCCATGAAGAGGGGGAGCGACACTTCCTTCCATTGGGTCACTCCTCCAATGGCCGCCATGGCCGGTGCTGTGCCCATCCGTAGCCAGGAGCCAGGTACTTCCTCCCTGTCTGCCATGTGGGTGCAGGGACCCAAGCACTTGGGCCATCTTCCACTGCCCTCCAGGGCCACAGCTGAGAGCTGGACTGGAAGAGGAGCAACCGACACAGAATCCGGCGCCCCAAACGGGACTAGAACCCGGGGTGCTGGCGCAGCAGGGGAGGATTAGCCAAGTGAGCCACGGCTCCACTAGCATTAGTCACTTTTTAACAAGAAGGGGGAAAACTTAATGTAGTGGTTGAAAGTGGTGTCCCTGTGACACGTGGGTTACTTCAGGCTGCCAGCTGTGCAACTTAGCAAAATGATTAAACCTTTCTGGGTCTCTGTGCCTCTGTACCCAGGGGTGGTGCCTGCAGCCTGGCCTTATTGAAATGTTCTCTCTGATGGCTAAGGCATCTATAAGAAAGAGGAAAGATATTAGGAGTAGATCAAAAACCGCATGCTCAAGTAGTTCATTGGCTTTTTCTCATGTTTTCAGCTGGTGCCAGACTCAGGTCCACAGAGTGCTCTGCAGAATTTGCTGTTTACTGGGAGAATGATTACAAAGTAGGTTCCAGGTCTTTAATTGCAGCTGCTGACAGCAACAGGGTTGTCCTGTTAACAGGTCTAACATCAGACACGTGTCCCATGCCAGCTGTCCCAATGGATCTCCCTGGCCATCCAAGGCAGCTTTGCCTTTTCGTCCTCCAGGCACAAAACCTGGAGCCCAATTTTAACCTCAGTTGTTCTCCTAGCACAGGTCTGGCTCCTTCTTCCATCCCAATGCCTCTCTGACTCCTTTTCCACTTCCACCTCCTTCTTTCTCGTCCGTGCCCCTCCCACCCCTCACGGGTCTCTACAGACCTACACCTGTTTCTGCTTTCAACTTTGTGCCAAATGAATGATCAACCGATATTTAGGATACCACTTAAACCGCTTATCTCCCTTCCTGGAGACTTTTCAATAGCTCTTTTTCTGAGTGCTAGGGCGAGGTTGGATTCCTCCATTTGTCATTCCAGGCTTTCCTTGCACAATCCTTCCCCGGATTCTTTGCTGGGGGCGGTGCCTTGAACCCACCGCGTTTTCGCGATCCTTCTCCCCCTCCTGCTGGAAGGCCTGCTGTGCGTCCCACCACCAGTTTCCCTGACCTGCTGATTTTTCCCACTTGGGATCCCCACCCAGGCCAGCACGGAACTATCTAATGCACCCGTGACTTTGTCTCAAAGGGTGGGACCCTGCTTTATGTTTTGTTTTGGTTTTGTTTACTTGAACCTCCCCAACAGAGAGCGGAGGATCAGACACCCAAAAACTGTTGAACGGATGGATGGATGTGGGAAGGAACACGCTCCTGGCTGAGCCTCTTCTTCCCTCATTCGCAGCGCCCTAACCGGGTTTTGAATGTAGGCTAGCGAGCCCGACCCCCAGCGCCGCCGACGGACCTGCGGGGGCTCGGTTCCCGAATCCAGAGCACGTCCTCGTCGCCCGCTCTGGCCCGAGGACAGCGCTGCAGTCCCGCGCTTCGCTCCCTCTCCGGGAGGCGCCGCTCTGTGGGAACCGGGTGGGCTGCGGCGTCGCGCGCTCCGACGCCCACTCCCCCATCCCCGCCCTGGCCGGGGCTGGGGAGACTTGGGGGTCGCCCCTCGCCCTCCCCCTTGTGGCCATTGGGCCGCTCCGCGTTGCGCGGGTGCACGGGGCGGGGCGGGGCCCTCCCCATCTCCCCTCGGCTCCCCTCCCCTATTTCCCGGGGTGGGGACGTCGGGAGGCGGAGGCGTGGAGGGGCTGCGGCGGGGCGTCCGGTTACATCTGGGTCTTCCGCACCCGGCGGCCGCAGAGCGCTGAGTTTGCGGGCTCGCAGTTGGGCAGCATGCGGGCTGCGTGGATGCGGGCGCTGCTGCTGCAGCTGCTGCTGGCGGGGCCTGGGGGCTGCCTGAGCCGCCAGGAGCTCTTCCCGTTCGGGCCGGGGCAGGGGGACCTGGAGCTGGAGGACGGGGACGACCTCGTCTCCCCGGCCCTGGAGCTGAGCGGGGCGCTCCACTTCTACGACAGATCCGATATCGACTCGGTCTACGTGAGTGCGACCCGGGGCGGGCGGTGTAGGGTAGCTGGAGGGAGGCCGCGGGGGGCAGGTCGGCGTCGGAAGGAAGGCGGGGCTCGCCGGGGGCGCCCGCGGAGCTGGACGGACGTGGGCGTAGCGGGCGCGACCGCGGACCGCTGGCAGCCCGCGCACAGGACGCGGCGCTGGGTTTCCGCGCCCGCAAGGCTCCTGCCGAGGTCTCCGCAGCGCGCGGCCGTGTCATCGAGGGGCTCGCTCTCCGGGTCTGCTGGGCCCCGCGTGCGCCCTGCCGTGACTCTGGTTCCCGGGCGCCCAGGACCCCGGGCGGAGTTTCCTCCCCTGCAACTGTGGGCTGCATCGCCACCGGGAAGTCAGTCCCCGCCTCGCCTTTGTCCCGCGCATTTGGGGCCAGGACCCGGCCCAGCTCGAGTGGGACCGGTGCAGGCGGTCCGTAGAAGGGCCGGAGTTGGGGACTCCTGCGGTTCCAGGCCAGAACGGGCCGCGTGTGTGCTTGTGTATGGACTCGCGGATATGTCTTGGCAGTGATTCTGTTCTCCAGTTGGTCTGGACCCGGAGTCCAGAGTTCAGGGCGCCCTAGGATTCCCAGTTCCTGTGGCTGAGCCTGTCACTGTGGCGGGGGCGTGGCCAGATGTGTGAGGAGGGGGGTCAGGTTACCTTTAGCTCTCTGGAGCCTTGGTAGACCTGGTCGACCTGGAGGCGCTGTCACTTTGGTGGAATCTTTCACTACTGCTGGTCCCCCTGCAGCCACCATTTTGCTTTCTTATAAGGTCTACGTGCATTCCAGCAGTGGGAGGGGGGTGGGGCGTCCACACTGCCAGAGAGAAGGCTGTGCTCTCGGCCGGCCTGGCAGGCAACTCTTGAACAGGATTCACTGGAGCCCTCCACTTAGCACCCACAAAGAAAAGCCCTGGCCCCCCTTTGGACAGCCTGATGAAGCCTGAAGACCCTCTTTCACCTTAATGCTTTTGAATGTACAAAATAAAATCCACAAGATTGCCAAGGAAACCCAATCAAAATATTAAATGGTTCAGGCTTTGGCTTAGAAGTTAAAAGGTATTAGTTAGGACACCCATGTCCCATATGGGAGTGCCTGGAGTCAGTCCAGCTGGGTTCCTGACTCAGTCCTTCTGCTATGGCAGACCCTGGGTGGCAGCTGTGGTGGCTCAAGGAATTGTGTTCCTGCATTGAGTTCCTAGCTCCTGGCAGTGGTTGCTAACATTTGGAGAGTGAACCAGCTGATCGGAGTCTCTCTGTGTCTTAAAAAAAAAAAAACAAACAAACAACCAACAACACATATTTATAGAGTGCTAGGTATGCTTCCTGTCCACCACATTGAGTAACAGGGTGTAGCAGTGGGTCCAGCAGTGGATCCTGTAACTGTTGACCTTTGAAGATCATGAGGACTGAGCAATTCAGAAACCACTGCAGCAAGTGTAGTGTGATACTGAAATACCTGTGAGTTGTGTTAGCAACAAAACCAAGACTTGCTGCTAGATTGGTTTGTTGCCTACATCCATAACCAAAGGAAATGCTAAATGGTGAGTATTAAAACATTAAATTCCTGGGGCTGCTACTGCCACATAGCTGGTAAAGCCAATGCCAGTATTCCCTTTGGTCCTGGTTTGAGTCCTGGCTGCTCCAATTCAGATCCACTCCCTGCTAATGGACTGGGAAAAGCAGTGGAAGATGGCCCAAGTACTTGGGCCCCTACTGTTACTGGTGAATGGCAGGGTTCTTGTCTTCAGGCAAGAAAAAATTTAGGTGTGAGACAGAGTAGTGGAAAGTAAAGTAAAGTTTATTAGGGAAAAGGACATCTGTAAGAAGAACATCTGTTCTTGTCTTCAGGCAAGAAAAAATTTAGGTGTGAGACAGAGTAGTGGAAAGTAAAGTAAAGTTTATTAGGGAAAAGGACATCTGTAAGAAGGGATGGCCACCTCTCCAGACAGGACCTGGGAGAGAGTGCCCAGTTGCTTGGACTGGGGGGAGGAGCAGGTTACATGGTTGAGTGGAGAGATTACACCTGGGCAGTTAGGTGGGCGACTCAGCAAAGAGGCAGAAGGCTGAAAGAGCAGTCCAGTTGAGACTGGGGGTTTTTAAGGAGATGGGTCTTGCTTCCCCACCTCTGCTCCCCTTTGAACAAAGGGCTTTTTGTATGTAAATAGAAAAACTTCTGAGTTTCTTGCTGAAGTTATCAGACAGGGGGAAGTCTGGCTGGTGCTGGGCCCCTGTAGAGGAAGGGCAGGGAGGGCTTTTGAAGTGCAGATACTGGGCTGCACCTGGAAGGTTATCAGGCAGAAGGGGTGGGGACCCCCGCCTGGCACGTTATCAGGTAGGAGGGGGCAGGGGAGGATGCCAACACTGGGCTGCCCCTGAAGCTTTGAGATGCATGCATATGCTGGACATAGACGTCTTCTCTTTAGGCCTTTATGTCACACAGACACATAAGCTGATATCTGACTTCCTATCTAACATCTGCCACTTACTTGGGAGACCCAAATGAAGCTTCTTGTTTCCTTCTGGCTCAGCCCTGGCCCTTGTGGCCACTTGGGGAGTCGACCAGCAGATGGAAGATCTCTCCCTTTGTTGCTGAAAATCTAACTCTGATTTTCAAATAAAATAAATCTTTAACAAAAAATCCTTTCAGCATCTGGTTAACAGATCCATGAAATTCTTTTCTTGAACCACTATGGAGATCTTTGGACCCTTTGTTAAGATTAGTGAGTCACTGGATAAGGACTCCCCTGGGTGGAGATGTGCCCTGAGGTGGGGTAGTTTTCTGTTTGTTTTTGTTTGTGCTGGAAGCCATCTTCAAAGAAGGCTAACAATTGAGGGCTGCACTCCCAAGGGGGTGAAGAGCCATCTGCTGACAGCTCAGTGTCCACCCCTACCTGTAGCTGTGTAGATGCTGTTTTGAGCTGATGGAAACCCTCACATGACTCTGAGAGAGAAGGCGCATTGCTAGGGAGTATGGGTAAGCACTGGGTGGTCTGTGCAGTCCAGCTGTTGGGAGAATGAAAGGCACACCCAGCAAGAAAGAAAAGTTACTCGTGGAGTAGACCTGCCTGTGTCTGGTGTTTAATCCTCAAAACACCCCCTCCCATCTCTTTTCAGATAAATTCTCTCCATCGCACTATGGGATGCACAGGTGTGTACCACCAGTTAAATGCCAAAGCTTGGAGTTCAACCCCAGTCTGTGTCTGACTCCTAGCTCTTTCCAGCACTCAGGCTAACATGTGGTAATAGACATGCGAGTTGTTGGGAGGCAGAGTAGTGAGAGAAGACTTCACAGAGATAACATGTAAGACTTCACAGGCAGGTCCCTTTGAGTAGGCACAGAGGGAAAGAACCTCAGGAACAAATGCCTGAGGGTGGGAATAGGCATGGCATGTGCTGGGAAAGTGAGGAATCTGATCTGACAAGTGGAGAGTCACTGTTTTAGATCCTTGTGTTTCCAGGCTGCAGCCTTTTAAAGGACAGTATCGGGCACCATTTGCCAAATTGCTCCCATTTCATTGGGACATAGTTTTTCTCGTACTTCACAGATTCTCTAAGTATAAGGATCATTGGGTTGAAATTTTGTGTTGTCAATGGATTGCACAGTAACAAGAAAGGGGATGCATGTCAAGCGTCACTCATTAGCACAAACTCGAAGCAGGCCCAGGGTCCCCTCTGCTGTGGGGCTGTTTGCCACCATTCCTCAGTGGCTCATTTTCCCAAAGAAGTGTGGGTTTTCGCTGAGTAAGAGTAATAGCACCTTTTAGTAGGCAGTTATTACTGATTTCCAGAAGACTGTCCAAGTATGAAGAGAGCCAACTTTGGGGTCAAGCTCCCTGGGTTCAAAGCCCAGTGTCACTGCATTTACTAAGTGAGTTTGGGCAGATCGGCTGATTAACCTAATTCACCCTATCAGAAAAATAGGTATCTTGGCAGTCCCTAGTCCCCTAGGGTAATTCTGAGGATTAAATCTATTTTTAAAAAATATTTATTCATTTATGTGAAGGGCAGAATTAGAGGGGCAGAGGCAAGGGGAGAGAGAGAGAGAGAGGTCTTCCCTCTGTCTATTATTCAAATGGCTGCAATGGCCAGAGCTTGGCCAATCCAAAACCAGGAGCCAGGAGCCTCTTCTGGGCCTGCCATGAGGGTGCAGGGGTCCAAACACTTGGGACATCCTCCACTGCTTTGCCAGGCCATAGCAGAGAGCTGGATCGGAAGTGGAGCAGCCTGGACTCTAAAAAAACCCATATGGGATGCTGCCACTGCAGGCACCGGCCTCACCCACAACACCAAAGCACCAGCCCTGAGGATTAAATCTTAGTAAGACATCTGGAACATGGTAAATAGTTAATGAACATTAACTATTATTCTAACATATTAAACTATCCAAAATAATTAGTAAGACTATAGTGCCCCATTCATATTTATTTATTTTTAGATTTATCTTTTTATTTGAAGGGCAGGGACAGAGAGAGCGAGAACGGGAGAGAGACAGAGACAGACAGAGACAGTGACAGTGACAGCCAGAGAGGTCTTCCATCCTCTGGTTCATTCCCCAAATTTGCAATGGCCAGCCTGAAGCTAGGAGCCTGGACGCCATCCAGGTCTCCCATGTGGGTGCAGGGGCCCAAGTACCTGGGCCATCCTCTGCTGCTTTTCTTGGCTCATTATCAAAGAGTTGGATTGGAAGTGGAGTAGCAGGGAATTTAAGGGGCACCCATATGAGATCCCAGCATCACAGATGGCTGCTTCACCAGCTGAGCCACAGCGCCAGCCCAGATTTATTTCTTGATGCTTTGTTTTATCATCATCCTTGTTAGCCCTTTTCCTCATCTGGATTGTGGGTTCCTTGAAGGCAAGAACTGGATCCTACCTGTTTTTGTGCCCTAAGCACTTAACACAGTCCTGGTATGGAGTTACAATTTATTCCACTTAGAGAGTAAATGAATTCAGGCTGTTAGACTGACTTATGTTTCAATAATGCATGCAGTAAATGAAGCACTCTTGTTCCCATCTTCTTACTTGAGGTTAGGAGGGCGCACGCGAGGAAACCTGAGAGGTGAATCCCAAGACACTCACTTGAGGTCCAGCGACTGGCATGTGGCAGAGTCAGGCTCCCCTGCAGGTCTTGCCCGTGCTCCTTCAACCAGCCCCCCTTGCATAGAAAACAAAAGCTGGATTTGCAACGTAGGCTCTTGCTGTTCTCTGATTCTACTGTATTTCCCATATTGCGGGCATCTGTGGCAGCACCCTGCAAGTGGGTGCTCGGTCCGTCCGGGGAAGAAGTCCTTTCTGCCTTGCTTCTAACCATACTTGGTTTTGTACAGGTCACCACAAATGGCATCATTGCCATGAGCGAACCCCTGGCCAAGGAATCCCATCCCGGGCTCTTCCCACCGAGCTTTGGTGTGGTCACACCTTTCCTGGCGGACTTGGACACGACTGATGGCCTCAGGAAGGTTTATTATCGAGAAGACTTATCTCCCTCCATCATGCAGCTGGCAGCAGAATGTGTCCAGAGAGGGTTCCCAGAGGTCTCGTTCCAACCCAGCAGCGTGGTGGTTGTCACTTGGGAATCTGTGGCTGCTTACCAAGGGCCTAACCAGGACCCTATCCAAGAAGGCAAGGTAAGCACCTGCCCAGGTACGAGCTCCAGTCGTCTGACACATTGTGCTCTTTGTTCTTTTGGTTTGAAGTATCCTTATGCACCTTATGCCTGTGTTATTGATAAACATGAGACCCAAAGCAGAATCTAGCAGGCTGGCTATCACAGGTCTAAAACTTCTAAAAGCTTTTTAGCAAGGCTGTAGAAATCTGCTTCAGTGATGATCAGACAGAGTGCAGGGACTATGCTACCAGCTTCTGCTGCAGCTGTGTTGCTGGCTACACGGGGAATGGCAAGCAGTGTGTTGCAGAAGGTAATTTTCTTGTGTATGTTTGATCTGTAGAGGTGGAGCCATTAATGTAGAGAGAGACAGAGATGTTCCATCCTCTGGTTCCCATCCCAGAAGGCTGTGGGTCAGGTGTATACCAGTCTCCCCTTGTGTTTCTTTCCTTGGGCCCCTGAAATTGGAGGATGGATGTGGTAGACCATACCAGACCTGTTGTGAGGCTAACTCTAAGATGGATTCGGCTGGACGCTGACATTAGTTTTAAACTCTGCCCTCAAAAGGACCACATCCTAGGTGGGCTTTGGCCTAGTGGTTAAGATGTTCCTGGGTATACCTGCCTCCCATCTCGGGTTCAAGTCCTGCCTCTACTTCTGATTCCAGCTTCCTGCTAATATAAACCCCAGGGAGACAGCAGGTGATGTCTCAAGTACTTGGGTTCCTGCCACCCACATGGGAGACCCAGATGGTGTTCCCAACTCCATCCTCAGCCTGCAGCATTTGAAGCAGCAAGGCACTAGATAGAAGGTAACTCTGTCTCTCACTCTCTCCCCTTCACCATCTCTCTCCCCATCTCCCTATCTCCTCTCTCCCTCTCTCTCCTCCTTTCTCTCTTTTCCTCTCTCCCTTCTCTCCCTCCTCTCCCTACTCTCCCCTCTCCTCCTCTCTCCCTCTTCCTCTCTCCCTCTTCCTCTCTGTCTCCCTCCCCCTCTCCCTCCCTCCACTTCCCTCCCCCATCCACTCTTCGCCCTTTCCTCCTCCCCCCTCTCCTCCCTCTCCCTCCTTTTCCTCCCTCTCCCCCTCTTCCTCACTTCCCCCTCTCCTCGCTTTCCCCCCTTCCCCTTCTCCCCCTCCCTCTCCCTCCTCCTCCCCCCTCCTCCTCTCCCCCTCCTCCCACTTCCCCCCTCCCCCTCTCCCTCTGTCCCTCCCCTCCCCTCTGCTTCTGCCTTTCAAATAAAAAAAGATAATTGTGAAACACCAGATTTCATGTTCTCAGCAGGTCAGAAGAATCCTTTCTGTACAAGTATACAGGGCCTTGGTTATAGTTTCCTGTGGGAGGTCAGAACCACATACCAGAAGAAAAAACAAATGAAAAACCCCAAACCCCACTATATTGGACATTTGCCCCTTCATATGCAGAAAAGATGTCTGATGCATCACAAGTCACTTTTCCTGTGTGTTTAATGGGGGAACTTCCATTGCTTTGCAAAATGTAACTGAATAAAACTCCATTGGAGGAATGTTTCCTGATTTTGAGATTTCCCCTACCAGAGCTATAGTTAAGTTGTTATCATTTTAATTTGCTAAAAACAAAAACTTGTTTCCTTCTAGGTTACAATCAGATAAAGTGAGTATTTTTTAATACTTCCTTTTGTATTGAAAAAAAAATTTAGCATGCTTCTCATATCTGGGGGGATGTTTTCAACATGTTTAAAGTGTTTTCTGTTCCAAACCACATCACCCATGGGAACAGTGTGCCTTTGCATCTTTGTTTGAGGCTTGGCTTTCTCTACTTCTCCCACCCTGTGCAAACCTTCCAGAATCCACAGCGAAATCTTCTTCTCAAGGAGCAACCTATTACCTCTTTGCACGCCAAATAAAAGAGCTCAAAAGCTGAATAGTTTGTGTTTGGTGGTTACCTCAGATGCAATAAACTGTTCAACCACATATTTGGCATTGTATCTATACCCTTTAATTGTTCTGTGGTTTAAATATTTGTTGGATTCTTGATATTTAAAATTTTTTTTCCTAGTTCAAGGTTTGGTGGAAAATTTTTGTTTGGTTTCCCGAACTTGGTGTTCCTTCTTGTTTCTGCAGTGGTTCCCAGGATGCATTTTTGTGCTATTAACTTGCTAACTTCACAGCATTCCCAAGTGTAATGACACAATGTGCACACAAGGTCTCTGGGTTGAATGTATCCTGGCCTGTCAGCAGCTCCATAAACAGGGCTAAGTTTCTAGAAGATGGCAAAAGGTCAGCAAGACCTGAGTGACCCTCAGGTACAAGCGATCTGTCTAGGGTTATTCAATAAAATTTTCCAAGAACTTACTAAGTGAGGGAGACTTCCAAGAATAAGTGAGGTAGCTGGGTATGAAAATTATGCTGCTAGCATATTTGTAATCTAGGAAGATAAATAAGATACATGATCATCAACAGAATTAAATTCTACAGCAAACCTAAACAATCCAAGGTGACCTTTGTTTTACTGCTTTCTTTGCCTTTCGCTTTTTTGAGATGTAATTCACTTACCTTAATTTTTAAAAAAAAATTTATTTGAGAGACAAACAGAGAGAAAGAACCGTACATTTACACAAAATGCCCACAATGCCCACAATGGTTAGGGCTGAGCCAGACTGAAGCCAAGAGCTGGGAACTTAATCCAAGTCTCCCCCGTGGGTGGCAGGAACCCAATTGTTTGAACCATCACAGCTTTATCAGGAAGCAGTAGTCAAGAGCCAGAGTCAGACTCCGATATGGGAGGTGGCATCTTAACCAGTGTCGTGACTTTTTGAAGTATACAGTTAGGTGGGTTTTGATATATTCATCAGGTTATGTAACTACCACCTCCGAATCTCGATCATTTCATTTCATCACCCCAAAGGAAGCATTGTGCTCATTCGCAGTCACTCTTCATTCTCTCAAATTCCCCAGCCCCTGCCAACTTCTCATCTACTCTCTGGCACTACCTCTTTTCCTGTTCTAGACATTTCATGTAAATGGAATCCTGCCACATGTAATTTTGTGCATCTGGTTTCTTTCACTTGGCATATTGTTTTCAGAATTCATCTATGTTTTAGCATGTGTCAGTATTTCATTCTTTCTTCTAATGGAATAATTTCCCTATGGGTGGATATTCCATATTTTTTTATCCATTCATCAGTTGATGAGTACTTGGGTTAATTCCCTTTTGAGATATTATGAATAATGCTGCTAAGAGCATACGTGTACAAGTTTTTGTGTGGCTTTATGTGTTCCATTCTCTTGGGTGTATTCCTTGGAATTAGAATGGCTGGGTCATACAACAAGAGCAACTTAATTTCTCTAGGTCTTATTTTCTCCTGATTAGACAATAATCAGTATATTAAATTATAAGTAAACATTATAGAGATGCATGTGACAGAAAAGGACCATTCACCGTATTGCCTTGTGTTATTGCAGTAAGCAGTTTTCCCCAGGTACCTGCCAACATTATGAGTGTAATTTTTAAGCATGAATCCTATATAGATATGCTATGTGTCAGTTTATTGAGAAAGCTTTTTAAAAGTTTTTATTTATTTATTTTCAGTTTATTTGAAAGGAAGAGAGAAACAGATCTTTGATCTGCAGTTTTACTCCCTGCAAGACAACAGCAGCTGGGTGGGGACCACATGAGAGCCAGAAACCCAGAACTGCCTCCAGGTCTCCCACGGGCACAGACCCAAGCTCTCAAGCTATCATCACCACCTGCAGGGGTGTACATTAGCAGGAAGCTGGATCAGAAGCAGGGTAGCTGGGACCCGAACAGGCACTCCAGTATGGGATGCAGGTCTCAAACGGCGGCTTAGCCTGCTGCACCACAACATGCCTGGTCCTTAAGAAAGCTTTTAGAGTTGCCATACTAGGTCCGGTTACATCGTTCCCAGCTGTCTAAGCAGAACAGTCAGTGACAGAGGCCTGCCTGTGGCCTGTGATGTCCTCCCAGTCTGTCCTGGCTTGCACAAGACATGGTTTTGGGACTCAGCCCATCAATCCCAGCCCCGGAGGGAGAGCTTTGTAGAGCACGAGGTGTGTCTGTCACCATCAGGGCCATCCAGTCAGCCCTGCTGTTGAACAAGATGCGTGCTTCTGTCCCCTTTACCCTTAGCAGTGACCGATTCCACAGTCACTGGCATTCTAGATCCCTGGTGACGTGCTCTACTCCTCACTTCTCGCATGGCCCTGAAGTTCCAGTGGAGCCAGCTTTCGTGCCGTCTGTTACCAGGCACGTGGAAGAGTAGGAGTGCTGGGCTTTCCAAGGCTCGTGGCACACGGATCACGAGAACTCTCAGGAAGCACAGCTACTCCGGCTTGGCTCTCTCTCTCCATGTGTGGGTCCAGGTCCTACCAGACGTGTCACACTTCTTTGAAAGTGATCCCTGCCTGCTTTCATTTGTGCCTCAGGCTCCCCTCAGCGAGTCAATGGGAAGGTGAAAGGGAGGATCTTCGTGGGGACCAGCCAGGTGCCCGTGGTCTTTGAGAACACCGACCTGCACTCTTACGTGGTGATGAACCACGGGCGCTCCTACACAGCCATCAGCACCATTCCCGAGACCGTGGGGTACTCTCTGCTCCCTCTGGCCCCGATCGGAGGCATCATTGGATGGATGTTTGCCGTGGAGCAGGACGGATTCAAGAATGGGTTCAGCATCACTGGTAATTTATATCCAACATTAAAATCACACTGGGGGAGGGGAGGGGCCTGAGAATAAAAGGAAGCAATCGCTTGTCTGCAAAAGAATTACCGGTGCATCCTTATTGTCTAGAGAGACAGAATGGAAATATGAGCAGGTACAATTCACACCGATGTGTCATTGACATACACAAACTGAGGCTGCCTGAAATCGTGTTTTGGATCACGAAGTGATTTCACAGTTGAGATTTAGAAGAATCCAGCAAATCAAATCACTTCAGCTCATTCTCCCTCACAGCCCAGAGCGTAGGGCTTACAGCTCCCTCATTCCCTTTCTGCAGCCTGCCTCCTGTTCTAAACACCTCTGAGATGGACACATGGCATCCTCAGCATCTCTCAGGGAAGGGAACTAGAGTCTTAGGGACTCAGCATTGCCCGGGAGTTTCTTAGGGATGGTGCCCTGTCAAGGGAAACTCAGTCTTCCAGAGACATGTGGGCAGGTCCCATGGGGGGCATTCCCTTGGCTGTGCCTGGGCCAGGCCCCTTGTACTTGCTAGGAGCCATTCCTGGGAACAGCTGGAGTGGAGGAGCCTGCATCTTGCATCTGTGAATACGTATTTGAAAGAGGCCGAATCTGCCTGTAGGAATCACTCATTTAGGGCCCCGTGTTTTCTCTCCCTATTCCTCAGGCGTGTGTGTTCTGAGTGTTATAGCCCTATCTGCACTCTCAGGTGAGCAGGATGCTCTTTCCTTTGCTACAGGCCCACTCACAGCCCAGCTTCTTCCCTGCAGGGCTTTGCACACTGCTGTTGCCTTGACTGTGGCCTAACTTCTCTTGGTGACGCTTGGTAACGTGCATCGGCTTCAGCAGGTCCCAGGGAGAGGAAGCCTTCACACAGGCCCTGCAACAGCAAATCTTGGTGAATGACGCTGATCCTTCTAAATTCCCCCAGGACCTGCGGTCCCAGCTGGCTGTCTGCATGGGACTTGGGTGACTCTAAGCAGGGCCAGACAGTAAATATTTTAAGCTTTGTCTAAATATTTTAGGCCACATGGTGTCTGTTGCAACCACTCAACCCTGTCCTAGTACAGAGAAAGTCACCATAGATCCTATGTAAATGAAGAAATGTGGTTGTGTTCTGATAAAACTTTATTAATGAACCCTGACATTTAAATTTTGTAGGATTTTTACATGTCACAAAACAAAATAATTCTTTGAATTTTTTTTTAAACTGAAAAATAAAGGACTCTTTAAATTGAGAGGGTATACTGAAACAGGCAGTTGGCCAGGATTAGCACATTTCAGCATACTTTGTCTCTAATTTCCACAAGATAGATTGTGTCCCTTTTTAATCACCAGCAAACAGAGGCTCAGAGGGGTTCAGCAATTTATTCAAGATCACTCAGCCAGGATCTAGGAAAGCTCCAGTCCAACCCGGGTCCCCTGCTCTTTCCCACATGACCCCTGAGCCCCCATCTCAGATGCTGGTTTGTGGCTGGGAAGCAGTTCCTCTCCTCTGTGCCTGGCTCAGTTGGGCCGTGTGGATGTCCTCAGTGTCAGCAATCCCATGATCCATTGGCCAAACTGAAGCCTCCTCCAAGGAGGTCCCTGCATATTCCTGTCTTGGCAGCACCACCCTGTGAGCTGAGGGTGGGAAGGAGGGCGTGCTCACGCCACAGCCGAGTGACAGGGCCGATCTTGTTTTCCAGGGTGCGAGTTCACGCGCCAGGCGGAGGTGACCTTCTTGGGGTACCCAGGCAAGCTGGTCATTAAGCAGCAGTTCAGCGGCATTGATGAGCATGGACACCTGACCATCGACACAGAGCTGGAGGGCCGCGTGCCACAGATCCCATTCGGCTCCTCCGTGCACATTGAGCCCTACACTGAGCTCTACCACTACTCCAGCTCAGGTGAGCCCCAGGGCCACCCTCAGGGAGCAGCACTGCAGCCTCATAGGGCTGGAGCACTCTCCAGGGTTTTAGAGGGAAATGCACTGGACCTCACCGAGTTGCAATCATTTGCCCCTTAATTATAGACATAGCAGACGCTTGTTGTAGAGAACTTAGTGTGAAAAAGAAAGTAAGTGTAATTCAGAGCTGTAAAACCTGGGTGGAAATAATAGTTAATTGCATTTAAGTGTCTTTCCTTTCAGCCTTTTATGAGCAAAAACACACCTCAGTCTGCATCAAGCATCCCAACACATTCTATCAATTAAAGATAAAATAATATTACTACAATACGTACCTATATGTAGTTTCTACAAACTGTATTTATTCTCAATTTGGTATTGGTTTCAAATAATTTCAAGCTTCCAGAACAGTTGAAAACAGCCTAGCTGTCTACTAAGCTCCACTAATTCACATTTTGTCACATTTACTTTGTCAATTCTCACCCTATATATATATTCTCCTCCAGACGGTGATTTGAAAATCCTTGCTACATTGGCACTCATGGCTGTGACACCAACGCTGCCTGTCACCCTGGCCCTGGGACGCAATTCACCTGCAAGTGCTCCATTGGCTTCCGAGGAGACGGGCTAACTTGTTATGGCAGCGTTTGGTTCTGGCTCATGGGGGAGCTGGGAAGGTGGGCAGGGAGGAACCATCCAGATTCTATAAACCAGAGTGCTGGGGCGAGGAAGTGTGGTTGGGGTAAGTACAGCTAGGAGTGCCATGCCTGGATTGTTTGTGACCGGCACTCACTGTTTCCTCTGTAAAATTAGGGCATTGTCCCTGTCTTTCCTCTGATTTAATGCATCAGTGCTAAGCAGCAGAATAGAATTTCCACATACTTCACTCCATTGGAGCTGTGATTTACCCAAGCTCTGTTTGTGTTAAGTTCTTCACAAATACCATCTCGTCTAATTTTGCAATGAATCTATTGCTATAGATTCATTTGTTCCTTTTTTTTTCAAAAATATGTTTAATTTTGGTCAAATGCACATAACAGAATTTACCATCTCACCCACTTTAAAGTGTGCAGTTCAATGGTGCTACGTACTTTCACTTTATAGTGCAACCATCATCATCTTCCATCTCTAGCACTCTTTTCATCTGGGAAAATAGACTCTACCCATCCAACCATAACTCATGCTTCCCTCCCCCAACCCCTGGAATCCATCGTTCTACTACCTATAGCTATGAATTTGGCCACCCTACATTACATAACCTTCAGCATTTGTCTCTTTGTGTCTGGCTTGTTTCATGTAACATAATGTCATCAAGCCCTCCCCCCCGCCCATATTTTTGTGTGTCTTGGAATTTTCTTTGCTTTGTGAGGTTGAATGATATTCCATTATATGTATTTGCTTCATTTTGTTCATTCATCCATCCATCAATGGCCATGTGGGTGGTTTCCATCTTTTGATTGTTGCAAATATTACTGTTAGGAACATGGGCATGCAAATAATCTGTTAAAGTGTCTGCTTTCAGTTCTTTTAAATATTTACCCAGAAGTGGGGTTCCTGGATCAAAGGGTTTAATTTTTTTTTTGTGGAACCACCTTATTGTTTTCCAGACTACACCATATTATATTCCCACCACAGTGCACAAGGGTTCTAATTTCTCCATAACCTTGACATCTCTTGTTATTTTCTTTTTTTTTAAAGGAAGATTTATTTATTTATCTGAAAGTCAGAGTAAAAGAGAGAGAGGAAAAGACACAGATCGAGATCTTCCATGCACTGGTTTACTCCCCAGCTAGCCACAACAGCCAGGTCTGGGCTAGGCCAAAGCCAAGAGCCAGGAACTCCATCCTGGTCTCCCACATGGGTGGAGGGTCCAAGCACTTGGGCCATCTTCTGCTTCCTTCCCACGCGCATTATCAGAGAGCTGGATAGGAAGCAGAACAGCCAGGACCCCAGCCGGCTCTCTGATATGGGCTGCCGGCATCCATCAGAAGCAGCAGCTTCATCCGCTGCACCACAACCCCAGCCCCGCTTGCTAGTTTCTGGTTTTTGTTTTTGTTTTCATCTTACGGTGGCCACCCTAAGAGATGTAAGGTTGACTGCTCTTTTTACATATGGGAAAACTGAGGCTCATTAAAGTGAACCACTGAGTTATGTTTAAACTGAAGGCTCTGTTTGAAGCCCTGATATTACTCTGCTTTCTTCCTGCATTTATTTTTTATAATTTAATTTCAGATACTTCCATGGAGATGGGTTTCTCTTATGCTCATTATTACATTTTAATCCACTACCAAAGGGCAGTTAGTCCATTGCCAAGGGTGAGGATGTGAAGGCCTTCCTTCAACCAGCACTACCTTATCTGCAACAAAGGACTTGCTAATGAGCATTAGGAATGCTAGAAGTGGGTGTCCCTGCTGTAATGAGGAGTAAACCCATATGTTGTTTGTCGGAACGATGGATGGTGCTCTATACCCTTGCTTGAGTAAAGTGAAAGAACCGGGCAGACCCAGTAGCCTCAGAATTGGGGGATAATGTCCTGGTCTGCAATCCATCACCCCCAACTAATGGTGCATTTGAAGCGCTGATTGAACGTGAAAGGTCCTGACAGATCCTGCTGTCAGGGAATCATGCTGTCCCATAAGATGCTTACTGGGTTGCCTGAAATGTTGGAGGGTGGGGACTTGTGCTTACAGACAAAGGTTGTGTGCTTATTGACCAGGTTGCTGATAACTTTGTGCATGTGGTAGGAATTAGCCTGAGGCTCAGGGAAGAGACATTGTCCCTACTCACCTGTATCATCAGCTTCCCAGTATTTCTCCAGAGAGCCAGACAGTCTTCAATGGCTGAAGTGACTCAGACCAGTTTGGAGCAGCTTGACACAGTGTGTGTGTGTGTGTGTGTGTTTGTGTGTGTACACAAGTGGAACCTGCCCAGGCTGTGAAGATGGTGACAGACATCATTCTGGAGAGGGGCTGCTTCACTTAGACTTATCACCCCTGCTTCAACTTGATGGGTCACCTGAATACTGATAAAGTATGGAGATGCCCCAACCTGCCCCTGTTGAAACATGCCCTTTGGACTGATTCTGCTTTGGTCTCTGAGCATGCCAGTGTGAGAGTACTTCATAGAGGGAGTGCTTCATTTCAGAAAGCACAACTGGCCAGGCTTTTAGGTAATCTGTTGTTGTCATGGAAAATCCCTGGATGTCCTTTCCCAGGCACACAGGTGGTCGCATGTGGACTTGCTTTTGTCCTGGGGTTAGTGAATGTTCTGGTGTGTTAGCTCTGTGGAATGTGTGGATGTCCCAGTCAGCCTACTCATTGTTCTTGGCCACTGGTACGTGCCTCAAAGTGTTAATGCATTGAGACATGAGGCTTTTAATAGGAAGTTGCATTAAGCAGACCACTTCATGTGTTCTTTTGACTGGGAAAGTATCTTATAGGAGAATGAGGATGAGTCTTTTTTAATCATTGTGTGTAGCACTGCTATAAGAACACATGGCATCCAAGACAGGGATAGCTTTGGATAGACATCTTCTGGAGAATCCCCAGGGTAGTTTGGAGCTGATGCTGAGTCGAGTCCCAGAGCTCTCTGACTCTGTGGTACATGGTGGAATGGTTCCCATAGAACTGTCAGCTTGGAGTCTCTAGAGATGGTTTTGGTTAATTGAATCATTTCATTGAATAATTTTCCAGTTTGTAGAAGGCATTTAATGAGTCAATGATGAGAAGATCTTGGCCTTTGCATAAGGAGACAAATTGCAGGACTTAACAGTCATTGAAAATATGTGCAAAGTAGCCACTCTAGAAATAATAAAAAGGGAAGCAGTACTTACTTACAAGAATACTCGAGGGTTTTCCAGCTGAATTAGGGAGTGATTATGTGAAAGGAAAACTCTTTCTAGAAAAGCTGACCAGATGCTGGACAATAGGAATACTCATCCTCAAGCAGATACTATAGTATGTTGTAAGAAAGTTATCACTGGTCCACTAAAGAAAGGGTTAAGGTCTTGGCCCCCGTTTCTAGGAGAGAAGAGTTAAATCACACATGAGGAAGAATTTCCAAACTGCAAATACTGTGTGATATGAGTGGGGAGTTTCTAGGGTCTTGTTCCTAAAGAATGGTGTCAACCATGAGGTGGGTGTTTGGCCTGGCAGGTAAGTTACTGGTTGAGTGCCCACATCCCATATCAGGGTGTCTGGGTTCTGATTCCGGCTCTGGCTCCTGACTCCAGCTTCCCGCTAATGCAGACCCTGGGGTGTGGTGGTGATGGTCTGGTGCTCCGAGTAATTGAATTCCTGTCACCCACATTGGACATCTGGATTGAGTTTCTGTATCTTGGCTTCAACCTCATGCAGCCCTATGTGGGCATTTGGGAAGTTAGCCAGTGTATGGGTGCTCTGTCTGTCTTCCCATTGAATAAATAACAATTTTTAAAAAGGGTATCTGCCAGGATAACTTCTGTGCATTGGCCTTCATGGAGGTGGAGGTGGTGCTCAGGAGCCATCCACTCCCTCATCCCGTTGACCTTGAGCTCTGACTCACCCATGGTTGTTGATGTCAGACATACGAGTGCTATCACCTTAGAAGCTTTCTTGTAACCCTTGACTTGTCTTTCTGTCCAAGTTCCCAGGGCAGAGTGGAGCTTAGACATGTTTCCCTGGTGATGGTACTCTGTTCCTGATGGAAGCCTGCTGCTCAGAGCTTTTGGTTCTGGCAGTTGTGTCTAGGCCACCAAGCCCTGCAGTCTGTGCAACGTGTGTAGCCATCCGTGCGGGGACATCCTCTGAAGAGTTGCAGTGCAGACAGCGGGCACAGGAATGATCTTTCTTCTCCTGTGTTGTTGCTGTTCGTAGCTGGCAGATGGAGCTGGAAAGTCCACACTTGGTGGATGATCCCCTCATTCCCACCCTCATCTCTAGCTTGTGCCTGAGGCTGCTCTGTAAGGGCCAATAACTCAGATAACATTCAGAAATCCCATTGGTCTTTAAGTGGGGCAACTTATGTTGGTGACTGTAGTTAGAGAAAGGTAATATTTTCAAACAATCGCATATTTAAATATGCTCTCAAGTTTAGAAACCTTATTCGCTGTCTAGATACCATCTCCGTGTCCTTCCCACATTGTTTACCACACTGATGAGTGACTCATTTTCATGGACCCCAGCCTCAGCAGCGACCTCCAGGAGAGGAAGGGGAAAAAGCAACCTTTACTCAGAAAAAGGGCCTGGGGTTTACTCCCTAATGTGGGGCCTGTGCACACACGTGCATGCATGTGCACACACAAACACACACACACACATCTTTCTTTCCACTTCCTTTTGGACTGCAAAAATTTGTCTGAATATTGATCTATTGGAGCCATGGTGTAGTGGGTAAAACTGCTGCCTGTAGCACCAGCATCCCAGTTGGGCCTCAGTTCGAGTCCTGGCTGCTCCACTTCCAATCCAGCACCCTGCTAACATGCTTGGGAAAGCATTGGAGATGGCCCAAGTGCTTGGGCCGCAGCACCCACATGGGAGACCTGGAAGAAGCTCTGGACTCCTGGCTTCAGCCTGGCCAAGCCCTGGCCTTTGCAGTCATTTGGGGAATGAACCAGCAGATGGAAGACCTCTCTCTCTGCCTCTACCTTCCTCTGTAACTCTGCTTGTCAAATAAAAATAAAAATAAAAATAAATCTTTAAAAAATTAATCTATCTCAGGGTTTTTTTTTTTATTATTATTATTTGAGAGGTAGAGTTATAGACAGTATGAGAGATAGACACAGAGAAAAAGATCTTCCTTTCATTGGTTCACCCCCAAATGGCCGCTATGGCCAGTGCTGCACTGATCTGAAGCCAGGAGCCAGGAGCTTCCTCCTGGTCTCCCATGCGGGTGCAGGGCCCAAGCACTTGGGCCATCCTCCACTGCACTCCCGGGCCACAGCAGAATGCTGGACTGGAAGAGGAGCAGCCGGGACTAGAACCCAGAGTTCATATGGGATGCCGTTGCCCCAGGCGGAGGATTAACCAAGTGAGCCACGGCACCAGCCCCTGAAGAAGATTTTTTAACAAGCTTGCATTTGAAGAATTTTTTTCTTTTCTGCAGATGTTGATGAATGCGTAGAGCAGCCGTCAGTGTGTGGCAGCCACGCTCTCTGCAACAACCACCCAGGCACCTTCCGCTGCGAGTGTGTGGAGGGCTACCAGTTTTCCGACCAGGGAACGTGTGTGGGTAAGTTCCCCAAGTAACTGTCAAAACATCTGTTCCTGTGCAGGAGGTCACCCCCTAGGAAATAAAAGTTGTCCCAGGTGATGATCCTGCCTGAGACACAAGGGTCCCAATGTGCCATCAAGAAGGGCAGCTCACAAAGGCGAATCAGACTGAGCCCCACCCTCAGCAACCTGGGGAGCCACAGCTACCAGCAGTAGGCGGGGTCGTCTAGACCAGGAGCCCCATCAGCCCACCTGCTACAAGCTTTTGTCTTATCCTTGTTTCTTTTTTAAAAAACATTTATTTACTTGCAAGTCAGAGTTGCAGAGAGAGACAGAGAGAGAGATCGAGAGAGATCTTCTATGCACTGTTTCACTCCCCACATGATCACAACACCCGGGACTGGGCCATACCAAAGCCAGACCTACGTACCTAGGCCATCTTCCAGGGCCTTCCCGGGTGCATTACAGGGCAGCTAGATGAGAAGAGGAGCAGCCAGGGCTGGAACTGAGCTCTGATATGGGATGCTGGGCATTGCAGGTGGTGGCTTAACCTGCTGAGCCACAGCACCAGCCCTAACCTTCTTTCTTACAAACTTCTTGTGACTATTTCAGTATCCTTTCAGTCACTATCGCCGTTAGAGGTTTCTTCTTGTTATTCACAGCCTTGGGATTCATGTCGAGGGACCATCTTCTAGGCACTTTTGTGTTACCACCTGTCATAGAGTGAATTGTACCTGAGTTACATGCAGAATTCCATTTGAGACCATTGTATGTATGGATTTTGATTTACAACCATAACTCCTTAGCCTTCTTGAAGTAATTGGATGCTATTCATTGGGCTGATGTTGCTTTTGGCCAGTGATGATTTGGGAGATGGTGCTGCTCATAGGCCAACCGCAGGAACCAGGTTGTTTGTATTTTTCCTCTTTCTCTCTCTTTTTTTTTTTTTTCCAGCTTTGCTTTGCCTTGTTGGTTCTAAGAATTTTCAGTTCCAAGATTCTCAGAGATTTCCAGGTCTGGAGGGCCATGTGCTGAGTGGGCGTCTGCACTCCACATGCCTTCCCGATTGAAACCAGATTCCTCCTGTGCTGTGTCAGCAGGCATCTCCTGCCCCTTCTTGCTGCTTGCTGCACTCGGGAAACTTGCTCTTTGCTCTGTCTTAAAACCCAGGGGCCGAGGGGGCCGAGGGGGCCGAGGGGGCCGAGGTCGCCGAGGGGGCCGAGGTCCCAGGATGCGGCAGTGTCTCCCGGGCGGGAGGGAACAGGCCGTTCTCATACTTGGACTGTGACCCAAACATCTGTGCTCTCAGGGGGCCAGCTCCCTGTGCACAGAGTTGAGATTCCAGCTCTGTTGAAGTGACTTTCCTGTTTTGGGCTCCTTTTCTGTGCGTTTGGCCTCACTTCCTTCCCTGCTTCTTGAGGTGGAGGAGATTCCAGAGCTTACTTTTAACGGCAGCACTTACGTCCCATCTGGCTCAGCCTCGGTCAGCAGGCTCTTTGCTGCTGGAGCGGTGACGTGCACAGTCACAGAGATCCTGGGACAGGTGGGTGGGAGGCAGGTGACCTGGGTTTTTGAGGTTGTGTCTCCGTCACGGGGGAGCTGCTTTGCGGACTGCCATACTTGGGCATTTTCCATAAACCTGGGACTTCCTCTTTTCCTGCAAAGCATGTTTTTGTGGAGGGAAGACAGGCTTCAGCTTGCCCATAAGTCCCTGTAACGTGAAGGCACAGATGCCTCCGAGTGGGCCCAGCCCTGATCCTGGCCTGATGTATGGGGCATGGTCCAACTTCGAATTTCACTTACCCGTCACTTGGGTGTCTTTGTGCAGTGTGCAACACTGTGCCCCAGCCCTTATGTCATGGCGAGAAGAGGGCCGGGCTTAAGCAAAAGGCTGTGGTACACACAGCGCCCGGGCTTTGCCTCCCCAGTGCTCTGCTCTCCCTCCTCTGTGGGTCAGGAAAAGCCATGGAAAGCATTTAGTGCGGGCCTAGTTTTAGAATTTCGGGTAACTAGAGGCTGTGTGAAAGCGCCCGAGCTCCTGTGCCCTGCCCTTTTCTCCTCCTCGTGAGTAACTTCCTTGCCCGGAGTTGTCTTTCTTCCTTGTGAAGCCTCCTTCCTTGTCTTCTGCTGCCTCATTTCCCAGCCCCCACCTGCCCGCATGGGTCTCCCAGGGACCGTGTCAGGGGGACAGTAGCATCTCCAGGCTGGCCACCCCTTGTCTGATCATTCCAGGTCAGAGCACGGTTCTTTTCCAGGGTTCAAAAATGAAGGAACCAGGAAAGCAAAACCCCAACTGACCATTTTTGATTCCTGGCTTTGTCTCTTCTCTAAGACTTCCCCTTCCTTCATCCTGCAGTGCCCGTTAGTTGAATGGGGAGGGTCAGATTTGCAGGGAGCCTGCATGTTAGGAGCCTCGAGGGAAGTGGAGCTGCACATGTTGGAGAAGCCTGAAGAAGTACCTGGAGGTCTGGGATCTGAGCAGGTCCCTCTTTACAAAGCCCCACTGGACAAAACCATTGGTGTGGAGGCAGTTTGGAAGAGCAGTGGGCCCGCTCAGGGACCTGTTCTAACACTGTGCATCAACTTTTGTTCCGAAGCTATCATGGACCAGCGTCCCATCAATTACTGTGTGACTGGCCTCCATGACTGTGACATACCCCAGCGGGCGCAGTGTGTCTACACAGGAGGCTCCTCTTACACCTGTTCCTGCCTGCCGGGTTTCTCTGGGGATGGCCGAGCCTGCCAAGGTGCGTGGTTGCTGTGTAGCTGTTCCCTGGGTGGTACTTACTGTGTGCAAGTTACCAACTCACCCTCGAATGCAAGAGAGACTTATTCAGTCGACTGCATTGGGCAGATGGGCTGCTTGAATGATGCCTTTTCTTCTGGGGGGCTGTACTGGTTGGTGTAGACATTAAGCCTTCCCCCGACTACTGTTTTATTCTGTGTGACTTGCTCACCCAGCACAGTTAGACAGCTGTTCTCTGCTAGGAATGGAGGATGTTGTTTGAGTTTCACAAAAAGACAAACAGTGTTCACATGCACGGGGCTTAAAGTCCATCCTTTTATTTAATAAGATCTATATTTTATTCACTTGGCCTCCTCTAAGAGCAAAGTTCTCTTATTGAATAAATAAATGACTGCCAATTATTGGTTGTCAGGGTGCTCTTAAATGTAACTTCAGGTAAGACAACAAATGAACATAGTACATGGGTGTCTGGGTTTGTAGAATTACTTAGCAGTATACCATAAAAGTTTTCTGAAAGTTCCAGACTTCATTAGTAGACAATTTCTAATATACTTTCTCTTCATTATTGAACATGTGGATTCTCTCATCACTGAAATTTTGCTGTCAAGCACTAAATAATATGTCTCTAAACACTAAGCCATTTTTTAAGCTCATTAATGATGGCAAGGATCATTTTATAATGGAAAGGAATCCTTTCTTCCTTTTTGCAAGCTTGATTCTTCATGAAATTGTAAATGTCAATGTGTTTGTAAATGCACTGGATAGAATTGGGGATTTATTGTTTTGAAAATTCTTGTTCAGTAAGCTGTAAGTCACTGCTCCCCCGTCAAAAGCAAGTTCACATAGATTTGAGCAAGTGACTTAAATTCTTGTGCAAACTACTAATTCTGAAAGAGTCTCATCATCCCTGGGCCCGGTGGCTGTTTTACAGATGTGGATGAATGCCAGCCGAGCCGATGCCACCCTGATGCCTTCTGCTACAACACCCCAGGATCCTTCACGTGCCAGTGCAAACCTGGCTACCAGGGAGACGGCTTCCGTTGTATACCTGGAGGTACGGCGATGGGGTGTGTGGCATTGCTGGCTCATTGCTGTCTCCATGAGTACCAAGTACAAGGCTCTGGTAGAGAAGCGGAGGTACAGAGTAGGTGTGTTTGCACACAGCATCTAAGGTTCAAGAGGTGAATCCTCTGGTTTCTCTTCAGGTCGTATAAATCTTTTGCCTTTTACTAAAGGATGTAGAGGTGAACGATCAGAGAATGGGCTGGTGCTGCCCACATGGGCCCTACATGTGCTGGCAACCTGGGGGCTGATCATCCATATAACTTGAGCCAGCAGTGCAGGGTAAGACCTGGGCTGTGTGTCAGGTTCCCCAGAGAACCTCATGGTTCTGTCACACATGAAGACACATATGATTGCATATACATGCATGTGTGTGCATATGCATATATATGTGTGTATATATGTGAGCATAAAGAGATTCATGGTAAGATTAGCTCATATCGTTATGGAGGCTTACAGTTCCCAGTGTCTGCATTTAGCAAGCAGAAGACCCAAAAAAACTGATGGTTTCAAGAGGGCTCAGAACCAGGAGAGCTCACGGTGTAGTCCAGTCTGAAGCTGGCAGGCTTGAGAACCGGGAAAAGCTGATGTTTAAGAAAAAGGGAAAAGAAAGGATGGTCTAGAGGTGTCAAGAGGAATCCTGCCTTTCACTCAGGGCAAGGTCAGTGTTTTTGTTCTGCTCGGGCCTTCCACTGGTTGGATGAGGCCCACCGCACAAGGGAGGCCCATGGTACAAGGGAGGCCCATCTGCTCAACTGAGTCTGTCAAGTAAAATGTTCATCTCATCCCAGACACCCTCGGAGAAGCACCTAGAAGAATAGTTGACCAAACAGCTGGGCCCTCTGTAGCCATCTCAAGTTGACACATAGCCAGCACAGGTTCCTTTGTGTCCGGGGCGTGTGGGGTGTGGGGTGTGGGGTGTGGGGTGTGGGGATGTAGGCTGAGGCCTCCATAGGATGGTCTGCATTGATCTGTGTGGCTTCTCGGGTTGCTGCTGCTCTGAGACCCGAGCAGCATCTTGTTAGAGCGTGAGGATCATGACAGCTCCAGTCCACTACCTGGCCTGAGTCGGGGAACTCGGGAAGCACCCAGCCAGTGCTGTGGGATCAATGCACACCCCCAGCTGCCCTTTGTGAGGCTCCTGCTGTGTGCTCCTGACAGATGCTGTTTCACATAAGGCTCATAGCTGTCTTTTGAAGTAAGTACAATTACTCTCTCAAATCACAGAGGATGCTGAAATGGAAAAAGAGAAAGGTGTAACCAAGGTCACCCAGGGAGTCGCTGCCAGAACTGAGATTGAAATCCAGCCTGCTGGATTGAGTCCAAATCCACATTCAGACTTCTCAACCACACACAGTGTTCTGACATGAGATTGCAGATGTACTTGACACATCAGACTGGAGTTTGCCTGTTGTATTTATTTTTAATGACTGCTACTGTGCTGGTCAGATACATTCATGCCACTAAAAATGTTTTCAGTAAGAGATAAGTGGGATTTTCATCTCCCCACATTCTAAAGCGGTTAATTATTGCTTAGATGTCCATCCATATCACTGGTCAGTGATGGAGTCTGTGGCTGTGGTGGGGCTCACAGCTGTTAATAGTTGTTGAAGAAATAAGTGAGCACACCTGTTTCCATTCCACCAACAGTTCATGGAAGTATTTATCCACATTCTCCCTAGGTCTAGTTTTTAGGAGAAAATATCAGATTCAAGTCTGAACTTTGATATATCACACTGCATGTTGCTGATCTGCTTTGAACAAGAGTCAGCAAACTGCAGACCCTGAGCCAAATCTGGCCCATGGTTTGTTTTTGTAAATAAAGTTTTATTGGAACACAGCCATCTGTATAATGTATGGCTGCTTTCTTGTTACAGAGGCAGGGTTCGGCACTTGTCCCAGAGACTATGAAGCCTGCAAAGCTTACAAAGTCTGCATAGCCTCCTGGCTGGTTCCTGACAGAAGTGTGCTGACTCCTTGGCTTAGAGGGGCCAGATGGGGCCAGCCTTTTTGATCCTGAAACTATGGGTCATGACCACGGTATTGCTCATAGATTTTGATAGGCAGATTCCATAAAGACCAGTTCGTGATCATTTGAGTCAAGGCATTCCAGCAGCTATTAAAAATGACTAGCATTCATTATTTCCTTAGGCTTGCTTCACATCTCCAGTTCAAAGGGAAGCAGATGTTTCATTTTCTGAGTTTTGTTTTTTTTACCCTGACTCCTTGTCCCCTTGTTAAGGCTCTGTTGACTAAACAGAAACAAATCCAGACCTGTAGACTGGGTTATAAAGATGGGCCAAGGATAAATCCAACAAGAGCTGTTTGCCAGAATTGTTTATGTATTTGGTCGTGTCCCTTAAGAAATTCCTTATCTAGTTATAAACTCAAGAAATGGCTAAGAACGCTCATTGAGTGCAGTTTGCAATAGCAGAAAGTCTCAATGGCTGTCAGCAGGAGGAGTGCACAGAGGACTTAGGGCAGAATCCATGCCATGAAACAGCATCCAGCAGCTAGAACAAATGAACTCAAGTTAATGGATAAACCTCAAAACCATATGTTGTTGGGGGGCAGGGGCTACAAAAAGATCTGTACAGTATGATTCCATGTGTAGAAAGTACAAACCAGAATGAAAATAAACCTGTGCATAAACATGCAAAAGAAAACAAAAAATGCATGTATGAGAATGAGAACGAACTTCAGGATAGAGGTTATGTCTGTTAAAAGGGACAGTTGGGAGTGGGGTGGGCTATGTCTTAGTGTGTTTGGGCTGCTGTAACACCTTAGCCTGAGTAATTTATAAACCACAGGAATCTGTTCTCACAGTTCCAAGGCTGAGAAGTCCAAGATCAAGGTGCTGGCAAATTCAGTGCATGGTGAGGGCCCACTTCCAGGTCCACAGGTGGCCAGAGGGGCTCACGTGGCAGAACGGGTGAGAGTCTCTCTGAGGCCTCTTTCATAAGGGCACGAATTCCATTCATGAGGACTCTGCCTCCATGACCTAATCACCTCCCAAAGGCTCCAGCAGAAATGCATGGGGGACACAGATATTCAAACCGTAGCCCTGGGGCTACATTGGCATTATTTTTCAGCTGAATATAATGTACAGATTTTAATTATATTCTAAATGTTGTATGACTAAAATATTGTGTGAAATATTCCAGAGAGAAAAATAATGTGTAGTGTCATGTGGGCTCCTGGTGCTATACATAATGAAAGCCAGGGGTCCAACAGCACCTGTTGGTACCTACCCTGTAGAGAAGGCCCAGTTTCCAAAAAAACTGAATGGAAACTTAAAGGTCCCACCAAGATCCTGGCTGCTGCAGTGTTGACTGATGACAGAACAGAAGAAATAACACTTGGTTCCCCTCTCTCCTTCTGCACTCTTCCCCACAGCCCAGGTAGGGGTTGTGAAACCAGCTTAGTGGATCACACTCATCACTTCCTTCTGAATCGAGTGAATGAAAACAATAACCTAGAAAATACCAGCACATAGAGTATGTGCAGTAGGGTCGAGCGTTGTTTCATTAAACAATACTCATATGTATGCTGGTGCATGTGCATGGGTGACTACGTGTGTGTGTGTACTGAGATGCCAAGTAAAATGTGTTTCTTTTCCTGAGTCATGGTTAGTAAGCTTGAGAGCCACCATATTGGTTACCTATTGTTGTATAGCAAGTATAGGTTGAATATACCTAGTCCAGAAATATGAAATTATCCAAAACCCCAAATTTTTTGAGTGCCACTTTGTTAGCAAAATTTTAGACTTTTGGAGCATTTCAGATTTTCAAGTTAAGAATGCTTGACCAGTAGTTTAGACAAATATCCACAAGTTCAAAATCTGAAACAGTTCTGGTTCCAAACATTTCAGATAAGGAACACTCAGTCCATATCCCTAAACTAGCCACTTAAGACCATAAGCATTTATTATCTCACTGTTTCTGGAGGTCAGGAATTTAGGAGCTGCTCCCCCGGGCTGTCCTGGCTCAGAGCCTCCTATGAGGTCACTGTCAAGATGTTATACAGGCTGTGGCCTTCTCTGGTGGCAGAGAAACGTCCCCGCTGCAGGCCCCACGTGGTTGCTGGCTGTCCTCAGTGTGTCACAACATGGATCTCTTCAAGGCCTGAGAGCTGGCTTCTTCCCCAACAAGTGATGGCAGGGAGGGGGCTGGAGAGCTGAGCCCAAGAAGGAAGCCACAGTCTTTTATATCCTGCTCTGAGTAGGGACATCTGTCACTTCCGCTGATCCTCTTAGTGTCAAGCCAGACCTCTTAACAGTGTAGACGGAGCTACCCAAGGGTGTGAATTCCAGGAGGTGGGGAGAAAGGGGCCCACCTTGGAGGGTGACCAGCCCAGCTGCTGACCTGCCTGGACAACACCAGGAATGACTACTGCCTAGAGTTTTGTAACAAAGGGCGTTTGCTAGTGGTCTTCAAAAGTCCTGGCTGGAGGTGTAAGCCCTGTCATTAAGGGCAGGCTCCAAGCCTGTGGCTGCTCCCTCGCGTCTCTCAACCCCTGGCACCAGTGTGTTTCCCAGCATACTCCCAACAGTGCACACCACACATTGTAGAGAGAAGGCAAATGGAAGAGCTCAGAGAGCAGCACTGCAAGGCGAGAGGGAAGCGTGCAGGATAACACAACCTGGAGAGGCAACAGGGGATGATTCAGTACACAGGCTTTTGTTTCATAGCCTTCTGCGGCTTGTTTTATGGTTCATGTTTCAAGCAAACCCCAAGTGAAGAAGCCAGGATTTCCTAGTCCAAGCTGAAAGGGGCTCTGGAAATGCCGTAATTCATCTTTTCATTGTATAAACCAGGATTGGGAGGCCTGAATAATTTCTTAGCTTACCAAAAAGCTTGCTTGAATTCTTTATATAAAAAGGCTTTTTCATAGCAGTTTTTCTCAAAATATAGTCATATCCAGACCTTGAAGAAACAGTTAAGATCCCTGGAGTTTATGCAAGTTATTTTGATTATAGATAAAAAGCCCAGTATCAACTCTCTTTTCTTTTTCAAAAAGATTTATCTATTTATTTGAAAGGCAGAGTTACAGAGAAAGAGATCTTCATCTGTTGGTTCACTCCCCAGATAACCCACAATAGCTGGGGCTGAGCCAGGTTGAAGCTGAGGGCCAGGAGCTTTGTCAGGATCTCCCATGTGGGTGGCAGAGGCCTAAACACCTGGGCCATCTTTCATGGCTTCCCAGGCACATTATCAGGGAGCCGGATCAAAAGTGGAGCAGCCAGGACTTGAATACGATAATGGCATCATGGGCTGTGGTTTAACCGCTGACCCCTCAACTACTTTTCTAAGAGCAAAAGAGGTGTACACATTAAATGCAATTACAGATGATAAATTTCCAATCAGCAGTAATTTACTGGGTGGATTGCTGTTTGAGATGAAATTGTCACTCCTGCTCTTGGCTCCTGTCCTGGGCGGGCACCTTTCTGTCTTTGCTGGTGATTCCAATTAACCTGCGTAAGAAGCTGTGATACTGCTCACCCAAAAGATAAATCAAAGTGAATCTTCAGGCAGAGGTTTGACACAGCCATTAAAACAACAGTTTGTGGTGTGGGCAGGAGGGCAGCTCCATGGCACAGTAGGTTAATCCGCCTGCAGTGTCGGCATCCCATATGGGTGCCGGTTCTAGTCCTGGCTGTCCCTCTTCCAATCCAGCTTTCTGCTGTGCCCTGGTAAATCAATGGAGGATGGCCCAAGTGCTTGGGCCCCTTCACCCGCGTGGGAGAACTGGAAGAAGTTCCTGGCTCCTGGCTTCGGATCAGCACAGCTCTGGCCATTGCGGTCATCTGGGGAGTGAACCAACACAAGGAAGACCTCTCTGTCTCTCCCTCTCAGTGGCAGTAACTCTACCTCTCAAATAAATGAAATCTTAAACACTTTCGGTGCCTTTATCCTATACTGGAGTGCTTGAGTTTGAGTCTTGGCTCCACTTCGGATTCCAGCTTCCTGTTGCTGTACACCCTGGAAGGCAGCAGGTTGTGGTGCAAGTAATTGGATCCCTGCTACCCATCTGGGGGCCCCAGTGTGAGTTCCGGGCTCCTGGCTTCAGCCTGGCCCAGCTCCAGCTATGGCAGGCATTTGGGGAATGAGTGAGTGAATGGCAGATCTCTTTCTGTTTCTCTCCCTTTCAAGTAAAAATAATGAACGTTCTCCTCAGTTGTGCACCCCTGTGTTGCTGGCCTCTCATCTCACTCCTTGACTTTATAGTTTAATTCTTCATCAGAGGTATCTGAAATCGCTGCCTTCCATTTCTTTTCTCCCATTACTTTTTTTCCCTACAGTTTTCTTATAAAATAACACATAGGTACAGAAAACCATGCAGAACATGTGGGTAGTTCAGGGAGTTATTCTGAAGTGACCCCCTTGTCCCCAGCACCCAGATCAAGAGTTAGAACTCTGCCACCTGCCCCAGAACCCCTCCATGTGCTCAGTCCCCCCCCCACCTCCTCCCTCTCCTCGGGGCAGCACAAACCTGACTTCTGTACTAATCAGTGCCCTGCACTTCTTAGGATTTTTCTCACACTCTCGAACATTCCTTGACACTGCAGGCTGAGTGCTGCCCACGTGTCTATCACTGGCCCCCTCCATCCATCCTTTTCCTTGCATTGGGTCTACTCAAGGACACACACCTTTTGAGTCTTGTTTCCCAATTCTGGATTTGGCTGATCATGTACTCCTGGTATAGTTGAGCGTGCTCCTCTGTCCTCTACATGGCCTGCCCGTGCCCTCTCTGACCACGGCCTCCCCCTTCCCTCCCTTGCATCTCTTGAACTGCCCCATTTCCAGGTGAGCAGGCTCCTCATTGGTCCTTGTGGTTCTGCCACGCCTTCCCTTACTAGAATTCCTCTCTTACTTAAACCCCAGGGACCACCTGTCACACAGCCACACAGCTGATCTTACCATGCCCTGAGTGTCTCGGCTTCATTTCTCTGCTCCCCTAGCCTCCTGTTCAGACCACTGCCAGCCACTTCCCCTACTGTGCTCTCCTGCCCAGGGTCCTCATCTTTCCCATTAGCCTGTGACCTCGGGGACTCACCTGTGAGCGGGGCACCTGGCTGTCAACAGTAAATACTTTTATTTATTTATTTGACCGGTTAGGGTTATAGACAGTGAGAGAGAGAAAGAGACAAAGGTCCTTCCTTCTGCTGGCCAACTCTCCACATGGCCACTAGGGCCAGTGCACTGTGCCAATCTGAAGCCAGGAGCCAGGTGCTTCCTCCTGGTCTCCCATGTGGGTGTAGGGCCCCAGCACTTGGGGCATCTTCCACTGCCCTCCTGGGTCACAGTAGAGAGCTGGAATGGAAGAGGAGCAGCTGGGAATAGACCCCGGCACCCACATGGGATGCCAGTGCTGCAGGTGGAGGATCAACCAAGTGAGGCTTGGCGCCAGGCCCAACAGTAAATTCTTAACACAACAGAGAGGTGATTCAAGCTTCTTGGTGTGAAAAGTTTGCTGAACACAGTGATTCTTTAAAAAGGTTTATTTATTTGAAGAGAAGAGTTAGAGGGAGAGAGAGAAATGTTCTACCCACTTGTTCATTCCCTAAATGGCTGCTACAGCCGGGGATGGGCCAGGCTGAAGCCAGGAGTCAAATTCCGTCTCTGTCTCCCACTTGGGTGGCAGTGGTCCAAGCTCTCGGGCCTTCTGCCTCCTACCCAGGTGCAATAGCAGGGTGCTGGATTGGAAGTGGAGCAGTCAGGACTCATTGGGGATGCTGGTGTTTCAGTTAGAGGCTTAATGTCAGGGGCACCACCATGTCAGCCCCTACATACAGTGATTTCAAAGCCTACAGCAGCAGGGTTTTGGAAGGGGGCTGGGGGGGAGCACTCTGGGACACAGGGATGAAGAAAGCTCAACAGTGCACTTTCAAATGGTGACAAGAGAGATGGCACTCACAAGCTACAGGGCTAACTGCTTTTCCTGGTGTTGCATGCTTTTTTTTTTTTTTTTTAATACTTTTATTGGAGCTGGTGCTGTTGTGTAATAGATTAATCCTCTGCCTGCAATGCTGGCATCCCATATGGGCACTGTTTCTAGTCCTGGCTGCTCCTCTTCCAGTCTAGCTCTCTGCTATGGCCTGGGAAAGCAGTAGAAGATGGCCCAGGTGCTTAAGCCCCTGCACTGCATGGGAGTCCTGGAAGAAGCTCCTGGCTTCGGATCGGCGCAGCTCTAGCCATTGTGGCAGTTTGCAGAGTGAAGAAACAGAAGGAAGACCTTTCTCTCTGTGTCTTTCCTCTCACTGTCTATGACTCTACCTCTCAAATTAATAGATAAAATCTTTTAAAAAATACTTTTATTTATTTGAGAGAGTTATATAGGGAGAGGTATCTTCCATCCATTGGTTCACTCCCCAAATGGCCTCAATAACCAGAGCTGAAGTGATCAGAAGCCAGGTGCCAGAAGCTTCTTCTGGCTCTCCCACTTGGGTACAGGGGCCCAGGGTCTTGAGCCATCCTTCACTGCTTTCCCAGGCACATTAGCAGAGAGCTGGATTGGAAGTGGAACACCCGAGACTTGAACTGGCACCCATATGGGATGGTGGTACTGCAGGCTGGGGCTTTAACCTGCTGTGCCACAGTGCCAGCCCTTCCACGCCCTTTCTGCTTTCCACTCTTTGTGCTTTGCTCATTGCCAGCTCCCCTCCCCTCCCTGGATGTGCTGCTTCCTCCCCAATCCTGGAAGGCTGGGAGAAGCCTTGAAGAGCATTCTGCTACTAGAAGGATCTACTGTGTTTTCTACAAGTAGTAGTGTTTGTAACAAATCCCTGGGGACAGCAGGATCAAGACCATGTCAGGCTGCCAGTGTCTTCTTTATTTGTGAACCTCCACTCTTGGAAATGTGCTGTCCGGGAACATTTGGCAGCTCATGAGATGAGGCTGTGAGCTGCGGGTCTCAGTGCCAGCAGAGGCCAGGCGTCATCCGCCACACTGGCATTACTGCATGCAAGGATGTATGCTGTGGAGGTGCTTAGAGCAGGTGTAGCCCCTGGGAGCAGCACAGCTCTGATCGTGCAGGAAGATATTGGATAAACAGTGTCTCCCCATGAAAATTCCATTTTTTAAAAAAGACTTTATTTATTTGAAGAGGTAGAGTTGCAGAGTAGAAGAGAGAGGTCTTCCATCTGTTGGTTCACTCCAAAATTGGCTGGAGCCAGGACAGTGCGAAACCAGAACTTAGGAGCTTCTTCTGGGTCTCCCACAAGGGTACAGAGGCCCAAATACTTGTGCCATTTTCCACTGCCTTCCCAGGCCACAGGCAGAGAGCTGAATTGGAAGAGGAGCAGCCAGGACATGAACTGGCGCCTTGGGATGCTGGCACCACAGGCAGAGGCTTAGCCTTCCATGCTAAGCTTTCTGTGACACTTCCACTCTTAGGTAGCCCACAGGTCCTGCTGTTGCTTCAAGTCTTTTCTTCCCAGAGAGGCTCCACATTTCCTGACCACTCCTCCCCTCCCCCACTCCAGAGTGAATCCGAGACTGTAATAGCCATTATTTCACAGAACACAGAGACACAGCTTTAACCTGACGAGGGAGTGGGATGCAAATCTGAAGATCAAGAATGCGCTTTCTTCATAACTTCCCTCCCTCTCATTCTCTGGCCTTCACCTTGAGAAAAGTCATCCCAACTTCCTGCCACTGGTCAGATAAGTATCAGGTCTTCCTCCTGCAGCAGATCAGAGGCGATGAGTAAGAGGCAGCTTGCCAGAGTTATTTTATCAGCCAGAAGCAAGCCTAGGAAGTATGTCCATGTGAGTGTTACTCCAGCTCTCTGCCCCTCCATCCTCTGGGCCCTTGATGGAAAATCCTCCGTGGAGGCCTGGGGCCCTCAGCAGGAGGCTCCCCTGGGAGCCCCTGGGCTGCTCCCACTGCCTGCTGGCCAGGCTGAGGAACCATCCCAGGAATCCCACTGAGCTCATCACATCATCAGCTTTCCGTAAGCGTGCTTGAAATTCCATTTCCTGACTCAGAATTGAGGCTTCCTCCTCCTTTTTGTAAGTTCAAGATTACAGCACTTTACAAGTCCCACTGAAGAAATTCTAGATCCCTCAAGATTGTGTGTGTTGGCCAAATACCACATGAACACAAAACAGTCAGCCACATAAAATGGAAGAATCTGTACTCTCTTAAAAGTGTGGCTTGGTGACAGCACACACAGAGCTGGAGAAGACCCGGTGCCAGCTGGAGCGAGAACACATTCTTGGAGCGGGGGGGGGGGCAGCAGATGCACAGCGGCCCCGCCCACCATGGCTGTTTGTCCCCAAGTGTGATGAGCACGGACACTACTCGCCTACCCAGTGCCACGGCAGCACGGGCTACCGCTGGTGCGTGGATTGCGATGGCCATGAGGTGGAGGGCACGAGGACCAGACCCGGGATGAGGCCCCCATGTAAGTGGAGGGCGGGCTGTGCTTGGATTCATGCCCCAGCAGGGCCTCCGGGGCCGAATAAGCAGTGCCTGTCCCCTTCCCTGACCCCCTTCTACCCTCTGCCCCTCTCCATCTTCTCACCTTCCCCTCCCTCTCCACACACTGGCAATTTCTGTCAGTCCTCAGTGGGACCTGCTGCACCACCACTGTGATGTGGCAGGGAGCGGATGGTGCTCTGGTGAACATTGGTGGTCCCCCAGGTGAATGCTGGGATGCGCCACAGCAGGACAGGGTGGGGGTGGGGAGGCGAGCCCTTCCTTGGGTCTCTGCTTCCTCGGGGTAGGGGTAGCTGATTCTCACCCTTGCAGCACTCACCTCCTTCACAGTCAGGGCCCAGGGCCTTGAGGGGCTCTGGTGGATTTTCAAATCCGAGGCACAGACTGCCGCAAAGGTTGCTGTGCCTGCCTATAGCACTGGGAAGGCGCCATGCTGAGGGCTGGGGGCCCTGTCTGAGACCCCGCTGGGCTACGTGGCTGTGAATGAGGCTCCTCCAGCCTCAGCCTCAACAGCAGATAGGAACAAAATCATCCTAAGGTGCGCCTTCAGCTCTGAAATGCTGGTTCTGGCCCAGAAACTGGTCACTGTCACAGATGCCACAAGCAGACCTAACCAATCCTTGAGTCTCTGTTCTCAAATTACCTAATAATAATCATAGATGGACAACCTCCCCCACCCCCACATCAGCTGCTAAGAGACCGAGAAGTGGTTACTCACAGCCTTCACACAGCCAGTGTTAGCCGAGCGTCAGCGCTGTGGATACCCAGCGGACAGTCATAGTGCCAGCCCCTGAGGACGCTGAGGGACAGGCCTGCAGCCGGGGGCAGTGCAGGGCTTGTGCAGGGTGTTGGCTGGGGGGGGGGCGAGGGTACTTTCCAGAGCATGGAGCAGGGAGTGAGCCGCAGGCAGGGTGGAGGGAGTGAGGCTGTTGCTCCGGGCAGCAGAGCAGTGTCCGTGCTAAGCTGTGGACCTGGGTGTTGGTCCCGAAGACAGCAGGGAGCCCAGAAGGCTTTGGGAGGCTTTCGAGTGGTCATCAATGATGCAAAGCAGATTTTGGTTTTAGCGATATCACTGCTGGACAGCAGGAACCGGGATGCGGGCATAAGAGCCTCAGCCTCTCTTGCCAGCTTAGGATTAAGCCAGGTGAGGAATGGGAGGGGCCGACCCAGGGTGCTGGCAGTGAGACTGGAGCGGACTGATGGAACTCGAAGATTCTAGAGGTGCACTGGACTGGTTTATGTCACTAGTTAGGTGTAACAGGCAAGACAGACAAGGGAGAGAACTGGAAATGACCTTGGCGATGACCTGGTCCAGGTCTCACTTTTGAGAGACGAGGACACAGCCTAGAAAGGTGCACACACAATGAGAGAGTGACAGGGCCCAGTCCTAGGTTCCCCCAGGTCCCCCAGCACATGGTCAGTGCTCCTCCCCTGCAGCACCAGCTACCTGTGCACTCCTGGGACAGTGTCATCAGGTGAGTCAGGAAGTGGTGCCAGGGGCCAAGGTCAGCAGTTGGGAGGGCAAGGCTGAAGCTGAGGGAGAAGGAGTTCCCCACCATCCCTTAGTTCTTCAAAGCCCAGAAGGAACATGTTCCTGTTTGTCCCATGCACAGCAGTCCCAGCCCATGGCCGTGGGACAGGGCCCATAGTGCAGGCTCATTCTGCTGGGTTCCTGCAGCGACGCTTCCATTAGAAGGCGACTCCCCATGGCAGGAGATTCAGGCTGCTGCTGTTAGTGCTTGGTTCACCAGTGGCCAGCCCCAGTGTGCAAAGCAGAGCGTGAATAGCCAAGTGATCTCTGTTAAGAGGGAAGCTAAGCACTTTTTCCCCCACCTGACGCTGAATGTGAAGCCCCTGCCTACATTATCTCATCCACAAATGTCATTTGGCTGAGCATATCCTACTTCTGCTGCTTCCAGGTGGGAAATGAGTGTTGTGTGGCTATGGAGTTTGTTGGGCCATGAAGGTTATGTTACTGGATGTGTGGATGTGTGGGTGTTCACACACGGTGTGCATGTGTGTATGTGTGCATCTGTGTGTTCCTTGTGTGCACCGGCCTTGCTCATCCACCTCTACTGCAACCTAGGTCTGAGTACTGTGGCTCCACCGATTCATCAGAGACCCTTAGTACCTACTGCTGTGATCCCTCTGCCCCCTGGAACCCACCTACTCTTTGCCCAGACTGGGAAGATAGAAAACGTCCCACTGGATGGAAACACCATGAAGAAGATGGAAGCCAAGGCTTTACTGCATATGCCGGTGAGTGCTGGCTGATTGTACCTGGTGACAGCTCCTGCTCTGTGACCTGCAGAAATAAACAGGGGCCTGGGCTCAAACCCTGGAACGAGGCTTGCTCATCTTCATGGTCCTGGGTTCACTGTATTCCTGAGCTGCCTGGGAGGCTCAGAATGAATGGGAGCAGACTTAGGAAGGCCATGCAGTGATGCCTTGGTGGGGCCTCTGCAGAATTTGGTATCTCACCTGCATGCACCTGTTGTGTTTGACCTTCTGTTCCTGCTAAGTTGATCATGAGTCCATCTTTTCAAAGACATCTCGAGATCTCCTGTCTGCACTGTGGCAAGTAGCAAGCTTTGGCTTCGAGGCCTTTGAAAGCTGCAGAGATGCGTTTTGTGAATAGGACATTTGTGTGCATTATAGGTCAGTCACTTGTGAAGAGCACTCTGTTTATTAGGGACCCCTGACCTCTGCCAAGAAACCACACAGACCTGGGGGCTTTCACAGTGGACTTGGGGCCGAGTTGCCAAGAGTGGGAGGGGTGTAAGAGCCTCATGAGGAATGAAGCAGAGCCAGGGGCCCAAGTCATCAGCCCTTGTAAATGAAATTCCAGCAGATGGGTCCATTGTTCCTGAGTTGTCACACCAGGGCCTGCTGGAATCTTGGAACGATTCCATGTGTGCATCTTGCCTGTCTCAGGCCTTGCTTCCAGCTTCTCTTTTCTTCCTTGCTGCATGGATTTCCACATCACAGACGCCACACGCTACCATATCCCTTCTTTTGGGCCAGAGAAGAAACATCAGCACAAATGTATCCAAAATAAAAGAGGCTTCTCAAATGCCTCTTCCGAAGCACCCTTCATCAGATTCATGTCCTTGCCCTGCACAGAACCCTCAATGGGTCCCCAGTTGACTTTAGGAGAAAATCCAGTCCTTCCTGGATCTTGAAGACTGTAGGCAAGGTGGCTGTTGTGTTGTAGCAGTTAAGACACCATTTGGGAAACCTGCATCCCAGATCAGAGTGCCTGGTTTGAGTCTTGGCTACTCCACTTCCTATCCAGCTTCCTGCTAAGGTGCACCCTGAGAGGAAGCAGATGATAGCTCACATACTTTGGTCCCTATCTCCGATGTGGGAGACCCAGTTAAGATCTGGGCTGATGGCTTTGTGGGCATTGGAATGATGGATGGAAGACCTCTGTCTCTTTGAATTTCCAATAATATGAAAGTAAATAAATTTTTTTTTGACAGGCAGAGAGACATGGAGAGAGAAAGAGAAAGGTCCTCCTTTACCATTGGTTCACCCTCCAATGGCTGCCCTGGCCGGTGCACTGCCCTGATTGGAATCCAGGAGCCAGGTGCTTCTCCTGGTCTCCCATGTGGGTGCAGGGCCCAAGGACTTGGGCCATCCTCAACTGCACTCCTGGGTCACAGCAGAGAGCTGGCCTGGAAGAGGGGCAGTCGGGACAGAATCCGGCGGCCCGACCAGGACTAGAACCTGGGGTGCCAGCACTTAAGGCAGAGGGTTAGCCTATTGAGGTGCGGCGCCAGCCAATAAATATTTTTTTTAAAAAAACCCCTATAGGTGGCAGGCGCCGCGGCTCAGTAAGCTAATCCTCTGCCTTGCGGTGCCGGCAACCCAGGTTCTAGTCCCAGCCAGGGCACCAGATTCTGTCCCAGTTGCCCCTCTTCCAGGCCAGCTCTCTGCTGTGGCCCGGGAAGGCAGTGGAGGATGGCCCAAGTGCTTGGGCCCTGCACCCCATGGGAGACCAGGAGAAGCACCTGGCTCCTGCCATCGGATCAGCGCGGTGCGCCGGCTGCATCATGCTGGCCGCGGTGGCCATTGGAGGGTGAACCAATGGCGAAGGAAGACCTTTCTCTCTGTCTCTCTCACTGTCCACTCAGCCTGCCAAAAAAAAGAGACATAAAAAAAAAAAAACCTCTATAGGTAACATCTGTAGCATAGTAAGGTGCCAGCAAGTAGTTGACGATAATTGAGGATTTCAGAATAGCTAACAGAAAAAACACTAGTGCCTAGGCCTTTTCTGAAAGCTTTATGTTGTGAAGATTTCATGAACAATAAAAGTCAGACTTGCCAGCAGGGTTGAGCATGCATTCTCCCTCGAGCTTCTAAGCCTGGAATTGATTGTCTGAGTGTCTGTCCCATGAGGCGTTCCACTGGGATTTTCCCAAAAGCAGCAAGAAGATGAACCAAACCGTACAGAGAATCACAAGCATGTAGCAAATAGTAACTCTGATGGTTGCACCTGTTCCCAACACAATTGTCCAGTTAAGGGGTTGTCACTTCAGCTGTCACATCACAAGCTGGGATAGGTTCCCTTCTTCACCTTGTCCCCACTGCACTTGCTCTGATTGCCTGCACCGGAGGAGTACAACAGATCAGGCTGAATGCTGCAGACATTTCTCGTTTTTTTTGTTGCATCACTGATGATAAAGTGTGTGATGCTTTGGCACAGCCTGCACTTCACCACCTAACCCCAATCCCTTAAGGATACCAATTGAAATCAAGAACTCTACATTGTTTTATTGCCTACATTCAACAAGTCAGGACTGTTTTACAACAGGTGTCCTTTATCTGGCTTAAAGACCATTACAACAAAAATCCAGGCAAAAATGACCCTGTTCTGAAAAGGTCAAGAATTACATGTTGCTTAATAGGTCAGTGACTCATCAGCTTAGCTGGGAATGTTTTTCTCAAAAGACATGATCAAGCTGTTGGTACTTGTTGTGAAGTTACTTTTGTTCCTCTGTCAAATGTACACATCAAAGGGCCATCTTTGAAGTCTTTGAGCCTTATTTCATGTTTCTTTTTATTTACTTATAAGGTTCATTTTCTTTATTTTAAAGACAGAGTGAGAAGGGAGAGAGAGAGAAAGAGATCTTCCATATGCTGGTTCACTCCCCAAATGGCCATGATGGTTGGGTTTGGGCTAGGCAAAACCAGGAGCCAGAAACTCCGTCCAGGTCTCCCACGTGGGTGCAGAGGCCCAAGTACTTGAGCCATCATCTGCTACCTTCCCAGGTGCATTAGCAGAGAGCTGGATCACAAGTGGAGCAGCCGGGACTTGAATTGATGCCCATATGGGATGCTGGCACCTCAGGCAGCAGCTTTACCCCCTATGCCACAGCCCTGGTGCCCTGACCATTAATTTTCAAAACACTCAAAACACTAACTCCCCAGTTTCTATCTAGGGCATTTACAGCCAGGACTAGAACTAGCACTCATAGAGGATGCCAGAGTCGTCAGGCTGAGGCTTAACCCACTGCACATAGCACCACCCCGTCATATTTTCTTTTTATTTAGGAACGAATGTAGCTTTTTCAGTTTCCAGCTTACACGTCTCCCTAACAATTGATGTTCTGGAAGCGTCCCTATCCTGGTGAACAACCCCTGGGGCGTGTTTTCCCTTCCTTGGCTCCTTCACAGGAGACAAGAAGCTGAGGCTGAATTCACTATGTCTGGCTTTGGATACAGACCCCAAATCCTTCTCTGGGAGCCAACAGACTATATACAGTCTGCTCGTTTTCATGCTTTGGTTTAATGAATTGAAATTCAAAAATGCCTTTTTTTGCATCTTCTTTCTCTCTCTTCTCTTTCTCTCTTAAAAATGTTGCTACTATTATCTACTATTTGATTTAAAAGCCCAGTGGAAGTGGGGAGTATGTCATCAGTTGCTATTTCCTGTTGTTTTTGGACCTGATAGTCATCCAAGAAAACTTGAAGCACAGCAAGAAACATTCCAAGCAGAAAGCCTACTCACTGGGGAAACAGAATACAACCAAAACAGGATCTGTGCGAAGAAAGAACTCTATGTATTTATATATTAATATGAGGGACAGGAACTTGCGTGGTACAGGTTGGACTTCCCTAGTGCGTGAGAGTGGCGGTGGTTACCTTTTCTTCCTTATTTCGTTCAGTCCGAATCCTGGACTTCTCTTCCCTTGAGGTGAAGTCCCAGCCAAATATTCTAGGAACGATGCTAATCTGTCTCCTCTGACAGGAGCAGTGCAGCTCTGTCACCTCTGTCACCTTCCTCTCTAGGCTTCTTCCTCCCACTGAACAGTAAAGGGCAAGGCTTCCCAGCACAGCCCCCGAGGGAGTTCTTTCTGGTTGGGGGTGGAGAAGGGCTTTGGTTGTCAGGACCAGATGTTATAGAGAGACGGCGGGACATGGAGCTTCCTCCAGGGTTTCCCTGCTGGTATCCTATTGATTTTCTTGTTGACCAGCTTTGGTCCTCCTCTCTCTCTCCCTCTCTCTCTCCCTCCCTCCCTCCCTCCCTGAGTCTGAGCGGCTCCTGTTTCTCATATAGAATGTGCTCGTTCCAAATACACCCCACAGTGATCTGCTCTGTCTGAAAGCCACAAAGGGACTGACAGGGGATCAGTTTCCCTGTCTCTGTGCCTTCAGGGAGGTGGGAAGTATCTGAATACTGTATACTTCCCCACTTTATTTTGGGTAGTAAAGACCTCATTCAAGTGTGGTTTCTGATTCTTCATAAATGTCCCTTGGGAATGTCCTTTCCTGGACTTCAGTGTTTCTGTTATAGGGGCCCAGTGAAGGCCTGAACCCAGGGAGCCGAGGGTCTGCAGTGCTTTTAACTTGATGGAGGAACCCAGTCTTCACAGCCCAGATTCCTCAAATGGGGCATCCTCTTCCCCTTCCTGTGTACACTGTACTCAGTGGCCTTCAGTGGTACCAGTAAGACCCAAGTTCCCCCCCCCCCTTTTTTTTTTGTATTGTTTTAAAGTTTAAGAAAAGCATTGCTATCTTCAACTAATACAACTTAAAAGGGAGCACAAGACTCACATTGCAAGTTCCCAGTGGCAACCCTTGGTTTGAAACCAGTTGTTGTGGCCCAGTGGAGACCTCCAGGAGGTTTATTTGTAATTACTGTCACTCCATCTATGTACCCCTTATACTTCTATGAAGTAACAGCTACAATTTCTTGGAGGTATTGTTTCTCTGAAATGACCTTTCTGACACGTAATTATCAAATACCATAGCTCCATGTGTTCCATTCCCCACCTTAAGATCTTTCTGGGCCTCCCCTTGGCCCATGAGATAAGCTCGAAGCTTGTTATCTCAGCACCCTAACTGCATCTCTGGCCACTGTCCCGCCTCTTGTCTCCAGCCGTGTAAGATTACATACAGTTCACATCAAGCCAGGTCTGAGCTTTCCTTAAATTCTGATCCTGCTACCTGAAACCCTCATATAGCATCTTTGCCTGACACACTCTTATCCATCCTTAGGAGCCAGCTTCAAGAAGCTACTTCCCTGGGAATCCCTCCCTGGCTTCCCCAGGCTGGGCCCTGGGTCTCTCCTGGGCTGTGGGCAACAGCATAGTTGTCATTACAGTCCTGGTCCCCAGCGCAGTGAGCAAATGAATGATGTCGGATTTGTCACTCTGAGGGTTGCTTGTCTATAAACAGCAGGCATTTCACATTCAAAGCCACAGGGAGTGGACGTCATGGGAAAGAGCACTGAGAATCAGAAACAAACCAAGTCGGCACCTGCTTGGACAAAAAAAGTCAGCGGCGCTCTCTGTGTGGTTCTAGATCTCGGGAGCCCGGAAGGCATCGCCGTTGACCATCTGGGCCGCAACATCTTCTGGACAGATTCTCAGCTGGACCGGATAGAAGTCGCCAAGCTGGATGGCACCCAGCGCTGGGTGCTGTTCGAGACCGATTTGGTGAACCCCCGAGGCATCGTGATGGATTCCGTGAGAGGGTATCATTGCGTGAATATGTGTGTGCCTCTGTTCCACCCACATCTGCCCTTCTGGATATTCCTAGATGTGAGGCTCTGACTCCAGTGGTGAAGTAGTACAGGATGGAGGGCGCTATACGTGACTATAGTCAGTAGAACGCTGGGCACGTGTTCCAATGTGGACTTGCAACCATGCCCCGCTTGCACACCTTTTGCCAAAGCTTTGTAAGTTGACAGCTCAGAAGTTGGGTATTTTCCCTATGGATTGAGTACAGATCAACACTCCAGCTGTATAAACCTCCAAAGAACACCTAGGTGCACCGAGGTGTAAACTTTTTCTCATAGGTCTTTCTTATTTCTCTTCCTCTTTCCCCTTCTTTTCCTCCTCCAGGAACCTTTATTGGACAGACTGGAACAGAGACAACCCCAAAATTGAGACTTCCTACATGGACGGCACCAGCCGCAGGATTCTTGTGCAGGATGACCTGGGCTTGCCCAACGGGCTGACCTTCGACTCGTTCTCATCTCAGCTCTGCTGGGTGGATGCAGGTGACGGTAGGCTTTCCCCTGTTCAGGGAGAGTTCTCCATCTTTGGCAGACTACAGCCTTGGGCCAAATCTAACCTGCCACTTACTTTCATGTAACCCAGAAGTTATATGGGTTTTGCATTTTAAAATGTTACATTTTATTTTATGTTTTTTTTTTTTTTTAATTTATTTATTTTTTTGAAAGTCAGAGTTCCACAGAGGGAGAAGGAGAGAGGTCTTCCATCCACTGGTTCACTCCCCAATGGGTCACAACGGCTGGAGCTGTGCAGATCCGAACCCAGGAGCCTCCTCTGGGTCTTCCCATGTGGATGCAGGGGCCCAAGGACTTGGGCCATTTTCTGCTTTCTCAGGCCATAGCAGGGAGCTGGATTGGAAGTGGAGCAGCCGGGTCTCAAACTGGTGCCCATATAGGGTGCCAGCACTGCAGGCAGCAGCTTCACCTGCTACACCACAGTGCCAGCCCCAAAATGTTACATTTTAAGTTCTTGTATAAATACCTGCCTACTGTTCCTGGTTTTGCCTCACAGCCAAAGCTGTCTGACTCCTGTTCTAAGTGGTACCACACGGACCTGTAGACATCCTGATATCTGTTAAGCAATTCACAGCTTACATTATTCGTAGCTCTCTCTGTCCCCCAGAAGCTTAGGCAGGACTTGGAGCCAAGAAAGATAAAGTAAGAGCACCCACAAGTAGTCCCTGCTGTATGCCCCTTCACTGGCAACTGTGGGGTGTCCCTCAGGCCAGGGATGTGGGAAGAATGCTCAGTCAGGGAGGAACATCTATCGTCTCTCTCCGTAGGAGTCTCTATTGAGTAATATCTGTTCCAGACACTCTGTCAGGTGCCACATGGGATGCAGAGGCTGTGAGGCACAGTGCCCATCCCGTTAGGACAGAGTGAGGCATGAGCACTTCAGTGAAATCCCAGGCCTTAAGATGCAGTCATCATGCAGGCCTTTGATGGAAGCTGGGTGCAGCTGTTCACCAGTGCTGTAGGTTAGCAATCCTTAAAGGCTCTGAATTCATAGAGCAGGAGGGGCTGGAGAAGCTTCAGGAAGGAGGAACTTGGACAAGAGCTGGAAGATGATGTATTTCCTCCCGAGAGAAAGGAGCCTGGGGGTAGGAGCAGACCTAGGCACCAGCTGCTTCCAGACCAGCTGAGCCGAGCTGCATTTTCTCTGCCCCAGCCCCCGACTCCCCAGCAGAAGCAGGTGTGGGAGCCAGAGTGGCAGTGGGTATCGATCGTTGAAAGGGTCAGGGCACAGGAGCGAGAGACAGCTCTCCAGTTTTAAGACCAGGCTGCATGTATTCTCTAGGATTTGTTGCTGTAATGCCAAATTTCTCCCGCCTCTGCCCCTGGCACCCTCCAGTTGTGACACAAAGGGCCCACTTCTGTGCGAACAATGAGGGACTTGTCTTTGCTGCACACAGGCACCAACCGGGCAGAGTGCCTGCACCCCAGTCAGCCAGGCAGACGCAAGGTCCTCGAAGGGCTCCAGTATCCTTTTGCTGTGACGAGCTACGGGAAGAATCTGTACTACACAGACTGGAAGACGTAAGTTGGCTGCTGCTGAGGCTGGGCGGGCCTGTGCTCCACTCTGTCTCTGGGAGGCCAGGCCCTTTCCTCTGGCCCCTTGTCTTGACCTTGACATGCAGAGATGTCCTTTCTTCCTCACCCTTGGGCTGTCAGGATGCAGGTGGGGGTGGAGGAGAAGGGGAGCAGGAGGTGCCCCTTGTCATCTGGATGCTCCTGGCAGGGCAGTTTCAAGTCTGTGAACTTGGACTTCCTCAGCACGTCTGTCCCTTCCCCCCAGGAGCTGGTCCCGGGGCCAGCTGCATGCCCACTTCATGCCCTGCTTATGGTTCTTAAACCGCAATGTTCCCACAGCCCCTTGTTGACCACCCTTTCTGCAAAAGGAGGGGTTAAACTGAGGAGGCAGCTGGCCAGGGCTCTGAAGAGAAAGCCCATTTCCTGCCTGGAATTTAGAGAGGGAGGAGACAGCTGGCTGACCATCACCTTTCTTTTGGAAGCCAGAGAAATGCAGGCCTGATGCACCCCAGGAGGGAGGGATGTCTCAGGAGCAAGGCCACCATATCTGCTTATGGCCTCCAGTTTATACCCAAAACTGCAAAAAAGTCACTCCCTGGAGAAAGGTTCAAACCATCAGATGTACTTCTGAGCTCCTGACTTTTGTGCTCTATAGGAATTCTGTGGTGGCTGTCGATCTGGCTGTTTCCAAAGAGACGGATTCCTTCCACCCCCACAAGCAGACCCGGCTGTATGGCATCACCACGGCCCTGTCTCAGTGTCCCCAAGGTAACTCGCCTGTACTGTTACTCCCCATACTCCTGCGGGCAACCTGATGATATAGAGTCCACGCTGTGGCTGCTGCTGGGCTGCTGGTACAACTGCTAGCCATCCTGTCTCTCAAGGATCTTCATTACTGAGCACATGAGCCAGGTGAATATATAGAACACACCCAGGCCTGAGGTAGACAGAGATAAAGTACTGAGTCTTGGACTGGGTCTAGAAGTATACAGTCTTCAGGTTCCAAATGGAACATTAATGTTCGGATCTCTGCTGATTTAAAGTCCATATATTTGGCCTAACAGTGATAATAATCACTAATAAAATTAATTTCAAGTATATGTACGGCATTTACTGAGAGCTAGTAAGTTGGCATAGATCAACTCGCTTTGTATTCGTAGTTCATTTCATCCTCACAGCAGCCCTATGAGGTGGGCACTGCTGTGCTCATTTTATAAATGAGGAAATGGAAACAAGTTCAAAGTCGCACCTCTCATGGTGCCAGCCTGGCTCCAGAGTCCATGCCATGCTGCCTCTCAAAGGTCTCTCCCCTTCTCTACTTTTCTCCTTCTACCCCAGTTAGAGTGAAACCAGGAATGTAAGTAGATAGGAAGTACTCCATGTTCTAATGAGAGCTGGAGAACCCTCCCTGAGATCTGTTTTATATCTTTAGTGGTAAGTTTGCATAGCCCCCAAATGGAGAATCAGTGTTTTTGCCTGTCTGGTTTAACAAACAACAGATTAGCTTTGCTGAGTACCTAGTACAGTGTTCTCTGTTCCCCTGGAACGGGCCACAATTTTGGCCTCTCAGAAAATGAAATAAGGTTAATACGGTGTCCTGTCTCTCAGTGGCTGTTGAGTCAGGTCAGAGAAGGCTGTTGAACTGATTTCTGCCTTTTGCAGGCCACAACTACTGCTCTGTGAACAATGGCGGCTGCACTCACCTCTGCTTGGCCACTCCAGGTAGCAGGAACTGCCGTTGCCCTGACAACACCATGGGAGTGGACTGTATTGAGCGGAAATGAAGACAAGACTGCCGTGTTTCCTCTCCAAGTATTTCACAGGAGCATCCTACTTGAATCTACTTGGTCCAGACTGAAAAACTGTCCTCTGCCTGAGTGACCACTGGGCTCAGGCCCATCCCAGCCTGAGCCTCAACAACTTCCCCCCCACTATTCCCCACAACATACACTTCTTTAATGGGAAGGTTTCTCCCCCTGTATGAGGTCAGAATTCCCACCCTGTCCCAACTCCAGATAAGCTTATACAAGCCTGGGTGATGATTACCTACCCCATCCCAGTTCCCTGGACCTTTCCCAAATCCTAATCTCCCAGTGGTGAGTAGAACCATCCAAAGCCCAGCCCCCTCTCTGTGGCCTTAAAAGCTCAGCCTCATTCAGAGGCACCCACCATCCTATCAGCTGTTCAACACACCAGCCTGGGTCTGCCTAGGTGAGGTTGTGAGTGAAGGAGGGAGTTAGCCCTCCCTTACTTTTTCTCTTGGTGCTCTGATTTCCCTCTTTATATTCACATTTTATTATTCCCTAGTTCCTCATCACCTTCATCCCAAGGCCCTCATTGTAAGAACCATGATCTGCCTTTTGATGAGAAATTACCCATCATAGAGAATATATGGGTACTTTATGGATGTTAATGAGCATCCTTTTCCAGATGAGGTATTGGCATTTCAGTTACTAGCCTTTGAGTATCAAAGGCTAAAGTCAAAGGAGTATCCTATGATAGGAATTTCAAAGTGTAGAGTCAGATGTTTGAGGATGAGGAATTATTTTGATGTGCCTTAAATTATACCAGAGATTACCAAAGTCATCCTGTTTTCCCAAAGCTCCTGTATTCCAGCATGTGGTCTCTGGTGCTGTGTTGGTCTTCACCTTCACTGCTAGCACTGATGTCCAGTCTCCTCACGGAGATTTGTCTGAGGTCTGAGACAGACACAGTTTAGAGCTGGTACAAGGTGATGACTTAACCAGTCTGTCAGTTTTGGTCTTTGTTCCAGAGAACCAATTTATAAATAACCATGAATCTGCTTATCCTTTTGTTCTCCATCTTTGAACTTTAGTGGCTAAATGTGCATCTAAAGACACAATATAGGAAGAGCAAATTGAATAATTATCTTAATGGTCCAGACTCTTTATTGCTCGTTTGTCTAATTAAAGGGACCACTGCTACATTTCATATTTATGTTTTTACAATTTGTTTAGAGAACCTCTTCCATTAGTAGTTAGTGTTGTCTTTTGTCAACTGCTTCCCAGAGTCATAAAGCAATAGAAATTTTGGACTGAAAGTTGAGCATAAGGTGTTTGAGTCAATAAAGGATGGGATAAGGGAGTACAGAAGACTCAAAGTATCATGAAGAGATTATCCAAGAGCAGAAATGGAAAGCCCAAGAGAAATGGGTGAGGGGAGGGGATTTATGAATGGCAATTAAAAAAAAAAAACCCTTAAATAACTACACAGAGAAAATAACACATTTTTGCCAAAGAACACTTATACTTGAGAACATGGAAGAATTTTCCTGAAATTCTCCTTGGAGCAGAGATCCCTCCCCATTTCTTCAAATCCCAGTGTGCTCAATGCCTTCACCTACATACCCTCCTACCATGGTCTGCACTTGCTTGTGAAGCACACTGGAAACTAAGTTGGGAAAGTGTTTCCTTAAATGATTGGAGTTTGTTTTCAGAGACAATTTTGTTTCCAATAATCATAAGCTTTGGGGAACATCTGAGTCTTTTATATAGTACAACCTCATAAATTACTCTTTCTTCTTGTATTTATCATTCCACACCAAGCCTTCTGTATCAGATGTTCATCATGATTTTGTAAATTTCTTTTTTATTTTTATATCTTTTATTTAATGAATATAAATTTCCAAAGTATGACTCATGGGTTACAATGGCTTCCCCCCCCATACCGTCCCTCCCACCCACAACCCTCCCCTTTCCCACTCCCTCTCCCCTTCCATTCACATCAAGGTTCATTTTCGATTATCTTAATATACAGAAGATCAGCTTAGTATACCTTAAGTAAGGATTTCAACAGTTTGCTCCCACACAGAAACATAAAGTGAAAAATAATAAATGATTTTTTTTAAATGATGATGAAATCAGATCAGACCTATTGTCATGTTTAATCCCAGTGAGAGTCAAGTTGGGAATTGATAATTTCTTTTTTTTTTTTTTTTACAGAAGATCAGTTTAGTGTACATTAAGTAAAGATTTCAATCGTTTGCACCCCCATAGAAACACAAAATGAAATATGCTGTCTGAGTACTTATTATAGCATTAAGCCTCAGTGTACAGCACATTAAGGACAGAGATCCTACATGAGGAGTAAGTGCACAGTGACTCCTGTTGTTGACTTTACAAATTGACACTCCTGTCTATGGCATCAGTAATCTCCCTATGCTCCAGTCATGAGTTTCCAAGGCTATGGAAGCCCCTTGAGTTCTCCGACTCTTATCTTGTTTAGACACGGTCATGGTCAAAGTGGAGGTTCTCTCCTCCCTTCAGAGAAAGGCACCTCCCTCTTTGAAGACCTGTTCTTTCCACTGGGATCTCACTCACAGAGATCTTTTTGCCAGAGTGTCTTGGCTTTCCATGCCTGAAATACTCTCATGGGCTTTTCAGCCAGATCCGAGTGCCTTTAGGGCTGATTCTGAGGCCAGAGTGCTATTTAGGACATCCGCCATTCTATGAGTCTGCTGAGTATCTCACTTCCCATGTTGGATCACTCTCCCCTTTATTTATTCTATCGGTTAGTGTTAGCAGATACTAGACTTGTTTATGTGCTCCCTTTGACTCTTAGTCCTTTCATTATGATCAATTGTGAACTGAAATTGATCACTTGGAATAGTGAGATGGCATTGGCACATGCCACCTTGATGGGATTGAACTGGAATCCCCTGGTATGTTTCCAACTCTACCAATTGGGGCAAGTCAGCCCGAGCATACCCCAAATTATACATCTCTTCCCTCTCTTATTCCCACTCTTATGTTTAACAGGGATCACATTTCAGTTAATTTTCAACACTTAAGAATAACTGTGTGATAATTACAGAATTAAACCAGTCATATTAAGTAGAACAGACAAAAAAACTACTAAGAGGGATAATGTATTAAGTTGTCCATTAGCAGTCAGGGCTATGCTGATCAAGTCACCATTTCTCATAGTGTCCATTTCACTTCAGGAGGTTTCCTTTTTGGTGTTCAGTCAGTTGTCACCGATCAGGGAGAACATATGGTAAATTTTATAACTATTTTATTCACTGTATTACTAGATTCATTCTAAAAGTTTTTAAATGGTAAATTCCTAAACTGTGGAAACCCCAGGAGGTGCTTAATAACTGTTGCCCCAGATTTATACAAATATTTAATGACTCCTTGATTTTATCACATACAAATACTTGTAGATGAACACACCTCCTCTTCAACCCTGTTACTCCTCCAAGTTTAGATCTGGGCGGGTGTTCTCAAAGGTAGTTCCAGAACAGACCACACGAGGGCAATAAGAGCCTCTCAATGCCTTTGTCTGGGAGTGAGGAGGTGGGAGGGGCCAGGCAGCCCAGGCAACTCCCTGAAAAAAAAGCTGTGCCCAGGCTTTCCCAGTGCCCTGCTCGAGAACTTTAATACTGGCCAGCTGCCCAGCCTGCTGCCAAAGGAAAACCCAAATGTGGAGGCTCAAGCCTCTGCATTTTAAATCAGATTTTCTCCCAAGTAGCCCAACACCTTTCCTCCCAAAGCCATTTCTTCATTCTGAACATTTGTAGACATCCATCACACTAAGGCCAGAGCCATGTGCTTAGCACCAGGAGGAATACACAGAAGTATTCCTGGGACAGGCATTTTGTACTGCGATTAAGAGACAGCTTGGGACACCTGTATCCCATACTGGAGCATTTGGGTTCAAGTCCCAGCTCCAGCTCCTGATTCCAATTACCTGCTAATGTGTACCCCACTTAGATTCCTGCCACCCACATGGGAAACCTAGATTTGAATTCTAGGCTCCTGGCTTGAGCCTGGTCCCAGCCCCAGCTGTTGTGGGCAATTGGGGAGTGAACCAGCAGATAAAAGCTGTCTCCCTGCCTTTCCTCCCTTCCAAATAAAATGAAAATAAATAATTGTTTAAAATTGAAACATTCCTAAATACATCCTATGGACATGTAAGTATACGTATACATTTCTTCATGGACAAGGTTATGAGTGAATCTAAATGGAGAATTACACAGGAGACCAAATCCAGAAAATGCAAGACCTTTGCAAATAAAACAGTGCATGTCTGATTCCTAACTAGGAATTACTAACAGCTGGTGTTAAATGATTAGTTCAAAATAAGTTCTAGTTAAGGAGGTGACAGAATCAGGGAAAGGAGAGGTCTTGGTAGAATGGCATTCATCTGTTGAACGATAGCAAGGAGACACCTCCCTCACAATGACGTCGTGAGGAAGGCTCAGTTATGCCCAGTGTGTGAGCAGGAAGCTGAGCCTCCAGGAAGCGGAGTGACTTGGCAGAGGGCATGCCATCTGCAGGTGCAGAGCAGGGTCCAACTCCAGCTCTGGGTCGCTCCAAACAATCCCTTGCCACCTTCCTTCTTACAAGACTTTAAATAAGATTTAGTTTTACTTTATCTCATTTTGTTATTTGTGTTTAACACATTTGCATTTAGAAAATAAAGATAATGTGCCAAAAAATACATCACAGGAATCTCATTATTCAACAATAGTCTCATCAATGCTTGGATATTTTATCCCAGAAGTGTAAATACACACACACCACCCTGTTATATATTTTGTAAAATTTACATGGCAAACATTTTAATGTTTATAATATAATTACATTTAATATATAATATATATAGCATATTTACATTTAATATAATTATATTGTATATAATTTTAAATGTATATAACAAAAACTGGGTCTCACTACTTTTAGTACTTTAGTTTGCCTTCTAAATAAATGTATATATGAATATCAGATAATGATTGCATAATAGTATTATAATCCATTATTTGAATGGACAAAAAATGCTCACGAACATTGTTACTGTTGGACATTTAGAGTGTTTCTGCTTTTTTTTTTTTTACTGTGGTAAATAACAATAAATACCATGATACTTATATCAGTGTCCCTGTTTTTATCTCTGGGATAAATTCCAACTTATTGTTGTTCAAAAATTTTAAACTGTCAATAGATAACTACATGCAGAAAGTTTGTACCAATTTACATGCTCATAAGGGTTGTTTAGGACTGCCAGTTTCCTACATTTTTGACTTTTGATAGTTTCTTTCATCACTGCCCATCTGATAATTGAGTGTGGAGATAGGGTGATGTCTTGTTATAATAAAATGTACATTCTTTTAGTTGAGGTAAACTTTTAAGATATATATAACTGTGACAGTTTCTGTTGTGGATTGCCTTCAAGTCCTTAATTCTTTCCTCTTCCTCTTCCTCCTCCTTCTTCTAAGAAAATGTGTTGATTTGAAAGGCAAGTGACAGAGAGAGAGGCAGAGAAAGAGAGAGAGAAAGATCTTAATCTATAGGTTCACTCCCCAAATTCCCACAACCAGAGCTGGACCAAGCTGAAGCCAGGAGCCAGGAATTCTGAGTCTCCCACATGGGTGGCAGGGGCCAAGTACTTTAGTTTTCATCTGCTGGATCCCAGGTGCACTGACAGGAAGTCGCAATCAGAAGTGGAATTGGGACTGGAGCTCAGGAACTCCAATACAGAAAGCACGGGTACCATATGACAGCTCTTGAGCAACAGCTGTAGATCCAGTGAAGTCTAATGGGATAAGAAGACAAGCCTTACACTGAGAGAAAATGTTTGCAAGATGAATGTGCTAATGGACTGGTATCCAAAGTATACAAAGAATTCTTGTACTCAAAAATAAGAAACAACCCAATTAAAAAGTAGACCAAAGCTCTGAGTAGACATTTCATTAAAAAAGATATACAGATGGCAAATAAGCAAAGGAAAAGAGGATCGATATGAGGTGATTAGGGGATTACGAGTCAAAATAACAATGAGATACCACTACACACCCATTAGGATGGCTAAAATCCAAACCACTGACGATGCTGAGAGCATGCTGGTGGGTGTAGAGCAGCAGGAATTCTCACTCATTGCTGGCAGAATGCAGTAAGCTACAGCTACTTTGGAAGACAGTTTGACAGTTTCTTACAAAATGAATCATATTATTACCATAAGCTTCAACAATCATACTCCTTAGTATTTACCCAGATGTGCTAAAAGCATGCACAAAAGCCTGGATGGAGTTGTTTGTAGCACTTTGCTCTGTAATTGCCAAAGTGTGGAAGTAATCAAGACATCCTTCAGCAGGTGACTGGATAAAGAAACAATGGCACACCCAGACGATGGACTGTGATTCAGTGCTAAGAAGAAATGAGCTGTCGAGCCACCAAATGACGCAGAGGACAAGTCAGTGCTTATTACAAAGTCAAAGAAGCTATTCTGAAAATGCTTCGTACTGTAGGATTCCAAATATATGACACTTGGAAAAAGGCAAAACCATGGGGACAGTCAGAAGCTCAGTGACCTGGGGTGAGAGGACAGGGATGAATTGGTGGGACATGGATGTTTAGGGCAGTGAAACCGTTCTGCATACCACAGTGGTGGATGCGCGTCATTATACTTTCGTCCAAACCCATAGGCTGTGCAACCCCAAGAGTGACCATAATGTAAACTCTGGTCTCCAGGTAAGAATAATGAATATGGGCTCATCAATTAGAGCAAATATGCCATCCTAACACGAGATAATAATAGGGAAAATGAGGCGGGGCAGTGGGCAAAGGAGTATCTGGGAGTTATCTGTACTTTTTCCTTTTTCTTTTTCAATAGTTTGGAACAGTTTGAAAAATACCGATTTTCTTGGAGCAAGCAGTCCCAGCAAGCCAGTTACTTGGCCTGTGGAAGCATGAGGGTAGTCACAGTAACATTCTGCTGCTACGACCACTGGCATCTAACATTTACAAACCAAGGTCTTCCCTGGGCCCGAGCAGAGGTGCTGTGGGCAAGTCTGGTGGGGGCTCCATGTCTGGCTGGTACTCTCCAGGCCGCCAGCTCGGAGTCTGCTCTCAGTCTTGTCGTGGCTCCTTCATCAGGAGGCCGCAGGGAGGCCCCGGTCTCATCAGTGCCCTTCTAAGGACACGAATTCCTTTGGCAACCCGGGAGACACGGCAGTTCCGGCTTCCCCATGGGCGTATCCCTTCGCCTTCTCTGCAGTCTTCCAGTTGCTCTTGTGAAGGAGCTCCTGGGACGGAGAACCAGCACGGGGTTTGGGCTCTGCTGCCCTCTGAGACCTTGGCCTGTGCTCGGGGTGCTAGCTCCTGAGAGCTCAAAGCAGGACCAAGAAACGCCTCTGGGTGGCAGGATGGGACTAGAGGCAGGAGCTGCCTTTTTCATATAAAGCTTTCTGGAAGAATTGGATTTAAAACTATGCACGTTTTAAATGCAGAGTTTAAAATAAGATGAAAGATCAATGCACAGGTCTTGTTTTGCGGGCTAAAGGTAAACGCGTTGGAATTGTCATGGATGATGCAGGGTTGTGCAGGTCTGGTGGCCTTCTGGGCCACGCTGCATACACAGGGCCTTTGGAAAGTCTGTGCATTGTTTTCATAATACGTTTGCATGGACTTGCTGGAGCCCTCCCCATGAGGGTCTCCACAGCTGAAACCTCAGAAAGAGATTCTCAAACAGCATGGAAATTAGTATGCAGTGGGGGGGCGGGAGGGGCGGGGAGGGCGGAGCTGGTTCCTTTGAGGGTATGAGAAGAATGTTCCAGATCCATCTCCTTGGCTTGCACAGGGCCATCTTTACCTCCACATGACATTCTCACTGTGGGCTTTCGGTTTCCAAATTTCTCATTTTTGAAAAAAAAAAATTGTGTTTTATTGATTTGAAAGGCAGAGAAGCAGAGAGGGATCTTCCATCCACTGGTTCATTCCCCCAAATGCCCACAGTGGCTGGGCCCAGGCCAGGCCAAAGCCAGGAGGCAGGGATTCAATCCGGGCTCCCACAGAGGTGGGAGAGACCCAAGCACTAGAGCCATCACCTGCTGCTTCCCAGGATGCATTAGCAGGAAGCTGGAATCGGGCGTGGAGCTGGAACGAGAACCCGAGCACTCCAGTGCAGAATGTGGACATCTCAAGTGGTGTCTTAACCAACCGCTGTGCTAAATACTCCTCTCCTTTTCTACAAAAAATAAGGAGCTCAGTTGGATCAGATTAGGGTCACCATAATGACCTCATTTTAACTAAATTATACTACAGAGATCCTTGTTGCTAAACATAGAGATATTCTGAGCTCCTAAGAGTTAGGACTTCAACACAGGAATCTGGAGGTTCACGATTCAACCCATAGTCCCAGAGCATCCGGCTCTGGTTCCACTGGAAGGATGTTCCAAGTTGCCACCATCCTGGGAGTGGCAAGGAACACAGAGACCCTCCAGTTATCTCAGGAGAAAGGTTTCTGCGCACAGGAGCTTGGGACAAAGGCCTCATAAGCTCCTGGCTCCAGCCAAGGCTTACTCTGTCCCCTGTTCCTCAGCTCTCCCCTTTCTTCTCTTTAGGCCACTACTGTGACTTCCACTTGGTTTCTGCCCCAGGACTCTGTCTTGCTCCCTTGGGTCATGCCTTGCATACCTACTCTGGATAGTAGTGGCTGGGGTTGAGGGCAAGGCAGGAGGAAGGGCCTGTAACAAGAAGGGGCTGCTCCAGGCAGTGGGGGTCACGGTGGCTACAGAGGCACGGAACTGTCAGCCAGTGGGGCCAGTGGGAACTGTACAGCTTCTCCCACTGGGGGCTCTGGGGAGGCTGGTAATTGGTTTGTCCATTGTAACTAGGTTGTTTTGGAGAGAGTAATGGAATTGCATACTGGTGGGAATTGCTAATTTAATTGGTTCTACTATGGAATGGGTGCAAGCATTGTTCTCTGGACCAACAGCCACCACTCAAGGGCCATTGTTGAAGAGGCTGCTATGCCCTTGTAAGGGTGCTATGGGGTGCTGAAAGAACCCTGTGTCTGTATTAGAGCCAGTGCAAAGGGGGCAAGCCTGTTGCAGCCCAGGCCCTGTCCAGGCACAGCCTTTGCAGTCCTGTCAGAGGCAGGTTTGGGGATCCCAGGGTGGTGGCAGTGCTGCTGTTTGAGAATAATTGGGTGTCCCTAAATGGAAAAGAGATGGGCTGCAAGTCTAGGGAGCCCCAACTTGCAGTGTGGGATCTGCTGCATGCAGACAGGACTCTGAATCCCATCTGCCCATTTTCTCTGTGGAGCCAGACAGATGACATAACAGAGGACCTGGAAGAAAGCTGATACTTGGTGACTGAGTCCAGAGGAAAGAGTGGGGCTCCTGCCTGGTCACCCCAGGGTTTATTTGGTGTGGCAGGCACACTGGCCCTGAGTATCAACAGGTGGGCTTCTCATCTGCTTTGAGACTTTCTGCCCAGAGGTATATCAGCTGCTGCTGTCTTAGGACAAATAATTGGATCTAATGGTGGTATATTTGTTTTATTTTTATTTTTTATTTGTATGAAAGGCAGAGTTACAGAGAGGCAGAGGCAGAGGCAGAGAAAGAGAGAGATCCGTCTGCTGGTTCACTCCCCAAATGGCTACAATGGCAGGAGATGCACTGATCTGAAGCCAGGAGCCAGTAGCTTCTTCCAGGTCTCTCATGTGGGTGCAGGTGTCCAAGGACTTGGGCCATCTTCCCCTGCTTTCCAGGCCACAGCAGAGAGCTGGATCAGAAGTGGAGCAGCCGGGACTCAAACTGGCACTCTTATGGGATTCTAGCACTGCAGATGGAGGACACACCTGCTGTGCCACAGCACCAGCCCCATATATATTTTACAGGCAGAGTGGACAGTGTGAGAGTGAGAGACAGAGAGAAAAGTCTTCCTTTTTGCTGTTGGTTCACCCTCCAAAGGCCGCCGGCGTGCTGTGGCTGGTGTACCGCGCTGATCTGAAGCCAGGAACCAGGTGCTTTTCCTGGTCTCCCATGGGGTGCAGGGCCCAAGCACTTGGGCCATCCTCCACTGCCTTCCTGGGCCACAGCAGAGAGCTGGCCTGGAAGAGGGGCAACTGGGACAGAATCCGGCGCCCCGACCAGGACTAGAACCCAGTGTGCCGGCACCGCAAGGTGGAGGATTAGCCTAGTGAGCCACGGCGCCGGCCAATGTTTTAAAGTTTTATTTGTTGGGGCTGATGCTGTGGCACAGTGGGTTAACCTGCAACCTCTTGGGAGACCTGGAAGAAGCTCCTGGCTCCTGGCTTTGGATCGGCTCAGCTCCAGCCGTTGCAGCCATCTAAGGAGTGAACCAGCAGATGGAAGACCTCTCTCTCTGTCTCTACCTCTCCGTAACGCTGCCTTTCAAATAAACAAATATTTTTTAAAAAAATATTTATTTGTTTATTTGAAAGGCAGCATTACGGAGGGGCAGAGGCAGAAAGGGGAGAGAGAGAGAGAGAGAGAGAGAGGTCTTCTAATCCACTGGTTCACTCCCCAAATGGCCGCAACAGACAAGGCTGGCCCAATCCTAAGCCAGGAGCCAGGAGCCTACTCCATGTCTCCCATGCAGGTACAGGGGCCCATCTTCTACTTTCCCAAGCCATACAGAGAGCTGCATGAGAAGTGGAGCCGTCGGAACTTGAACCAGTGCCCATATGGGATGCTGGCACTGCAGGTGGTGGCTTGACCTGCTATACCACAATGCTAGCCCCTGGTATATGTTTATACCTCACCTCTTTCCAAAAGAGCCGCCCATATTGTAGGTTAAGTTGGTGTTCTGTGTGCTAAGTAGTTGTGTGTACTGGAAGGCTTCGTTTGTAGCCATTTTCACATTAGCTTCCCTTTACCCTGGCTTCAAGGGAAAGTGGAAAGTGAAACAGAGCAGCTGGAAGCAGAGCAAACTGCCTCAGAGAGCTCTCGGGGTACCCAAAGTGTCTGGGACAAAAGGGCCACAGTGAGGAGCTCGCCCACGTGGCCTGGCCCCTGGCACAGTGCAGTCCACCGAACTCCCCCTTTCACAGAGGAGGAGCATCCCAGTGCCATGCTTAGTCCTTGAATGTTTGGATTTCCTGAGCTCTGCTGAGGTTACACCCCAGTGATACAACCATGGACTAACTGCTCTACTTTGAGAAGAAGTTGGTCATACCTTTCATTTTTTTAATTTAATTAATTTATTTTTTTTACAGGCAGAGACAATGAGAGAGACAGAGAGAGAGTGTTATAGATAGTGTGTGTGAGAGACAGAAAGGTCTTCCTTCTCTTGGTTCACTCCCCTAATGGCCAGTATGGCTGGCACTATGCCAATCTGAAGTCAAGAGCTGGGTGCTTCTTCCCAGTCTCCCATGCAGGTGCAGGGATCGAAGCACTTGGGCCATCCTCCACTGCCCTCCTGGGCCACAGCAGAGCGCTGGACTGGAAGACAAGCAACAGGGACTAGTACCCAGTGCCCCAACTGAGACTAGAACCCAAGGTGCCAGCGTCGCTTGCAGAGGATTAGCCAAGTGAGCCACAGCACCGGCCCATACCTTTCATTTTTAGACTTACGTGTGTGTGTGTGTTATGTATGTATGTCAAAGGCAGAGCAACAGAGGGAGAGGGAGAGAGAGAGAGAGATCTTTCACCTGCTGGTTCACTCCCCAAATGGCTACAATGGCTGGGGCTAGGCCAGGCCAGAGCCAGCAACTAAGACCTCCATCAGGGTCTCCCAAGGGAATGGCAGGGGCCCAAACACTTGGGCTATTTCCTTCTGCCTTCCCAGGTACATTGGTAGGAAGCTGGTTGGGAAGCAGAGAAACCAGGACTGGAACTGGCACTCCAATACGGGATGTGGGTATTGCAAACAGCAAGCTAAGCCCACTGTACCTCAATACCAGCCCCTGCATTTATTTCTTATAGAATTTTAGTTTACACTTGGAGTTTAAGCAAAAAAGAAACTGACCTCCCCTCATGCTGATGCATCATCAGCTCACTGTTAACAAGGCCTGTGCAGTGGGCATTTGGCACAGTGGTTCAGACTTGGGACAGCTGCACTCTGTATCAGAGTGCCCACCATCATGTCCCATCGCTGAGCCACCTTCACTCCTCCATGGTTGAGTTCCAGTGAGGCCATTTGCCCAGAACGACAGGTTGCCATCTGGAATGCACCGGAGTCTGCACCCTGGTGTTCAGTCCTATGGGCTCTGTCGTCCATCATCTCTCTGAGTGTCAGTCTCTTCTCCACATGTGTGGACCCACAGCTCTGATGGAACTTCTCGTGGGAGAGCAGCTGGCAGAGTGTGGGGTCTGTGGTGCCTCTCATTGATGTCCACTTCTCACTGTCACACGAGAGGCGATTATTACAAAGGAGCTCACAGACGGGTAGCCTAGATGGAGGGTCTTATCCTCAGTGCTCCTGTCTGGAAGTCACCTCGGGGACCGTGAGTGGTTGACACACCCACTCAACACTGCACACAGTTCAAAATGCCCCGACCCGTGCTCCAGCCCTTGAGAACACTGGCACGGGCAGCACAGAGAGGGAAGATGAGTGGAGCCGCTCTGCCCCGTGCTGGTCACAGAATGATCAATGGAGCGTTCAAACAGAGGGCCAAGCCCAGATGAGTTGCAGGAGCTCGGGGTAGGGAGAAGCAGTGTTCACCTGGTCACCGGAGGTGTAGAGTCCCCAGCCTGCTCGTGGTGCAATGAAGCCTTGTGTAAGGCACACTGGAACATTGTGCAAAACTCTTGCCCAAAATGAAAAGGTACAAAGGGCTTCTCTCCACACAGAAAATGGAAGTGAACCTAGCATTGCTTCTGGTTCAAGTTTGGCCCTCAAAGAGCTTTTTGGCACCCTTCTGGGAGCTACCAAAATAGCCTTCCCCACAAGGCAACCCTACAACTGGGTCTGAGTCCAGAATCCCAGGCAGGTTCCTCTGCTTGGGGCCATTGTTACCCACACCAGCGCCCTCTGCATGCAACACAAATAATGATTTTTTGAAAGTAGACCTCATCCACAGTTTGAAAACTACCCACTATCAGATCTCAGGCCAGATGTCCAATTTATGATACTTTTCCTGTAACCTCAGATTGGTTTCTTTTTATTATTATATTTATTTTATTTATTTGAAAGGCAGAGAGACAGAGTGAGAAACAGACAAAAATTTCCTGTCTCTTGGTTCACTTCCCAGATGCCAGCAACAGCTGGGGCTTGGCCAGACCAAAGCCAGGAGCCCAGCATCAGTCCCGGTCTGCCATATGGTGGCAGGGACCCAGGTCCTTGAGCCATCACCTGCTGCCTCCCAGGGTGTGCATTAGCAGGCAGCTAGAATCAGGAGTGGAGCCTGTACCCAAACCCTGGCACTGCAATGTGGAATGTGGGGGTCCCAAATGGCATTTGAACAGCATGCTACTCCAAATGCCTGCACCGTTTCTTTTTCTCAGGCCTCCCTCGATGGAGAGATCTGTTTTCCTTGCCCTCCTCTCTCTGTGCTATGCTGTTGCCCCATGACCACGCTCCCTCTGCCCAGAACTCTGCCCTTGGCCTTTCTTCTGCCAGCCCTGGAGTATGGTTGAGCATGCACGTGCGTGTGTGTGTGTGTGTGTGTGTGTGTGGCTGTCCCTGGGGTAGAATCTGGCAGATGGGATAATCACTCATTCATTTATTTAATCAACAAATGCTGACTAGGCACTTACTGTGAGGGAGACTAGGGGCACAGCAGTGGAAACGTAACAGAGTCCCTGCCTCATATCCCATATGGGTGCCAGTTTGAGTCCTGGCTGCCACTTCCTATCCAGCTACATGCTACTGAGCCCGAGAAAGCAGCAAAAGATGGCCTGAGTGCTTGGGCCCCTGCACTCACATAGGAGACCTGGAAGAAACTCCTGGCTCCTGGCTTCAGCCTGGCCCAGCCCTGGTCATTGCAGCCATTTGAAGAGTGAACCAGTATTGAACCAACCCTCTATCTGTGTCTGTCTCTCTGTCTGTCTCTAATTCTGCCTTTCAAATATATTTTAAAACAAAAACTAAAGTAGACCCATGCCTCCTAAGGTGCAGGAGCCTAGCAGTGTACTGCCAAGAATGCCAAGGGGATGGCTCCAGGGGAGCCACCAGGGCCACCTCTGTAAAACCAGAGAGAGGCAAGCGTGCCCTTGGGTGGCCCAGCTTCCCCACTTACATCCATCCAGTGGCTGTGGGGGGCTCCTTCCCCTGCAAGGCCTTCCGGGGAAGCACTGTAGAAGCTTGCTTTCTCCCTCTGTGATTCTCTGAGGCCGTCTCAGCATCTTCTGCAGGAGGCTTTCCTTTTAGGGGGCAGTGGTGGGAGGAGAGGGTCCAGTTTTCTAGGCCATCCCAGGCCCTGAACTTGGGACTGGCTTCTTTCCTTTAACAGCCAGTACTGCCCAGTTCTCCAACCCACACCTTCCAGCCTCATCTTGCATTCTCCCAATTGCTGTGCTCCAGCCAAGCTGGTCTTCCTGCTAGTCCATAGAAAAGCCAAACTCATTCCCAGCCCTCCATAACTTGCTAACAATCTCCATTTTGTTGCATGATGCCTTCTCATCATTTAAATATTCATTCTAATTGTCTATCCTGCATAGTCTTTCTAAAATGTTCCCCTGGTTAATTTCCTTTATGGCATTCATATCTGAATTTTTAATTTATTCTCATTATTTTCTGTCTCCCTTTTAAGAATGTTAGCTTCATGAGGACATGCATATGTCGTTCTCATTCACCACTGTATACAAAGTCTTTTACACGGAGCTTGGCCCTTAAGCAGTGTACTGAATATTTGTTGAATGAATAAAGGAGGAAAATGTAAATTTGGACATTAACAATTCAGCATGGTGGTTGCTGTTAATAATGTTAACAGTATAATTATGTTATTATGCTAATTATGTTAAATTAATTATGAAGATGAAACATGAGTTTACCAAAGGAGGTAGGGAGAGTATTAGAGAAGTATCCCCGTGGAGGAACCAAGGCCTGAAGAGTGAATTGGAGTTTGTCAGGTGACAGCACTGGGATAGGAGAATTATGGGAACAGTGTGTGTGAGCGAGGTGTATTTAGGAGTGTAAAGACCAGTGGTATTCATGGGAAACACACACTAGTTGAACGTGTGGGGAGAGCTTAGGTGTTGCTATGGGAACTGAAGCGGGGCAGGTCAACAGGCATCATGACACCAGGAAGAATAGTCTGAATACTTAAGCTCTGTTTTCTCACTTCTTTTGACTCTTCAGCATATCATTTTTGGACTTGTACCCCATCACTCTGTTCAAACTGCATTTAAGGTCACCAAGGATCCTCTTTTTTCAGTCATCATCTTAACACAGTTAAAAAACAACATTTGACTGTGTTGACTCTCTTTTCTTTCCTGAACTGCTCTCTTCTTTGCTTTCTCTGATGGTTCTAACATCTCTTTATGTGGCTACTTCTCAGTCTTGTTGGCAGGCTTCTCTTCAGCACTGCCATCTTTAATTTTTTAACGTTGTGCAGAGCTCTACTCCTGTCAGTCTGCTCTTGTCTTTCTGCACACTCCTCGTGGGGAATGTCTTTGATGTCCACCTGTGACATCTTTTATTTGCTTCATATCCTCTTCTTAAGTTCCAGATCTATATATCCACTGCCTACTAAAAAGCTCTCACCATTTGGATATCCTGCATGTATCTCAGACTCAAGACATCTAAAAAGTGAACCTATCATCTTTATCCCAACTTAAAAACACTACTAAATTCCTGTCATGGTGCATTCATTATCAGCCACCTCCTTGCCTAAACTAGAAGCCTGTGAGTCCTTTTAGATGGTTTTTCCTCCTTTATGGCCCATAAATAATCACTTGCATGTCATTTCAGTTCCTACAGTTTCTCAGCCATCTCTTTCTTTTCATTTCTATTGTCAGAGTACTTCAGATAGTCCTCTGTTTTAATCTGGATTATCATTTCCCTGGCTCTAACAGTGACTGCTCCCCCTCCTCACCTCTGCCTAGCAAATCTGATTATATCACCCAGGCTCCCCACTATTTGGTGTAAGGAATTAATTTTAACTTGATTTGTCATTAAATCCTTGACTACCTAAGTCCCTGTTCTAGCTTTGTAGATCTAGTACTACTTCCACACTTCTGATAATAATTACGCCTGGTAACTTACTCATACTACATGCCTTCTACTGTTCATTACTTGTTTGTGTGTATGTATTTTATGGGCCAAATAATGGGACCTTCCCATGGGCTTTGACCATTTACTGCAGAAAGGGTAAGACACTGAGTCTTGTATACATAGTGTGCACTCAATAAATATTTATTGCATTACTTTGATTTATCTTTCACTTTTATATATATTACTTACTAACAATATCAATGTATCTTTTAAAAATTATTTTCTCTGAGTTTTATATTTAACTGCATGAGCATTTTACATTTTTCTAGTAACTTGTGTTATTTGCTAATTTGTGGGGAGCAGGGCCCATCTCCCGCAACATGGCAAAATAAGTACTGAGACTATCGAGACTAGACTAGATTACTGAGACTATTGAGACTAATTCTATGTGCCTGATCTCCCACCATAGGGCGCTGAGAGGTAGTAAACAAATCTTACACAGCTGCTTCGTTAATTAGCTGATTCCTGATCCAACCTCTGATTGGAGAACAGCGTGCTCAGCACGTGGGCAGCAGAGCACGGATTGGTAGGAGAGAACTATAAAGGCGAGATAGAAGGGTCCCGGGGGGGGGGGGGGGGGGGAGGATTCGCTTATGCGCCAGGAGGCGCAGCAGATATCTCACAACGCACACTGAAAGAATAACAAGAATCAAGAATGCGGACACACACCAAGTGGAATGCGGTTAGAATGCAGTTAGCACAGGAGCGAACTTGAGCGCACAACGCAGAGTCATTCGCTTAAACAACAGCTTCAGGTCCAGTGTCTTTCTCCAGTGAGCCGACGGAGGAGCAACACTAATTAAGGGGGCTTAACTTTTTGTTTTCACCTGACAGATCTGTTTTTTCATAGGTGAGGAATTCTTGTAATGTGCATAGTGGTAATAGCTGTTTTAGGAAATATCAGCAAGAATGTGCTAAATACCACCAAATACTCTTAACATTTTTCTGTCATTGGAAAGGCTTATAAATTGAAAAGTATCACAGTTCTAATTGGATTTAAAGTGGTGAATTTGATTCTTAGTTTGTGAAATGCAACTTTTTAAGAAAAAGTGCTTTTTGGTTCAGTTTAAAACAATATTTTAGGAAATTAGTTTTTTCCTTGCATTATCAAAATTCCTTTAGGAAGAAAATTTCCATTGAAAAGTTACTTCTGCCTGAATAGTTGATACAGCTTCAGATTCAGAGCAGTATATGTTATTGTGATTTGTTATATACTTAATGTAAAAATTATTTGGGAAACATGTTATTTTTTCCAATAATTCAAAATCATGTTTCTTGGGGGATTCTTCAAATATAATGATGATTAGAAAATATATACAGAAGCAGCACACTTAGCAGAAAAGTATACCACATAGCATCAGAAAATAGTGCAAAGTTTGATGTAAGAAATTAAAGTATTTTTATTTATTTATTTAATGACTGCTTTCTATTACTAGTACTCTATAAATGACTTCTGCAGTATTTGTTTTAGTATAGTTTTTCTAATGTTACTTTGAAAGAATAAATTTGAAGTAATAATTTGTTTCAAAACTGGGTGGAATTGTTATAGTTAAGGCTAATAATATTTTTAATTTCTGATTTTGAAAAATTCACACATATATATGAATATATATAGTTACATACTTATATCAATATATGAGAGTAGGTATATTTGTGTTATACATAATGAACTCCTGAATGTTTTACTGCAGAGATTAACAGTTTTATCACTTGCCCCATTTCTAGGAAATGTAAATTATGAGATATTTGAGGATTTCTTAGATTAAAAAGAAATCATTTTGTATTGTATTTAATGCTTTGTATGTATTTTTGGTAAATTTCTGATATAGGATTCTTTTTAGGGGGTTATCTAAGGTCTTATAATAACATTTTACTGCTTATTTGTTGATTCACTAACTCTCTGCTCTTATTTTCTTCTGAATTTGTAGAATTTGTATATGTCTTATTACATATTATTGCACAGGAACACACCAACTTAATTATCTTTTTAGTTAGTAAAGAGGATTCATTCATTTCCCAATTAAATAGTTATTAAGTATTGACCATGTGACAAGCCTTAAGCTCTGGACACCAAAGATAAAACAGTGATGTCTAGCCCCAAAACCTAATTAACTGCATGAGACACATTATAAATATTTGAGTGAAGTACTCTTAACCTCAGTCTTGGATAACATTTGGTACAAAGTGTATGATTTTGAATTAATTTTAGGAAATTTTAAAGTTCTTAACTTATGTCAGGTTATTAGTGAAATGCTGTTTTTAAGGATATAATGCACTCCTGTTTATTAATTAGTGACACTTTTGCAGATTTGTAAAGCGGTATATTGAATAGCAGCACTGAATGCCAGATAATCTAAAGAGTCTCTTATGTTGAGGTTAGAATGCAATATATGGGTTTTAAAAAATTCTATATCTCTGTGTGTCTTTATTTGAGAGGCAGAGAGACAGAAATAGAGTTGTCCCATTTGCTGGTTCACTCCCCAAATGCTTACAACAGCTGGGGCTGGACCAAGCCAAAGCTGGCAGAGTAGAACACCTTCCAGGTCTCTCATCTGGGACACAGGAACCCAATTACTTTAGCCATCACCTCTGCCTCTCTGGGTCTGTCTGCATTGGCAGGAAGTTAGAGTCAAGAACCAGAGGTGAATATTGAACCCAGAGGTGAATATTGAACCCACGTGCCCTATCAATTATGAAATATGGGTGTCTAAACCACTAAGCCAAATGCTCACCTCAGTGGAAAGTTTCAAATCTCATTTACTTTACTGCTTCTGTTCTCTTTTGTTATTTTAAAAATCAATTTATATCCCTTGAACTAATGCTAGCTGGCTTTTAGAGTGAAAAGGATAAATATAGGAGGAAATGACCCAGAGACATATATAACTAAAGCCTCACAGCAAAATTATACTGAGGGTAAACTCTTAAAGTGAGTAGTAGGGGCTGGTGCTGTGGCGCAGCAGGTTAACGCCCTGGCCTGAAGCCCTAGCATCCCATATGGGTGCCAGTTCGAGACCTGGCTGCTTCACTTCCCATCCACCTCTCTGCTATGGCCTGGGAAAGCAGTAGAAGATGGCCCAAGCCCTTGGGCTCCTGCACCCATGTAGGAGACCCAGATTCGGAAGTTCCTGGGTCCTGGCTTCGGATCGGTGCAACTCTGTCCGTTGCAATCAGTTGGGGAGTGAACCATCGGATGGAAGACACCCCCCCACCCCCGCCTCTCCTCTCTCTGTGTAACTCTGAGTTTCAAATAAAATAAATAAATCTTTAAAAAAATGAGTATTAAATGGGAGGCTTGTCACTCAAACAAATTGAATTGAAAAAAACAGGTTGAATTTTTCTAAACCTTCTTTCTTTATTTCATTATTTTTTTAAAAAATTATTTTTATTTTATTTCATTAGATTTTAATCTGCCATGATCAGCTAATATAATCCTGACCAAAGAAAAGAATTCAAGTTCACATAAATCTACTCAGGAAAAATTATATCTAGAAGGAAGTGCTCCATCTGGTCAGGTTTCTGCAAAAGTAAACATCATCCGAAAGAGCAGACGGCAGAGTAAAATTACCCATCGCTATTCTGTAAGAGATGCAAGAAAGACACAACTGTCCACCTCAGACTCAGAAGCCAATTCAGATGAAAAAAGTATAGCAATGAATAAGCATAGAAGGCCCCATCTGCTACAACATTTTGTAGTACAGCCTCCTAAAGATGACCACCTTGCAAGTAAATTTGACCACTTAGCAACCAAAGAAGAACAGACTGCAGATTCTATGGCTTTGGAAAACTCTACAGAGATTATTACAAGACAAGAGTCAAATACTGACATTTTAAGTGACCCAGCTGCCTTGTCTATTATCAATAACATGAACAACTCTCCGTTTGACTTATGTCATGTTTTGTTATCTTTATTGGAAAAAGTGTGTGAGTTTGACATGACTTTGAATCGTGATTCTGCTCTAGCAGCCAATGTAGTGCCCACACTGACTGAATTCCTAACAGGCTTTGGGGACTGCTGTAATCTAAATGACAATTTGGAAAGTCAAGTGGTTTCTACAGGTTGGACTGAAGAACCGGTAGCTTTGATTCAGCGGATGCTCTTTAGAACGGTGCTGCATCTTATGTCAGTAGATATTAGTACTGCAGAGATGATGCCAGAAAGTCTTAGAAAAAATTTAACTGAGTTGCTCAGGGCAGCTTTAAAGATTAAAACTTGCCTAGAAAAGCAACCTGACCCTTTTCTGCCAAGACAGAAGAAAACACTACAGGAGATTCAAGAAGACTTTGTATTTTCAAAGTATCGTCATAGAGCCCTTCTTTTACCTGAGCTTCTAGAAGGAGTTCTTCAGATCCTGATCTGTTGTCTTCAAAGTGCAGCTTCAAATCCCTTCTACTTCAGTCAAGCCATGGATTTGGTTCAAGAATTCATTCAGCATCATGGGCTTAATTTATTTGAAACCACAGTTCTTCAAATGGAATGGCTGCTTTTTTTTTTTTTTTTTTTTTTTTTTTTGACAGGCAGAGTGGACAGTGAGAGAGAGAGACAGAGAGAAAGGTCTTCCTTTGCCGTTGGTTCACCCTCCAATGGCCGCCGCTGCAGCCGGCGCACCGCGCTGATCCGATGGCAGGAGCCAGGATCCAGGTGCTTTTCCTGGTCTCCCATGGGGTGCAGAGCCCAAGCACCTGGGCCATCCTCCACTGCACTCCCTGGCCATAGCAGAGAGCTGGCCTGGAAGAGGGGCAACCGGGACAGAATCCGGCGCCCCGACCGGGACTAGAACCCGGTGTGCCGGCGCCGCAAGGTGGAGGATTAGCCTATTGAGCCACGGCGCCGGCCAGGAATGGCTGCTTTTAAGAGATGGAGTGCCTCCTGAAGCCTCAGAACATTTGAAAGCCCTAATAAATAGTGTGATGAAAATAATGAGCACTGTCAAAAAAGTGAAATCGGAGCAACTTCATCATTCAATGTGTACAAGAAAAAGGCACAGACGCTGCGAATATTCTCACTTCATGCATCACCACCGAGATCTCTCAGGTCTTCTGGTTTCAGCTTTTAAAAATCAGGTTTCCAAAAACCCGTTTGAAGAGACTGCAGATGGAGACAGCGGTGCTCTTGTATTGCAGTGTGTGCTCACCAGTGCTTACGCTTACTGCAACAGGCTTCCTTGAGCAGTACTTGTGTCCAGATTCTATCAGGCATTCATAGTGTTGGAATATGCTGTTGTATGGATCCCAAATCTGTAATCATTCCTTTGCTCCATGCTTTTAAATTGCCAGCACTGAAAAACTTTCAGCAGCATATATTGAATATCCTTAACAAACTTATTTTGGATCAATTAGGAGGAGCAGAAATAGCACAAAAAATTAAAAAGGCAACTTGCAATATTTGTACTGTTGACTCTGATCAACTAGCCAAATTAGAAGAGGCATTGCAGGGAAACTCTTGTGATGCTATGCCTTCCTCAAGTTTATGCAGTCCTTCTTACAGGTTTCAAGGGATTCTGCCCAGCAATGGATCTGAAGACTTACTGTGGAAATGGGATGCTTTAGAAGCTTATCAGAACTTTGTTTTTGAGGAAGACAGATTACATAGTATACAGATCGCGAATCACATTTGCAATTTAATCCAAAAAGGCAATATAGTTGTTCAGTGGAAATTGTATAATTCATATTTAATCCTGTACTCCAAAGAGGAGTTGAATAGCACATCATTGTCAACGTCTAAGCGTTACTTCAGCTCGAACTCACACGTGTAGCCATCATAACCAGTGTTTGCCTCAGGAAGTACTTCAGATTTATTTGAAAACTTTGCCTATCCTGCTGAAATCCAGGTTTGTTTGTATACTTGTGTGTATATGTAGATATTTTTGAACTTGTGGATTTGTGAATACTTTTGAATTTGTGATAAAACACATACATTTGAACCTCTAACCCTGATATTCCCAGGGCTTCCTAAGTAGTATTCAGCTCATTTCCTGTGATTTAATTCTAGATACCAACAAAAAAGCTCCCACCCCATGTCTGGAATATCCATTTATGAAGGAGAGAAGAAAGCCATTGATTTTAATTTCTCAGTTGGGGAGGGAGTAGTTTAAGATACATTTCTGAGAAAAAAAATGGATACAACATAGATATCTAAGAGCAAGATCAAGGTTAAATGAATTATTTGCTATTTACTTGAAAGTCTTATTAGCAGTTAAAAATGTTTACAAGAATCATGTAGGAACATGACAAAATGCTTATAATATTTTATATATAAAATTTACTAAAGTTAAAATGGAATTTATTTGTCACTGTGTAAAAGATGTGCATACAATGATACTTATTGAGGCAGTAACATTAAGGCAATTTTTAAATGTCATGTTTGTTATCTAAACAACATAAATAGAAAGATTAGAAAATACTCATAAGCAAAGAAAAGAAAAATAAAATTACTTGCAATTCCATTAATGAGTTTTTCACATTTTATGATGATCAAGTCTGGTACATTTAAAATATATTTTAAAATAAAACTTCTGATAGGTAGATTGTCCTTTCAAATCAACACATATTATTTAAAAACTTAACATATAACTTACCTTCATCATCTTCATATATGACATTTTTATTCATGTTAAGATAGCAACTTTAAAATAAATACTGATATTTAAACCATAGCCTTCCAATTATTGTAAAAAATTTTGACATTCTGTTGGAGTTTAAATAAAACTGACTTGATTTAAAAGTTTTATAACTCATTGACACATATGTGGACAACTTCAATCTTTGCAACATAAACAAAGAGAAACATTGAGCTGATTTATATTAAAGTTGCTATTGGGATTCCAATGAACTTAAACATGTGAGACACCTGACACAGAGCATAAACCTTTTAAAAATATTGTATCCTTGATTATCAACTAGCCAAATTAGAATAGATGTTGCAGGAAAACTCATGTGATTTTGGGCCTTCATGTGACTGAAAAGTTTCTGAAGATTTTCTGCTCTGAAGTTTGGTTCTTTCCCATTATGAGGTACAGATTTAAAACAAACAAAAGTCCTGAATTAGCCAACAGGCAGATGAATAAATATCTGTCTGCTCCCAGGGTATTGACCTTGAGTGTGGTGGGTTGTGGCATTTAGAATTTATAATTTGCCATTTGAAGAAAAATATTCTTCCCAAATTGCTTCATTTGATTTGGCATGCCTGTAATTCTTTCTTTTTAAATACTGCTGGAATCATGCGTGCAGGGTTTGAAGAAGGATGTAGGAGTAATTAGTAAGAAACTTGGCATCCTGGTCATTGTCTAAGAACTTTAGCTGGATGATTGATGAAGCAAATTGGATAGTAGTTAGTAAATACCACATGTAGCAGTGACATATTTGAACAGTATAGGTACCTATTCAGAAATGATATTTCTGTTTGTAAAATATTTGTTTTTTTTTTTCTCTCATAGGGTTACACGAGATTTGTTTTTAAGTTACAATGGGAGTAAATCAAGTACTTGAATTAAATTACTTAGATGGTACTCGAAGTCATTCGCTGAAAGCATTTGAAACTTTGATAATCAGCTTAGGGGAGCAACAGAAAGATGCTTCAGTTCCGAGTACTGAACAGAAGGAGTTGTCATCCTTACATGTAGGTACTTCTTTTCATAACCAGCAAGCTTATTCAGACTCTCCTCAGAGTCTCAGCAAATTTTATGCCAACCTCAAAGAAGCCTATCCAAAGAAACGGAAGACTGTTAACCAAGATATTCATATAAACACTATAAACCTGTTCCTCTGTGTGGCATTTTTATGTGTGAGTAAAGAAGCAGAGTCTGATAGGGAGTCAGCCAATGATTCAGAAGATACTTCTGGCTATGACAGCACAGCCAGTGAGCCTTTAAGTCATATACTGCCATGTTTATCTCTTGAGAGCCTTGTCTTGCCCTCTCCTGAACATATGCACCAAGCAGCAGACATTTGGTCAATGTGCCGTTGGATCTACATGTTGAGTCCTGTCTTCCAGAAACAATTTTATAGACTTGGTGGTTCCCAAGTATGCCACAAATTAATATTTATGATAATACAGAAACTATTTGGAAGTGCTGAAGAGGAACAAGAAAGAAGACAAGGCGATATAACTGTAAATAAAAGGCAAGATTTAAATAGAGCTTATCAGCCTGAGATAACATCGAAGGAAGATTTATTATCTTTGACTGTAAAAAGTGACCTTACACCATCAGAACTGGGTACTTCAAAAGAGAGTTCTGACAGTTTAGATAAATTAGAGTCACAGCATATTTCTTTCAAAAATTTGGAACAAATTTCAGCTGCTGAAGGTACTGAAGAAGTAAAGGTATTTATAAGTCAAGAAAGAGAGACCTTACTTCAGAGCATAAGACTTTTGGAAGCCCTTTTAGCCATTTGTCTTCATGGTGCCAGAACTAGTCAACAGAAGATGGAATTGGAGTTTCCTAATCAGGTAATATTTTGTCCTTATCTGGATCTTGCATAAATTACATATTTTTAAAATTCTAACAATACTATTGTCATTTTATCTTTTCAATGATTTTACATTTTGAGAAGCTCTGTATGCTTAGGATAGTACTAAGTACTGTGGAGGACGCAAAGAGAGCACATGATCCCATTGTTACTCTAAAGAAGGTTACTGTTCAGTTTGGAATGTAGAAGCCCCGTGTGGAAAAGTTTATGCATTAAGTGTCAGATCAGTAAAATGGATGTTGTGTTTCAAAGTTCACAGTCTTGGAATGGTGCCTATTTGGGTGCCCTGATCCCATTACCTTGGTTTGTAGCTCAAGTGTGTATAGTTCTCATCATATCTTATCTGTATGTATGTTCCTCACATTGCACTGAGAATTTAACCAGGCTGATGTCCTCATATGGCATCATCTACTGCATCTGCACCTATCTTCTGAGGATTGCCCATGGCTAATGGGATGTCTCACCTAGAGTTACCTAGAGGAAGTGTGCTCATAGCCAGTGGTTGGTAGATGTGGATCTGGGGAATGAGGACAGTCCCTCTGTACAGTTCAGGCTCCAGCGCTCCCCGTGTAATGAGTCTGGGACTGGGCCTTACCTGAAAACTATTTCTGGATTTCTGGATTCTTTCCATGATTTGTGTTTCCCTTGCACCCATCCAGATTTCTCCTGAGACGACTTCTCACCAAGAAAGAAATCCTGAGTATTGGGCCCTGCTTCTAAGGAACCTTGGAATGTGGACTCCTTTTTTTCCTTATTAACTCAACCTTAACTCTTCTGTCAGATAACAGGCTCTCCCTCCTGCAGTACCAGCCTCTGTGTAGCCTCCTAACCAGTCTTGATGTTTGAGGCAGCATTATGGTGCAACGAGTTAAGCAGGCGCCTGCAACACTGGCATCCTTTGTGGGTGTCAGTTTGAGTCCTGGCTGCTCCACTTCCAATCCAGCTCTTTGATAACATGCCTGGGAAAGCAGCAGAAGATGACCCAAGTGCTTGGGCTCCTGCATCCATATGGGAGACCTGGATGAAGCTCTTAGCTCCTGGCTTTGGCCTGGCCCAGCCCTGGCTGTTAGTGGAGAATAAAGCAGTGGATAGAAGATATCTCTCTGTCTCTCCTCCTCCTCTCTCTGTAATGCTGTTTTTCAAATAAATGAATAAATCTTTCTTCTAATCTTGATACTTTCATATTGCTCACAATTAAAATTCACAATATTTAGCATAGCATACAAATTTATTCACACTCTTGCTTTACTGCCTTTTTTAATGAAATATTTATTTTATTTATTTGAAAAACAAGGTTTCAGAGAGAGGCAGAGACTGAGAGAGAGAGAGAGAGAGAGAGAGAGCTTCCATCTGCTAATTCACTCCCCAAATGGCCACAATGGCTGGGCCTGGACTGATCCAAAGGCAGGAGCCAGGAGCTTCTTCTAGGTCTCCCACATGGGTGCAGGAGCCTAAGGACTTGGACCATCTTTTGCTGCTTTCCCAGACCATAGCAAGGAGCTGGATCAGAAGTGGAGCAGGGGCCGGCACTGTGACATAGCAGGTAAAGCCTCCACGTGATGCCAGTTCGAGTTCTGGCTGCTCCACATCCAGTCCAACTCTCTGCTATAGCCTGGGTAAGAAGTGGAAGATGGCCCAAGTCTTTGGGCCCCTTCACCCATGTGGGAGGCCCAGAAGAAACTCCTGGCTCCTGGCTTCAGATCGGCACAGCTCCAGCTGTTGCAGCCAATTGGGGAGTGGACCAGTGGATGGAAGACTATCTCTCTCTCTCTCTCTCTCTCTCTCTCTGTGTGTGTGTGTAACTCCGCCTTTCAAATAAATAAATGAATCTAAAAAAAAGTGGAGCAGCTGGAATTCGAACTGATGCCCGTATGGGATGCCAGCACTACAGGTGGTGGCTTTACCTGCTATGCCACAGCATCGGCCCCTTTACTTCTTTCTTCAACCTCATTATGCTGCCATTCCTTACTTTGCTACAATCAACTATACTGAGTGCCATTCTTTGCTATTATTTCTGTGCTTTGGTACATGTTCTAGCTGGTATGGTCTTTCCCTTGTTTCTGCATCTGCTCTCTCCTTCTTGTTCTTTGCTGTCCATCAAATGCAGCTCCTCCCCTAGGACACTTTTGACAGATCTCTTTTTCTTTCTTTTCTTTCCTCAAAGTACTTTGTTTATAGCTATGGTATATGGTTGTCATCATATCTGGTTTGTACATATCTGTTTCTTGTTGTCTTCCAAAGAGAGAAGCCAGTTTTTTAGCCATCTTTATGATATCATCACCTGGTTTAGGAAAGTAGCAAGAACTTCCTTAAACACAGAAGGGAAGGAGTGAAAAACAGAGAGAGAGAGAGAAAAATTAGAAAAGAACCATTTGTTAGTGTCTTGGAAATCTCTAGGGGCCTGTGCTGTGGCTAGTGGGTTAAGCTGCTCTCTGCAGCACTGGCTTCCCATATGGGCAGCAGTTCGAGGCTCAGGTGCTCCACTTCCCATCCAGCTCCCTGCTTTTGTGCCTGGGGAAGCTGCAGAGGATGACCCAAGGCCTTGGGCCCCTGAACCCCTATGGGGGACCAGGAAGAAGCTCCTGGCTCCTGGCTTACTTCTGGACCTATCTTGGCCATTGTGGCCATTTGGGGAGTAAATCAGTGGATGGAAGACCTCACTCTCTGTCTCTCCTTCTCTCTCTCTAATTCTACCTTTCAAATAAATAAATCTTTTTTTTTTTAAAGAAAAGAAATATATAACCATAAGGAATTTGTAAACTTCAGAGATGGTTAATCAAAATGCTGATGTTTCCAGGAATTTTTTCATAATTAAATTAGGATGCACAGAAATTTAAAACCAAATGAATAATGTATTTGATAAACAAAAATGTTATTAATTTAACAGTAGGATGTTTGTATAAAAGCCAAGTATTTATGCAGTCATTTAAATTTCATATTAACTGCAAATAAATGGGCTAGTTTTCTACTTGCTGAATAACTGTCAATTTATCACTTATTTGTTACTTTTTTAAAAGCTTATTATTAATATTCTTAAGTGTCTTTTATTTTACCTTAGAACTTGTCTGTGGAAAATACATTATTGGAAATGAGGGACCATCTTTCCCAGTCAAAGGTGATTGAAACAGAATTAGCAAAGCCTTTATTTGATGCTCTGCTTCGAGTTGCCCTGGGGAATCATTCAGCAGATTTTGAAAATAGTGATACTGTCACTGAGAAGGTATGAAGAACATACAATTGTGTTATTTAGTATGACTAACATGGGAAAAAATGTGTGGGATGGAACTAGGACACTGATGGTTAGAAAATATGGACCAGGATTTCATTAGGTGAATTCCGTGAGTCATATCTCCATCTTATGGGACTGATGTTTCATCAGTGCCCTAATCTCATAAAAAACATGAGAACAATATGCCTTTCTTCATCTGATCTGGAAATTTACTGATAATTACTCCCAGTGAGATGAAATTTATTTTTTAATTTGATAAGTGTTAGACACAGGGTATCTTCAAAAAGTTCATGGAAAGTGTATGTTATGGGAAAACTGCATGATTTCAAAATGTTTTTGCACCAAAGTAAACTCATACTAACTTGTTAATGTATCTGAACAGGATCTAGTTTGAGGCACTAGGAATGATAAGACATCAGTTTGGAAAACAGCCACCATCAGAGCAGCATGAATTCTGCTAAAATTGAAACAAGAATAAATATCAAATTTATGGTGATGCTTGGATAAAAGCATGGTGACATTTTTGATGTATTACAAAAAGTTAGCAGAGACAAGGCCTCAAAGAAATGTGTAGTTTACAAATTGATAACCAATTTTAAAAAGGGTGTGACTATGTTGAAGATGAAGCCCAGTAAGTTTGCAAATTAAAAAAAAGATGAACTGTCATGCCTTAATGGAAGATGATGAGCAATTAACAGTAAAACAAGAGCTAAGAGTGCATATATATTCCTATTGGTTCAGCTTACATAATTAAATTAAAGTTGAGCAAACTTTCTGCTCACTGGGTGCTCACTGTACTCAAACCAGCTAAAGAGAAGAGCAGAGTCTTCATTGGGAATTTTAAACAAATGAGATCAAGATTCTGAAGCATATCTTGGAAGAACTGTAACAGGAGATGAAGCATGGTTTCACCAATTCAGTCTTGAAGCCAAAGCAATGGCTGCCAAGAGGTGAAAGTAATCTTGTCAAATCAGCAATGCATCAGTCAAGAGCAAAATCATGTACTAGTGTTTTTGGATGCTCAGGACATTTTTGCTTGTTGACTTTCTGCATGACCAAAGAATCATCATATCTGCATATTAGGATGTGTTTTGAGAAAGCCTAAACTTTAGCAGTAAACTTCACTAGAGAGTACTTTCTCCACCGTGGCAATGCCTCTGCTCATTCCTCTCATCAAATGAGGGCATTTTTATGACAGTTTTGATGCAAAATCATAAGGTATCCTCATTTGGCTCCTTTGGACTTCTTTTTGTTTCCTAATCCTGAAAAAAATAATAAATTAAAGGTGCTCATTTTTCTTCAATTAATAATAGAAAAAGGACCACATTGACAAAGTTCAGTTCCTAGGAATTTCAACATTTTAGGAATGGACTAAGTAGTTTCTTGAATTTGATGGGGCTCATATTGAGAAATAAGTTGACACTTTTTATCTTTTAATTCCATTTTCCATGAATGTTTTGAGGTCTCCTCATGTAACTGATAAATTTGAGCTGATAATGATTTGGTTTATGTTCTTTCTTGAACTCTGAAATCAATTTTAAATTACACATCATAAAAAGGACTAGTATTTGCGTAGAAAAGTAGCAGTCAATGTTTTTTTGGTGCTTAACATTTTTTCTAAAGAATTTAATTTTTTCCCTGAAACTTTGTGATGTATACTCAGTTCATTTCCCTTTCCTTTCATATTTCTTTTACATTTAATTAACAATCACCTGGCCTTTTTATAAATTACCACTTAACTCCTTGGCCTAGCAATATATATATGAAGTTATTTATGTTTTGCCATAATAGTTTATGTTACTCTATCTCATAATTTTAAAACTTATTTAATAGCTATTAATGCCTTCATCTTATTACTGAATCAATCAGTTATCCTATAAAATGTTTAATGGCCTTCTTTACCTCTTATTGCTATTGCAATGATAAAGTACTCTGAGTTTAAGGGAAAATATTTTCTGAAGTGAGGGTATTAGTAGCATTTTTGTAAGAAAAATGTTTTTTTTTGTCACAGACATTACAAAGGAAGTTAATCCTGGAACTGTTGATCTCTGAGATATTATATGTAAATAATTGCATTCTGAAATCTTTAATACCTTTGAAAAATTGTCATATCTCCTTGCGTATCCAATTCATGAAACATTTCATTTATAAAAATCTATGACTGGCCGGCGCCGTGGCTCAACAGGCTAATCCTCTGCCTTGCGGCGCCCACACACCGGGTTCTAGTCCTGGTCGGGGCGCCGGATTCTGTCCCGGTTGCCCCTCTTCCAGGCCAGCTCCCTGCTATGGCCAGGGAGTGCAGTGGAGGATGGCCCAAGTACTTGGGCCCTGCACCCACATGGGAGACCAGGAAAAGCACCTGGCTCCTGCCTTCGGATCAGCGCAGTGCGCCGGCCACAGCGCGTTGGCCATGGTGGCCATTGGAGGGTGAACCAACGGCAAAAGGAAGACCTTTCTCTCTGTCTCTCTCTCTCACTGTCCACTCTGCCTGTCAAAAAAAAAAAAAAAAAAGTGCATCTCCAAGTGCCTGTAACAGGTACTCATGCAAGGCTGGTGTCTATTCTCTTCTGCCAACTGTCTTCTCCTTTACAACTAAAATCAACAGTATACTGGGAAAAATTTTATCTGCATTCTTAAGGCTTTAAAAAAATCAAAAGAAATGGGAGGCAAGGAACTATATAAATGAAGAGATAAGAGAGAAGTGGAGGAGGGGAGAAAGGCATGTGGGAAAGAATGGAAGGGGAGGTGGCAGGGAGACGCATGGTGAACTTGATGGGTTTGTTATTTCCAAAAGCATGTTCATTCCAGTAAAATAACGGATGAGGAAAACATTTTCATTTTCTTTTCTGACAGCTGGAGCATAAACAGTCACTGCAATAATATCAGAAATTATTGGACATTTTGAGCATTCTTGCTAGTGAGAAATCAGCATTCCAGCCAGTTTGAAATGGCAGCCCCAAGGTGCCCTAGAAATTTTGTTTTTCAAATAAAGGCATGTCAGCTGCTGGACAAAAAGTGATGTATACTGTCTACTGGGCAGCATTCTGGCCAGACACCAAATTTGGAGAGTGTCTCCCTGTACTCTGGGTTCTAGCGCGGTCATCCTTTACAGCCGGTCCAGCACCATGAATGAGACTCTATTCCAAAGAAGACCAAAAATGAAAGCAGCGTTTAAGACCCATCAGCCCAAAACAAAACAATTCTAACTTGTCACCTCTAAAATACTTCAAGAGGCTGGAATAAAAGTACTTTTGAATCAGCTGCAATCAAATACATAAATGTAACTACTCTAATCACCTGCTCCTGAAAAAAGCAGCAATCGGTCTGTGCGCGCAAGTGCGCCTGTGCACCAGGGCCCGGGATGGGCGCAGAGTGAAGGGGCTGGCCTTCGAGCTCCAGCGATGCAAGATGGCAGCCACCACGGGCTTGAGAGTAAAAGTCCCTCGCAATTTCCAACTGTTGGAAGAACTCGAAGAAGGCCAGAAGGGAGTAGGAGATGGCATAGTTAGCTGGGGTCTAGAAGATGACGAAGACATGATGCTTACGAGATGGACAGGGATATTAATTGGGCCTTCAAGAATAATTTACGAAAATAGAATATACAGCCTTAAATAGAATGTGGACCCAAATTCCCAGAAGTGAAGTAGGCAAGCATACAGGCTAAAATTGATTAGATTTGTGAACTTGAAGACCACACCTTTGCCATGCCCCTGTCCTCATGCCCCTGCCTGATGCCTTTGCCATGTCCCTGCCTGATGCCTTTGCCATGCCCCTGTGTGGCCACATCCCCCTATATGACCACACCTGGGTGCCCACTAGCCAATTATATTAATTAACCACTCCCCTTTGGAAGTGGGTTAAAAGCTGGGACACGGTGTGGCCCGGCCCGCTCTTCTTCCCTGGCCTCTTGCCAGGAGGGGACTTGCTGTAGCCCCACGCCTCCAGGGCACATGGCTTTCAGGCCACCTGGCCAATACAGATCTAGATGTTCTTCCACGTGGCTGGTTCCTGGTGCTCAGTATGAACCCCTATTTACCTCTCTCTCTTAAATAAAGCTCTCACTCTTCTATGCATCTTTCTCACCAAATAAAAGCTTAAAACATACCATGCTGCCTCATTTATCTGTGCCAGTATTTAGAATTCTTCTCTAAATATTAGGCAAGAACCCTCTTGGGCTTATTAATATCGGGGATTTAGCAATAAGCCCGTGGTGAAATCATAAGGTACCCCAAATTCCGGTAGCACATGTGGCACCCCAGGTAGCATTTCTAGGGAACTTTAAAGGGCCACATTTTAGTGTAAATTTTAGGGGGTCTTTTCTGATTTCAGAAGCACCCCCCTTTGTATGATTTGTAACAAAAATTAATGTGAATGGAGTTAACAGTTCCAACGGAGTGGTGGACCCAAGAGCCATCTCTGTGCCAGCAAAATGGCAGAACTCGTACAGCATCTGAGTGGTGCCATAGGAGCTGCGGCGCCTGATGATGGCCAAGGACAACATGAAGCTGCCTCAGCCGCCCGAGGGGCAGTGCCACAGCACTGCCCTCTGCAGTAGGAATCTGCTAGGTCATCCTGTAGGCCTCAAAGTACTGGAAAGGAAGCTCCCATGCAAAGGAGATTTATCTAAAGATACTGTAAATGATACTAATTTGTTGTCCATTTGAAATATGTAAGTTGTGCTAAAAAAAAAAAAAGGCAGCAATCTAAATCAAAAAGTGGGAAAGGTAGGGGCCAGCCTTGTGGCACAGTGGGTTAAGCCACACCTATGACACCAGCATCGCATATGAGAGTGCAGCTCCCTGGGAATGCAGCAGGAGATGGCCCAAGTTCTTGGGTCCCTGCCACCCAAATGGGAGATCTGGATGGAGTTCCTGGCTCTGGCCTGGCCCAGCCCCTAGTGCTGCAAGCACTTCAGAGTGAACCAGTAGATGGAAGATTTCTTCTTCTCTCTCTCTCTCTGTTGCTCTGCAATTCAAAGAAATAAATCTTTTTTTAAAAAAACTGGTATGGCAAATATTTGGCCCAAATTGATTTTTTAAATGTACTGCTGACAGTGGACTCCAGCAAATATTTGAGACTGACCTGCATGCACTAACACTAATCAGGAGGAAGCATTACTGCCCCCTGAAGCCTTTCCTGTGTGATACTCACTCTGCCTGAGTCAAAATTTACCCACTCTACATTTTTAAAAAAGATTTATTTATTCATTTGGAATGCAGAGTTACAGAGAGATTGAGAGGGAGAGAGACAGACAGAGAGAATCTTCCATCTACTAGCTCATTCCCATATGGTCACAATGGCTGTAGTTATGTTGGGCCAAAACCAGGAGCCTAGAACTCCAGTCTCCCATGAGGGTTGTACGGGCTAATTTCTTGGGCCATCTTCTGTTGCCTTCCCAGGCACATTAGCAGGGAGCTGGCTCAGAAGTAGAGCAGTAGGAATTCAAACTGGCACCCATATAGATGCCAGCATCACAGGCAGTGGTTTAACCCACAGCTTCACAACACTGGCAGCAATTCTATACTTTTTTCCATGAAATACCTATGAACTTCTCCATAGAAAAAAGATCCATGAAATTTTTCCATTATTATAATCCTTAACCCCATCTGAGAATGATGACTGTTAAAGAGAGACATTCTACAAACACAAAAAAAATTCACATCACCCAGAGTTTTTGTGTATTGCACCTTTGTAGCCATTGACTATTTCCTATTCCTCACAGGAATGTCCATGTGTAGCTTTAATAGTCTGTGAAGATGTAACAGAAACAACATATCCCTATCTTGAATATGTGTAAATCATCAGAATCCTTAGCAGTAAACAAGAAGTAGCATGGACGGGGCTGGGAGACGTGGTGAAAATCCCATGGATGTCGCTGTACCAGAGCACACTTTGCGGAACTGGGTTTCAACAGTGAAGCAGAAGGGGAAAATTGGCAAGAATTAAAAAACCAGCGATTTCTCTATCCATTTTCTTGGCTGTTACTGAGCGGTGTACTGTTGGGAATGAAGTTTATTTTCTTCAACTGACTTTCTTATTAATAATATTCTAGTACTCCCTCCCCCCCCCCCCCCCCCCGTGCGCCAAGAGTGGAGTGGGTGGAGCCAGGCGGGGAGGCGGCGGGGAGTGAGGCAGACGGGTTGGGGAGCCCAGGAATTCCCTCCTCCTCAAGTAACAAGTCCTGGACCAGGATGCCCCAGGACTTGGAGGATGAGGAGGGAGTGGGTCCCATGGGCCTCGCCTCCATCCACCGCCCTTTCCCCACTACTCAGAGTTGCGGCTGCAGCGCCTCATGAGAGCATGGCTGGAGGGCAGCTTCTGTAGATTTTATAATGGTCTGCATTAAAAGTAAAGAAAACAAAACTGCAGCCAATAAATACAGAACTGAAAACACTCCAGAGCCTGTCAGTACAAGTGCCAGCAATTATGGAGCAGATCACACTGCAGGGACACCATCGTGTTCGGCAAAGGGAGCATTGGTTAATTCAGCAGTCTTTCCATAACACCATTTGGAGGATCCTCAGGGGTGACTCCTTTTGGATGAGCTTCTTCCTCACTGTCAGTGGTGCCAAGTTCATATCCTACTGGTTTAACAGCTGGTGTTACTATATTTGTGGCCTTATATGATTATGAAGCTAGAACTACAGAAGACCTCTCATTTAAGAAGGGTGAACGATTTCAAGTAATTAACAATATGGAAGGAGACTGGTGCAAAACATGATCCATTGCTACAGGAAAGTGGCTATATCCCTAGCAATTATGTAGCGCCTGTGGATTCCATTCAGGCAGAAAAATGGTAGTTTGGAAAAATGAGGAGAAAAGATGTGAAAGATAGTACTTCTGAATCCTGGGAATCAGCGAGGTATATTTTTAGTAAGAGAGAGTGAAACTACTAAAGGTGCTTATTCCCTCTCTATTCGTGATTGGGATGAAGTAAGGGGTGATAATGTGAAACACTACAAAGTTATGAAACTTGACAATAGTGGACATTACCTTACAACCAGAGCACAATTTGATACTCTTCAAAAATTGGTGAAACACTACACAGAACATGCTGATGGTTTATGTCACAAGTTAACAACTGTGTGTTCAACTGTGAAACCACAGACTCAAGGTCTAGCAAAAGATGCTTGGGAAATTCCTTGAGAATCTTTGAGACTAGAAGTTAAACTAGGACAAGGATGGTTTAGTGAAGTATGGATGGGAACATGGAATGGAACCACAAAGGTAGCAATCAAAACACTAAAGCCAGGTACAATGATGCCAGAAGCTTTCTTCCAAGAAGCTCAGATAATGAAAAAATTAAGACACGATAAACTTGTTCCACTATATGCTGTTGTTTCTGAAGAACCAATTTATATAGTCACTGAATTTACATCAAAAGGGAGCTTATTAGATTTCCTTAAGGAAAGGGATGGAAAATGTTTGAAGCTTCCACAACTGGTTGATATGGCTGCTCAGATTGCTGATGGCATGGCATATATTGAAAGAATGAACTATATTCACCAAGATCTTCGAGCTGCTAATATTCTTGTAGGAGAAAATCTTGTATGCAAAATCGCAGATTTTGGTTTAGCAAGATTAATCGAAGACAATGAATACACAGCAAGACAAGGTGCAAAATTTCCAATCAAATGGACAACTCCTGAGGCAGCACTGTATGGTTGATTTACAATAAAGTCTGATGTATGGTCATTTGGAATTCTACAGACAGAACTGGCTACAAAGGGCAGAGTACCATATCCAGGTATGGTGAACTGGGAAGTGCTGGAGCAGGTGGAATGAGGATACAGGATGCCCTGCCCTCAAGGCTGCCCAGAATCCCTCCAGGAATTGATGAATCTGTGTTGGAAGAAGGACCCTGATGAATGACCAACATCTGAGTATATTCAGTCTTTCCTGGAAGACTACTTCACTGCTACAGAGCCACAGTACCAGCCAGGAGAAAATCTATAATCTAAATAGCCTGTTTTATGGGCACAGACCTGCCAAAATATAAAGAATTTATATGGAGATCCTCACTTACATTAAGGAATCAAAAGAAGAAAATCTTCACTCTGCCTGTTCTTAACGGTAAACTGGAATTCCAGGTTCGATTGCACAAAACCACTTTTTTTTTTTTCCCAAGCATTAAGTACCAATGATGAATTTTCCAACTTATTTCAGGGTCCAAAGAAAGTAGAGCTAAGAATACTGTTGACAGCTTAGTTGGTAGCATGGTAGTGAAGAGCAACAAAGCTACTGTCTATAAATCACTTCTGTTCTTTACTTCCCCAAACAGAATTGTTGAGATTATTTATTGTCACAGACAAAACTTGGGAGATAAAAGTTATACATAAAATCTAAAATTAAGGAACTTTGTGGGACCAAATGATTCCATTCCACTTTTGAAAAATATCCTGCATTTATTCTCAAAAGTTTGTTTCAAAATCAGTCAATATGCAATCTTAACATATGCTTCATTTTGCATGGAAATGGGCCAGGTTTTTTAGAAGCAAAAAAGGAATATAAGCAGTATCAAATTAAATTCAGACCACACCAGTAGATTTCAGAAGTATGATATACTGTCTTCATATTCATGTTTATGGAACTAGAAAATAGAATAAAACATTTTTCATTTTGCTCAGTTTCTGAATAGTTCTACTTATAATCATGAAGGTAAGTAGAAAGTAAATCTTTTTAAAGTTTGCATTGATTTTTTTTTTTAAAGGCAGTTGAAGTTGTACTATCCAGTCCAAGAGGAAATCTTTTAATCCTTAAATGGCGTGAAAGTAAGACCCAGCATTTAAATAGTCCTTTCGAAGAAAAAAAAATAGTCTTGGTACTGTGAGTATTGTTGCTAATATGTTGTTGTTATGGTAATGGGTGCCACAAATGGAAAGTACCACTAGATCAGGGACTTGAATGTACTTTTGCTTGTATTGAATAGAGACTAACAGAGAGGGAAATGTATTTAAAAGAAATATGAGAAAAGATAATGAGAAAGTTTTACAGGTGGAGAATGGAAAGGAATGTTTAATGTTGATGTTATGGAGTAACAACATGGCTTTGCTGGTACTCAAAGCACCTCCTTAGCTATTTTCTGAGACTTGAAGAGTTATATGAATATGAAGCTAATTTTTCTTAACATATACACTAAATGAGTGTTATATCCTGAAAATAGTGAAGTCAGGGCTTCACACTAATTCCAATGACAAAGCTCTTATGTAAAACATTTTTAGAACTCTAGTGTTCCAATCCATGTTTGAATATGCATTCACTTTTGAAATATACTTAATGGTTATCATTTTTTCCCTCTTAAAGTATAGCTGATTTGAGGAGGAAAACTTATGCTGTGTAGTAACAGTAGTAAGCAGAAAGCAGTTTTTGCCTACTTAAAGTGCAGAGTGAAACACGCAAAATAAGCTGATTTTTATTTTTATTATAAACTGAAAGAAATTCCAAAATACAGATTTGAATATCAGCATTACTGCTTTAAGTGTCTAGAAGAGGGAAAACTGAACATGATAATTAAAATAAAAGTGACATTTATCTTTTAAAATACTCTTTTACAGCCATACTTTAAATAAAGCATTATCAGGTTCCCAGATTTTAGGATATAATTTTTAACTTCTATCACTTACCTAATTTCATCATTAAATTTCATATTCTGTGCCATGGCATCCATGTTCAAATTCAGGCCATTTTAAAATGTGACAGGTGAACTTTATGCAAGATTTGGCAACAGTTCTGGTACTAAAAATTATGGTTGTTTCTTCTGTTTACGTAACCTGGTTAGTATTGAAGCTCTCTGCCAAGAGGGTCTTCCTAAGAATAGTGCTGTCACTATTTATCCTTAACGTCTACAACCTGTGACATGAGATATTTAAAGGGCTTTATGTGAACTATGATACTGTAACTTTTCTAAGCATTTTTAAAAGGGTAACAAAATTATGTTCATATACTAATTCTGATTAGAAAAATAAGCCAGGAAAAGTTGATGGTATTCTTTAGGTTTTAACTGAATGGAGCAGTGCTTTATAATAACAGATGTACAGTAAAGATAAAACACTAACTTAATGTTGTGTATTCAGTTTAAATTGTTATTTATTTTTAAATTGCTGAGAAAAATAAAGTTTTATACATTTGGAGATTTTTTCCCAAAAAATAATATTGTAGTGCAGTGATTATTCTTTTACAAAGAATTGAAGTTGAAATATCCTAATACATACATCTGAACTACACTCATCTCCAATTTGGTGATTTTCACACTAAGATTTGCCACCACTGAGATGATACTAAACAGAAAGCCCTTAAAGATACAAGAAATGGAGGTACAAAAATCACATGGGGGCTGGCGCTGTGGTACTGCCAGTTAAAGCCAAGGTCTGCAACACTGGTATCCCACATAGGAGCCAGTTCGAGACCCAGCTGCTCCACTTCTGATCCAGCTCCCTGCGAATGCACCTGGGAAAGCAGTGGATGATGGCCCAAGTCCTTTGGCCCCTGCACCCATGTGGGAGACCTGAAAGAAGTCCTGGCTCCTGGCTTCAGCCTGGCTTAGCCCAGTCATTGCAGACATTTGGGGAGTGAACCAACAGATGGAAGTGCCCTCTCTTTTTCTCTCTGTCTCTAATTCTGCCTTTCAAATAAATATATATTTTTTTAAAAAGTCACGTCACATGAAATCTATGATGTAATAAATTTATGTCGATGCAAAGCCCATGGACCAGAGCCAGCACTGTGGAATGGTGCTTTAAGCAGCCCCCTGCTATACCAACATCTTATATAGAGTGCTGGTTCAAATCCCAGCTGTTCTACTTCTGATCCAGCTCCCTGCTAATGCACCTAGGAAAACAGTATATGGTGGTCTAACTGCCTGGGTACCTGCCACCCATGTGGGAGACCTAGATGAAGTTCTGGGCTCCTGGCTTCCACCTGGCCCAGCCTAGGTCATTGTGGCCATTCAAGGAGTGAACCAGGTAGCATAAGAAGACTTCTTCTTCTCTCTCTGTTACTCTGCCTTTCACATAAATAAAATAAATGTCAAATATATGGACCATTTGACTTAATAACTGGAAAATTATAACCAAGGATACTGTGTCTCTTTATAATTACCTGGAAGTTTTTGTATATTATTTGTATCTCAAACAAAAATTTAAAAATGTGTTCAGAGACTAAAAGCATTGATAGCCAATCCACAGTTGATCATTATAAGTAAAATTCACTGAATTAAGCTATTTTTCCCATTATGAATTACGATGGAATCTTTACCTGAAAAATAACTTATGTGTTTCATTAACCCCAAAGAAAGAGGTAATAAAAGAAGGGCAAAACGAATAGCAGCCCCAAGCTTAACTAACAGAATAGTAATGCGTAAAAGAGGTATCACATTCACAGTCTGTTAACTTAAAAGTAGAACTAAGAGCAATTTGATGACAAAGACAATTTCTAGAGTAAATTCAAAATTGGCCATGTGAGAATCAAGTACACTAAATATCAAAAAAGTACTTCTGAATCCACTATCCTCTCATTTCATTTGTTCTCAGGATGACTGAATAAACGAGACACATTGGTGATATACCATGTTTATTTTTAATCAAAACAACAGTTGGGGCATCTGATCAATTCAATTCTTGATCTTTTATAGGTAAATAGAGGATACACGGCCTGACCAAACAAAAATCACTTGTTACTATCATCTTGCTTCCAAAATCCAACTCTTCACATGGAACACATCCACACCATGCATATTAAAACATTCACAGTCATATAAAGCATTAGAAATTACTGTAACTTATTTAAAAGCACCTTACTACACCCAAACTATTTCCTTCTCAAAATATTTATATGTAGAATAATCACATATCCAGTTATTTCAATCAACATAGGATTGCAGTAATAATAATTCAGCCTCAAGTGAATATTTCAGATCTATTCAGTTGGAATGATTAAGACTAAAATAGACAACTAAATCTAAATTTTTCTTTCTCATCATACTGTATTGTCACAGACATGCAAAACTGGTACACAATATAGTGCTATTCACAAGGCTAGAAAAGAAAACAGCTAGAACTGTGCTCAAATACCAATACATCTTCTCATTAAAGCAAAGACAATATTGCCTCCCGTGCACATTCATTACTGCCTTTTAATGATTCCAAGCTACCTAGATGAAAAGTTTTATTGAGGGCAGGTCAAGGTAGCACATAGGCTTTCGTATTTATTCACTCTAAGCTCTGATCCTCTCAGTGATAAAACAAATGCAAACTCATCCTGGACTCTGTAGTGGACCCACTCTAATCAAAACCTTTATCAATTTTCTTGGTTTCAAGGAAGCTTTCCTTTTCATCATTGTCAGTGTTAACTAAAGAAATCTTGCTCAATAAGCACCCCAGATAATATGCTAGAGAAAAATAATCCTAGCATAAAACGCAATAAAAAAAACCTAGTGGCTCAGAAGTTAAAGGACCCTTAATGTTAACAATATTGTTGATTATACCCAATGTAAAGTTAGTTACCTAAGCAAGCACTCTGAGGCACACAGCTGTCATATGTATCTTTAATATGGGGACTAAATGTCTAGAAGTTTGTTGCTGATAGCAATGCTATTAAGTGCATAAAACTGACAGATCTGATGGTGGCCCCCCCAAAAAAAATCCTGAAATGGAATGATATATTTAATGGACATAGGACACCAGAATACAAATACCCATAAGCAATGTCATAGAAGTAACACAAAGTAAAAAAAAAAAAAAACACTGTAGGCTAAGATTTAAAAAAAAAAAAAAAAACTAGAATTGTTTAGTTAGGGGAAAAAATCATTAAAGCACATACAGTCACACAAGCATGTTCAGTCTTGTCACAGAACTGCAAAGTGGACTGTTTCCAATATCTAGAATGGGATATCCTTAGGTGATTATTATAACCAAACGTTTAGGGAGTCTATAAGGAAAAGGTCCTAAAAATTTCACATGTAACAAACAAAATCTATAGAATGCCCAAACTCGGTGTTATTATTGATGACAGATCAACCTATGTAAAATCAGCAGCAAAAGGTGAGTCTTCATTTACTTAAGTGGGTCTCTACCTATGGGTCACTTGAAACTGTCAGGTCATCATTATGTATGGAATGGAATCCTTGATGATCTGAGGAATCCATGAGGCCACAAAGTTGATATATACTCTGATATAGGGAGAAAAATAAAGCAAGCCAGAAGTTTCCCTTTTTTCAAGAAAGAAGACTCCTCATATATTTTTATATAATTTTACTTGACATAGTATGCACTTATTACCACCCTATTTTTCTTTTTGCTTTTCCACTAAAAGTTCCTTTTTCCGTTCTGTCTTAAATCAATTCCATTCTGGTAGTAACTTCCGTTTTGCTAAATTACTGGTCAATTCTCAATCGCCATATTTGCAGGACATGAGTGCAGCCATGGCGTGGCCAGGCCAGGCCAGGCCAGGCGGCTCCGCACGTGCAGTTGCCGCCGGACGCCCCCGCCTGAGCCGTGCGGAGCCGAGCCCGGGAACTAACCCGAGCCAGGGCCAGCGGAGCCAGTCGCCGGGTGTCCCGGGGATGGCGGCGCAGGGAGGGGCCCGGTGCACGTGCACGTGGGCCACCGCCATGGCGCACAGCGGCCCCGCAGGGGGCGCAGCGGTAGCGGCTCAGCCCCCAGACCGAGTGGCACCAAGGAGGGGTCAACATGAAGCGCGCCTGGCTCCACGAGGTGCAGGGCCAGCTGCAGTGCCTGCAGGAGGACTTCATCTACAGCGTGCAGGCACTGGAGGAGTGGGACTGTGAGCTGGAGCGTGTGCACATCTGCCGCCATGATGCCACTGTGCCCAGGGCCGGCCATGAGCAAACTGCTGTTGTGCAAAGAGGGCGAGTGGATCCTGGAGCAGCTTGTGCAGCCGCCACAGCCCCCCAGCAAGAGGACCATTGGGAACCAGATTGAGAGGGACCAGGCTGCCGAGGATGATGCCAGCGGCCTCCTCTCCAGCGGGCCCTGTGAAAGGGGCAAAGAAGATGGCGCCCAGAGGAAGTAAGATGGGCGGAACTCAAAGTTGTTTACCACCAAAGCTGATCAGCTGCACAACATCAGGGGAAGTGACGACAACTAATGGTGAGTGTATAGACATATGGCTTGTCCTATGAAAATGGCCCCCTAAAATGACCGTTTAAGTGATTGGTTGGTCCTTATGCCCTGCCCCAGGGACTCTGCAGTTTCGGGCCCAGTCCATCCTCGTACAGGTGGACTAAGACCCTGCAATATTAACTGACTTTGAATAAAAGCTAAAGTAGAAAAGTAGATACCGCTTGCTTTGGAATTTGGTATATATTAAAATAGGTTCTCATAAACTTTCTATGTTAGACGCTCTGGACATCATGCCCTTATCCCTAGCTACATCACAGACAATCCTAACTTACAACCAACCATACAGAGATGGTTATCTCTTTTACATCAACACACAAACAGGGAGAGAGACGATCAGAAAGGTTGAATAAACTGCCCAGTACAACTGACATAACCAACAGCAGCTGTGGTGGTTTTCACCATGTTAACTTATTAGATGAAACTCAGTTTCCCAGGATCCTCTTGTCTATATGCATGTGGCTGCAGGTGGCCAAAGGAGGAATTTGTTTGTTTTGGGAAACAAGGAAAAACAGCATATATTTCTCTCTGAAGGTCTTTGTGATTTGATGTATTGACACATGCAGAGTCCCAAAGTGGCTCTCCTTGCCAAAACCATCTTCCAGATTTCCAGTCTAATTGGCCAAAGTAGCCATACACCCATAATGAGAGACTTAATGTGGACCTGAAGAGGCAAGAGCCATGCAAGGACAGGAGCTTTCCGTTGGATTTTCTACCAACTTCCCTGAATAATCCTCCTTCCACAACTGGATGTGTCTTTCTTCCTAAATTCCCCAGGAAGTTCTAACTTGCTTACCCACCAAGGGCCTCGAGATGTCTGATATTGATGTTCCTTAGACTCATCAAATGCCCCTTCTGGAAAATAACTTTTCCTGCTTTCTCCCTGATTGTCTAAGTGCTTTTAGTTTTAATATATTTCAAATTCCATTGTATTCACAGTGTTTCTGTTTCCATGACCAAGTTGCTAGCAAAACTCAAATTCAAGTCTTCCAGGACCTTCTCACTATTCCACAAGAAATCCAACTTAGGAAGGTAAGACCTTTAACTATGTAGCTATGGGTTAGTAAAGAACTGAATGAGAAACAGAATGAGCTGTAGACAAGAAATGCTGGAACCCAATGGGAAAACTGCTAGTATAAAACTACTGTTTTTTAATTGAATTTATGCTACCTCTAAACTAATAACAAATAGTCTCACCATTTCTGACAGAATTCACCCTATAAGTTATATGAAGAAACCAATGCCCCAGTTAGGACACCTGACCATGATCATATACCTTCCAAATGTCAGAAGCTAGACTCAACCATTCCTCTGTGACTCTAAAGCCCTATGAAGAAATTATGCAGAAATGCCTCCTAGCGGCAGGATGAGTTTGAAAACATTCAGGTGCCCGTCATTCTAGTCTCTGTATACTACGATACCCGCCATTCTAGTCTGTCCCATTGCCCTGCTACCTTTCAGCCCTCCATGGACCTAATGCACACCTATTGTCTGGCCAGTTATGACTGAGGATTATTTATGTCTAGTTACTGTTGCCAGGCAAATATCAAGGAGGAAGATTCAAGCAATAGCATATATTTCACCACTTTTTCTACTGTTATTGTTAAGGCTCATTAGACAACTCATAACTTGGTTACTGTGTATTGGAAACAAAATTACTTTCATCACCTTAATGTCTCCAGGACTCAACATTTTTCAAATACACGCAGGAAATTAGACTAGATCACCTCCCAAAACACATCTGGGTCTTAGAACATAGATTTTAACATTCTATTTTGTACTTTCTGCTGTGTAGTAGGACCTGCATACAGTAAACAGGCAAAAAAGAGGTGGGAGAGGAGACATGGATATTGTATTTTTTTCTATCACATGCTTTCAAAACCATGTAAGTACATATTCCCAACTGTCGCTCCCCTCTTCATGGAGGAACGACACAAGACCCTGCGCTGTTCTTTTGTCTGCTCGGCCCTTCCCGGGTTTGCTGCTGGTTCTTCCCGGGTTGGCTAGGTGGGCGGTTCCCCCTGCCACTTTCCCCACTTCCGCGGGGGAGCTACACACCGCCGGCCGGCTCTCTCGGGGGCTGCTCAGGTGTTCCCTTTAGATGTTCCTGGTGCATGTTGTCTCTCTCCTCCTTTATAGTCCTCTTCCACCAATCCCAACTCTGCTACCCACACGCCGAGTATGCTGCTCTCCTCCAATCAGGAGCAGGTCCTGCTGTTTATTGGTTGAACTGGAGGCAGCTGTGTAGAAGCTGTTTCCTCCTCTCCCAGCGCCATATTGTGGGAGAGCAGATGCATAGAATAAGTCTTAATTCCAGTAACTTAGTCTAGTCCCAGTTGCTCCCCACACCCAACCATCATTACTCTTTTCCTAGCAAAACCTATATTTCTGTGAAATTTTTGTCAAATTAAATTATAAATTCTAATAACATATCCATTTTTCAAGCTATATAGAACTTAGAACAGCAATTAGAACACCTGTAAGCTCACCAAAGTAATGCAATTCAGCTCAAACAAAGACATTTAAAAGTTTTTCTTTTTAGCTTCAACAGTCTTACCTTGGAAAAGAATTGAAATTTTTTTTGACAGGCAGAATGGACAGTGAGAGAGAGAGACAGAGAGAAAGGTTTTCCTTTTGCCGTTGGTTCACCCTCCAATGGCCCCCACGGCTGGCGCGCTGCGGCTGGCGCATTGTGCTGATCTGAAGCCAGGAGCCAGGTGCTTTTCCTGGTCTCCCATGAGGTGCAGGGCCCAAGCACTTGGGCCATCCTCCACTGCCTTCCCGGGCCACAGCAGAGAGCTGGCCTGGAAGAGGGGCAACCGGGAAAGAATCTGGCGCCCCGACCAGGACTAGAACCCGGTGTGCCGGCGCCGCAAGGTGGAGGATTAGCCTACTGAGCCACAGCGCCCGCCTAAGAACTGAATTTTATTTATAATTTTGGAACACAGGAAATGTCTATTTTTACAAATCACCAAGGATACAGAAAACTTGTTGTAGACCTACATTTTCCCTTCTTTCATTCAATAAATACTTATTCAAATATGTATTGTATATGAAGCATTATATTTCTTTTTTTTAAACAGGGTAATATATTTTACTTTTTAATGTTTATTTTCAACATACACGGTCTGGTGATTTTTTTTAATAAATATAAATTTCCAAAGTACAACTTTTGGATTATAGCGGCTTTTTCCCTCCATAACCACCCTCCCACCCATGACCATCCCATCTCCCACTCCCTCTCCCATCCCAGTCTTCATCAAGATTCATTTTCTTTTTTTAAAAGAAATTTGACAGGTAGAGTTATAGACAGTGAGAGACAGACAGAGAGAAAGGTCTTCCTTCCATTGGTTCACCCCACAAATGGCTGCTACGGCCAGTGCTGTGCTGATCCGAAGCCAGGAACCAGGTGCTTCTTCCTGGTCTCCCACGTGGGTGCAGGGGCCCAAGCACTTGGGCCATCCTCCACTGCCCTCCTGGGCCACAGCAGAGCGCTGGATTGGAACCCGGCACCCATATGGGATGCTTGCGCCACAGGCAGAGGATTAACCAAATGAGCCACAACGCCGGCCCCAAGATTCATTTTCAATTATCTTTATATACAGAAGATCAATTTAGTATATACTTAGTAAAGATTTCAACAGTTTGCACCCACACAGAAACACACAGTATAAAGTACTGTTTGAGAACTAGTTATACTGTTAATTCACATAGTACAACACATTAAGGACAGAGATCCTACATGGGGAATAAGTGCATAGTGACTCCTGTTGTTGATTTAACAATTGACACTCTTATTTGTGATGTCAGTAATCACCCGAGGCTCTTGTCTTGAGCTGCCAAGGTTATGGAAACCTCTTTGTGTTCGCCAACTTAAACCTTATTTTAATAAGGCCATAATCAAAGTGGAAGTTCTCTCCTCCCTTCAGAGAAAGGTATCTCCTTCTTTGATGGCCTGTTCTCCGCTGGGATCTCAGTTTTTTTTTTTTTTTTTTTTTTTTTTGCCAGAGTGTCTTGGCTTTCCATGCCTGAAATACTTTCACGGGCTTTTTAGCCAGATCCGAATGCCTTAAGGGCTGATTCTGAGGCCAGAGGAAGCATTATATTTCTATAAAGAAGATAAAGAAATATAGTAGATAATTTCATCCTCAAGGACTTTCTAGTCTTGTTTACAAGCTTAAAACTTTCTTCTTTTTTCTCACAGTTAGCAACTGGTTCAAAACTCCTAAAACTCATTTCTACAATTTCTCAGCAACTCTTCTGCTCTTCCTGTGTGAGCTGTGACTGAATCTATCCTGGATGAAGGCATTGACTTAACTGGCTTCTCTGCTTGCCTCTCTTCCCATATGTGGCTATTCTCAGCACAGCCCCAGAGTGCAAGTAAGTTATGCTGATTTTCTACTTAAAATCCCTAAAACACTCCATGCAACTCAAAGTGAGAGAAGCCTATATAATGCTATCAAGGCTGGTTGGTGCTACTCTCCTTCTAACTCGCTCTGATCCAGCTACAGTGCCCTCCTGGATTCTTGGAACACTCTAGGTGTGCTACCACCTCAGGGCATTGCACTGGAAGCAGCCTTACCACTGCTTTTTTCCTCAGTTATTGCTCCCTTCCTGTCTTCAAAGTCTTGACTCAACTGGTTCCCTCTTGGTGAGGCTTACTCTTATCTTGTGCAAAATGATATATTCTATATTCCTCTTCCTCCTTATACTGAGTCATTTGCACTGAGAGTTTTTTTTCTCTTTCTAACATACTGGTCAGTTTGCCTATTGACTATGTCTATTGTCTGTCTCCCTGTAGAATAATTCAAGTTCTATTATGTCAGGGATTTTTACTCTGCAGTTCACTGCAATAACCCCAATGCACAGAGCAGGATCTGACATATAGAAGGCCTCCAGTAATTATCTGGAGGATTTATGGAATGAATGAGTCCATGAGCATGATTCTATGTCAAACATTGAGTAGACTGGAAAACGCAGTCAACAACCCTGAACTGAACTGAATTAGTTTCCACAGTGGATGGAAATGATCTACCCTTCAAACCTGTTTTCTATGTGTCATAAAGAGAAAGAATAATTTTTTTCCCACAACACGGAGGGATGCTTTGAGAACTAATTAAATGGTAACATGGAGAAAGTATTTTGATTTTTTGACAGGCAGAATTAGACAGTGAGAGAGAGAGAAACAGAGAGAAAGGTCTTCCTTCCGTTGGTTCACCCCCCACAAATGGCTGCTATGGCCGGCGTGCTGCACCGATCTGAACCCAGGAGCCAGGTGCTTCCTCCTGGTATCCCATGTGGGTGCAGAGCCGAAGCACTTCCTCCACAAGCATTTTGATTTTCTAAGAGAAAGCACTTTGTTAATTTGAGGTTTCTATTGTATGAAGGAATTCTAAGTGACACAGGGGCAAGTACAAAGACAAGAACAATGTTAAAGAGATTATGCTGTTGTTCACAATGCTACACTGACATTTTACAGGATAACTGATTTAAGCATAAGCAGGATGGAAAAAGAAAGTGGTTTGAGAAATCCTACCCCAAATGACAGGTTTTCAAGAAATACCTTCTTCTTTGTAATGACTCTCAATTATTTAGAATACAATACATTCTTTAATGAATCGTTCTCCTCTTTTACCATCCTTGTCCATTTTGTGGCTGTTTTCTTGCTAATTAGAACTTCCAAGCCAATGTGAGAGGAGCAGCAAAGATAAAGAAGTAGAAACTAAGAATTGTACTTATCATGAACTTATTTTGTTCTCCTTCCTGGAAATGTTTAAACTTTGATCTAGAATACTTTTACAGTTATCCAATTTTTAGAGGTTACACAGTTTTCAGTTAATTGAGCAGCATTGTGAGTGAGCCAGTGTGCAAGGTCTGGGTCCAAGGAGCACAGAAAGTGATGAGATTTTGTTCCTGCCCCCTCTACAGATTGGCACGCTAGACAAGGTGTCAAAACATCTGAGTTTTCACCCTGACTCCCCTGCTTAAAATCAAGGCTACATTAGGCAAGCAGCTTGATCACTCTAAAGCCTCACTACTGTGGACAAAATTTCTACCATGATTTGTTTAGCTCTGCTGCAAAAATCTTGCTACTCCAGAATGTGGTCACAGCCCAGGGGGCTGAGTTGGAATGACATCATCAGATTAGAGATAGTGTCCCAGCAGAAGGACTAAATGTTTAGAATAAGCCATCCCTGGGGCTCTCACCAGCAGACTCTTTTTAAAGATTTAGTTATTCATTTGAAAGAGCTAGAGAGAGAGGGAGAGAATCTTCCCTGTGTTGATTCACTCCTCTGATGGCTGCAATGGCCAGGGCTGAGGCAGCAGGAAGCCAAGAGCCAGGAGCTTCATCTGGGTCTCCCATGTGGGTGGCATGGGCCCCAAGCACTTGGGCCATCCTCCACTGCTTTTCCTAGTCCATTAGCATGGAGATGGGTCAGAAATGGAGCAAGCTGGCACGTGGCTCAATAGGCTAATCCTCCACCTGCGGTGCCGGCACACCGGGTTCTAGTCCCGGTCGGGGCGCCAGATTCTGTCCCGGTTGCCCCTCTTCCAGGCCAGCTCTCTGCTGTGGCCAGGGAGTGCAGTGGAGGATGGCCCAAGTCCTTGGGCCCTGCACCCCACGGGAGACCAGGATAAGTACCTGGGCTCCTGCCTTCGGATCAGCGCGGTGCGCCAGCCGCAGCGCGCCAGCCGTGGGGGCCATTGGAGGGTGAACCAACAACAAAGGAAGACCTTTCTCTCTGTCTCTCTCTCTCACTGTCCACTCTGCCTGTCAAAAAAAAAAAAAAAAAAAAAAAAAAAAAAAAAAAAAAGAAAAGAAAAAAAAAGAAAAAAAGAAATGGAGCAGCCATGACAGGAACTTCATCCATGTGGGATGCAGGCATCACAGGCAGAGGCTTGATGCCATACAGAGTTTTAAATTAGATCAGGAATATCTTCCAGATGGACAAAAACAAGGAAAACACAGCATTATTTCAGATGGGTTGGACAACATGTGCCTAGTTACAGAAGCATGAATAAAGCTGGAGGTTTGGTGGACACTGATGTCACTGGTTTCAAAAAGAGGGAGTGACTATCATTGGAAAGGAAGCTGGTCTATAAATTGGTGCCATATCGCAAAGAACCTACAGTCCAGACTTGGAAGCTTAGATTTTAGCCAATTAAGAAGTGGATGTGTTCTGGACACTTTAAAAGGAAAATGATGGATACTAGCCCAATAAGGGTCCACCAAGCATGTGTCATGCCAGACCATGAGAATTTTTCTCATTCAGTGTGATCTCTAGACTGGCAAGAGAGTAGCATACTAAAGCAATAGATATTATTTATCAAGGCATTTCACAGGTTATTTTGTGTTCATTTTGTAATCATGTTAGTAATACAGGAGCTAAAAAAACAGTTCTCTGGACTTTTTAAAAATAATTTATTTATTTATTTGAAATTCAGGTTTAGAGAGAGAGAGAGAGAGAGAAATAGAATGAACACTGATTAAAAGACCAGAACAACCAAGAAAGGAAGACTTCATGGGGAATATTAACTGTCAGAATTTCTCAGTTATAATTGGTCTGGGCAAAGAGACTCAAGCAAAAGAACAAATTGCCCACTTGTGAGTATCAAATTTATGAATGGAACAAAGCTATGAGGAATAGACAATGCACTGTATAATGGCACAGGGACCCAAGGGGTCTTGGCAGGCTGAGTGGATGGGCTGAACCAAAGGAATGAAATATAATAAAGATAAATGTTAAATCAAGCCTTATACTTAGATCTGTGCAATCATGTGAATGTCTGTGTCTTCCTAGAATTCATATACTGAAACCCTAACACCCTTAAAGTGATAATATTAAAACACGAGGCCTGGGGCCGGCACGGTGGCACACTAGGTTAAACCTCTGCCTGCGGCACCGGCATCCCATATGGGCGCTGGTTCTAGTCCTGGCGCTCTTCCAGTCCAACTCTAAGCTGTGGCCTGGGAGGGCAGTGGAGGATGGCCCAGGTGCTTGGGCCCCAGCACCCACATGGGAGACCAGGAAGAAGCACCTGGCTCCTGGCTTCGGATTGACGTAGCATCGGCCATAGTGGCAAATTTGGGGGGTGAACCAATGGAAGGAAGACCTTTCTCTCTGTCTCTCTATCTGTCAAATAAAAAAAAATGAGGCCTTTGGAACATGAATGGGATTGGTGCCCTTATAAAAGAAGCCTAATAGAGCTTGTTTGTCCTTTCTGCCATGTGAGGTCACAGTGAGAACACAGTAGACTATGAGGAAGCAGACCCTTATGGGACACCAACGTACCAAGTCTATTGGTACATTGATTCTGAACTTCTTAGTTTCTACAACTGGGAGAAATAACTTGTGTTATTTATAAGCCACCTAGTTTGTGATATTTTTATTATAACTATGAGAATAAAGACAGTGGGAGAGGGCTGGATTAGCACTAAGCACAGTATGGACAAGGTAGATTATATCATCTCAAATGAAGACATTTGATTTTTGCTGTTTTATTCTCAGAGTTGAAAGCAAACTCAATATTGTTCAAAAAGAGGGTATGTCTGCCTACCCTCAAAAGATAGTGTACTTCCAAATTGCATTATTAGAAATTTAATAAGGGGGCACCAGCGCTGTGGCATTGTGGCTTAAGCCACCATATGCTGGCATCCCATATGGGCTCCTGTTCAAGTCCTGGCTGCTGCTGTTCCACCTTTTTTTTTTTTTTTTAAGGGAAAGAATTTATTGAGGGGAAACCTGACAGACTGGAGGGAAGGGGCAAAAAAGGAAAAAGAGGGTGGAGGAAGAACATAAGAGAAAGAGAGTGAGAGAGAGAGAGAGAGAGAGAGAGGGAGAGAGAGCCAAGTGTTCAGAAACAGGTCCTTTTAAAACTTTTCCCAGGGGGTGGGCAGGGAAGTAGGAGCAGTGAATCCCATTAGGATGGGGGTGGAGCTGACACCTGTGGTTGGGCCATGGGTTCACCTGGCTTCCAGCTAGCCATGAGGGTGGGAGCTAGAGCCTAGGATGGTGTCCAGGGTGTCGATAGCACCATGGATTAGACTAGCTGCTCCACTTCTGATTCAGCTCTCTGCTATGGCCTGGCAAAGCAGTGAGGATGGCCTGAGTGCTTGGGCCGCTGTACCCACGTGGGAGACCTGGAAAAAGCTCCAGGCTCCTTGCTTTGAATTGAATTAAATAAATTATTTTTATTTATTTATTTGAGAGGTAGAGTTACAGACAGAGAGAAGGAGAGACAGAGAAAGATAAGTCTTCCTTCCGCTGGTTCACACCCCAATGACCACAATCGCTGTAACTGAGCTGATCCAAAGTGAAGAGCCAGGAGGTTTTTCCGGTTCTCCCACTTGGGTATGGGGCCCAAGGACTTGGGCCATCTTCCACTGTTTTCCCAGGTCATACGCAGAGAGCTGGATCAGAAGAAGAGCAGCCAAGATATGAACCGGCATCCAATGCTGGTGCTGCAGGTGGAGGTTTAGCCTACTATGCCACAGAGCTGGCTCCAGTAAATAAATCTCTTTTTTTTTATCTTTTATTTAATGAATATAAATTTCCAAAGTACGACTCATGGGTTACAAAGGCTTCCCCCCCCCATACCGTCCCTCCCACCCACAACCCTCCCCTTTCCCACTCCCTCTCCCCTTCCATTCACATCAAGATTCATTTTCGATTATCTTAATATACAGAAGATCAGCTTAGTATACCTTAAGTAAGGATTTCAACAGTTTGCTCCCACACAGAAACATAAAGTGAAAAATAATAGATGATTTTTTTTAAATGATGATGAAATCAGATCAGACCTATTGTCATGTTTAATCCCAGTGAGAGTCAAGTTGGGAATTGATAATTTCTTTTTTTTTTTTTTTACAGAAGATCAGTTTAGTGTACATTAAGTAAAGATTTCAATCGTTTGCACCCCCATAGAAACACAAAGTGAAATATACTGTTTGAGTACTCGTTATAGCATTAAGCCTCAGTGTACAGCACATTAAGGACAGAGATCCTACATGAGGAGTAAGTGCACAGTGACTCCTGTTGTTGACTTTACAAATTGACACTCCTGTTTATGGCATCAGTAATCTCCCTATGCACTAGTCATGAGTTTCCAAGGCTATGGAAGCCCCTTGAGTTCTCCGACTCTTATCTTGTTTAGACAAGGTCATAGTCAAAGTGGAGGTTCTCTCCTCCCTTCAGAGAAAGGCACCTCCCTCTTTGAAGACCTGTTCTTTCCACTGGGATCTCACTCACAGAGATCTTTTTGCCAGAGTGTCTTGGCTTTCCATGCCTGAAATACTCTCATGGGCTTTTCAGCCAGATCCGAGTGCCTTTAGGGCTGATTCTGAGGCCAGAGTGCTATTTAGGACATCCGCCATTCTATGAGTCTGCTGAGTATCTCACTTCCCATGTTGGATCACTCTCCCCTTTATTTATTCTATCGGTTAGTGTTAGCAGATACTAGACTTGTTTATGTGCTCCCTTTGACTCTTAGTCCTTTCATTATGATCAATTGTGAACTGAAATTGATCACTTGGAATAGTGAGATGGCATTGGCACATGCCACCTTGATGGGATTGAATTGGAATCCCCTGGTATGTTTCCAACTCTACCAATTGGGGCAAGTCAGCCCGAGCATGCCCCAAATTATACATCTCTTCCCTCTCTTATTCCCACTCTTATGTTTAACAGGGATCACATTTCAGTTAATTTTCAACACTTAAGAATAACTGTGTGATAATTACAGAATTAAACCAGTCATATTAAGTAGAACAGACAAAAAAAAAAATACTATGAGGGATAATGTATTAAGTTGTCCATTAGCAGTCAGGGCTATGCTGATCAAGTCACCATTTCTCATAGTGTCCATTTCACTTCAGGAGGTTTCCTTTTTGGTGTTCAGTCAGTTGTCACCGATCAGGGAGAACATATGGTATTTGTCCCTTTGGGGCTGGCTTACTTCACTCAGCATGATGTGTTCCAGATTCCTCCATTTTGTTGCAAATGACTGGATTTCATTGTTTCTTACTGCGGTATAGTATTCTAAAGAATACATATCCCATAATTTCTTTATCCAGTCTACCATTGATGGGCATTTAGGTTGGTTCCAGGTCTTGGCTATTGTGAATTGTGCTGCAATGAACATTAGGGTGCAGAACGCTTTTTTGTTTATCAATTTAAACTCCTTTGGGTAAATTCCAAGGAGTGGGATGGCTGGGTCGAACGGTAGGGTTATATTCAGGTTTCTGAGGAATCTCCAGACTGATTTCCATAGTGGCTTGACCAGTTTGCATTCCCACCAACAGTGGGTTAGTGTCCCTTTTTCCCCACATCCTCGCCAGCATCTGTTGTTGGTAGATTTCTGTATGTGAGCCATTCTAACCGGGGTGAGGTGAAACCTCATTGTGCTTTTGATTTGCATTTCCCTGATGGCTAGTGACCTTGAACATTTTTTCATGTGCCTGTTGGCCATTTGGATTTCCTCTTTTGAAAAATGTCTATTGAAGTCCTTGGCCCATCTCTTAAGTGGGTTGTTGGTTTTGTTTTTGTGGAGTTTCTTGATCTCTTTGTAGATTCTGGTTATTAACCCTTTATCTGTTGCATAGCTTGCAAATATTTTTTCCCATTCTGTCGGTTGTCTCTTCACTCTCCTGACTGTTTCTTTTGCAGTACAGAAACTTCTCAATTTGATGCAATCCCAATAGTTGATTTTGGCTTTGACTGCCTGTGCCTCCCGGGTCTTTTCCAGAAATTCTTTGCCTGTGCCAATATCTTGCAGGGTTTCTCCAATGTTCTCTAATAACTTGATGGTGTCAGGTCGTAGATTTAGGTCTTTAATCCACGTTGAGTGGATTTTTGTGTAAGGTGTAAGGTAGGGGTCTTGCTTCATGCTTCTGCACGTGGAAATCCAATTTTCCCAGCACCATTTATTGAATAGACTGTCCTTGCTCCAGGAATTAGTTTTAGATCCTTGATCAAATATAAGTTGGCTGTAGATGTTTGGATTGATTTCTGGTGTTTCAATTCTGTTCCATTGGTCTATCCATCTGTTTCTGTACCAGTACCATGCTGTTTTGATTACAACTGCCCTGTAGTATGTCCTGAAGTCTGGTATTGTGATGCCTCCAGCTTTGTTTTTGTTGTACAAGATTGCTTTAGCTATTCGAGGTCTCTTGTGCCTCCATATGAATTTCAGCATCATTTTTTCTAGATCTGCGAAGAATGTCTTTGGTATCTTGATTGGGATTGCATTGAATCTGTAAATTGCTTTTGGGAGAATGGACATTTTGATGATGTTGATTCTTCCAATCCATGAGCATGGAAGATTTTTCCATTTTTTGGTATCCTCTTCTATTTCTTTCTTTAAGGTTTTGTAATTTTCATCATAGAGATCTTTAACGTCCTTGGTTAAGTTTATTCCAAGGTATTTGATTGTTTTTGTAGCTATTGTGAATGGGATTGATCTTAGCAGTTCTTTCTCAGTCATGGCATTGCTTGTGTATACAAAGGCTGTTGATTTTTGTGCATTGATTTTATATCCTGCCACTTTGCCAAACTCCTCTATGAGTTCCAATAGTCTCTTAGTAGAGTTCTTTGGATCCTCTAAGTACAGAATCATATCGTCTGCAAAGAGGGATAGTTTGACTTCTTCCTTCTTGATTTGTATTCCTTTGATTTCTTTTTCTTGTCTGATGGCTCTGGCTAAAACTTCCAGAACTATGTTAAATAGCAGTGGTGAGAGTGGGCATCCCTGCCTGGTGCCAGATTTCAGTGGAAATGCTTCCAACTTTTCCCCATTCAATAGGATGCTGGCTGTGGGTTTTTTATAAATTGCTTTGATTATATTGAGGAATGTTCCTTCTATACCCAATTTGCTTAGAGTTTTCATCATGAAAGGGTGTTGAATTTTATCAAATGCTTTCTCTGCATCAATTGAGATAATCATATGGTTTTTCTTCTGCAGTCTGTTAATGTGGTGAATCACATTGATTGATTTGCGAATGTTGAACCATCCCTGCCTACCAGGGATGAATCCCACTTGGTCTGGGTGGATGATTTTTCTGATGTGTTGTTGTACTCTATTGGCCAGAATTTTATTGAGGATTTTTGCATCTATGTTCATCAGGGATATTGGTCTGTAATTTTCTTTCAGTGCTGCATCTTTCTCTGGCTTAGGGATTAAGGCGATGCTGGCTTCATAGAAAGAATTTGGGAGGATTCCCTCTTTTTTGATTGTTCTGAATAGTTTGAGAAGAAATGGGATTTGTTCTTCTTTAAATGTCTGGTAGAATTCAGCAGTGAATCCATCTGGTCCTGGGCTTTTCTTTGTTGGGAGGGCCTTTATTACTGTTTCAATTTCTGTTTCAGTTATGGGTCTATTTAGGTTTTCTATGTCTTCATGGTTCAATTTAGGCAGGTTGCATGTGTCCAGGAATCCAATGCTGGTGCTGCAGGTGGAGGTTTAGCCTACTATGCCACAGAGCTGGCTCCAGTAAATAAATCTTAAAAAAAAAAAAAAGATATATAGTAGGGAAGAAGTATAGGTTAACAGAATGGAAGTGTTAGAAACTGGGTCTGTCACCACACTGCTTTGTGTAGACATATCTAGAATATTCTGGATGCCACATGCCACAGTCATAACCTTCCAGAGTCAGCCCTTCATTTATCCTCCACCTCCACCTCGGTGATAGAGTGTGGGGAGCCATTGCACGGCGCCCTAAAGATGGCGCCGGCTCCTTTCCCCCGGAAGGACTGGCGAGAAACAAACATCTCCTAATAAGGAGATGTTTGAGCTCCCTTCCGGCTTCCGCATTGCTGTACCAATCAATGCTTGCCACTTGGCCGCTTTTGATTGGTGCGCGGATGGCTATAAGAGGGAGGGGAGAAAAAAGGGCGCGGGATTCAAAGTTTGAAAGAGGTTCCTGAATAAACTGCTGGAAGAAGAGTTCGGGTCGTGTCTTCCTTGCTGGTCGAGGAACGCGACAACTGGTGGCCCGTACGGGGAACATCTCGAACGCGAACTCAGAACTTCCTGCAGTCAGGGCAGCGCTGGTAAGTCCCCCGGGAAAATAAGGTGGGGATCCGCGATAAGAGCGGGCAGTCCTGCGATAATAGCGGGAGGGTAGTTCTGCGATTAAAGCAGAGGAAGTTCTGCGACAAAAGCAGAAGGAGCTCTGACCCGTGGCCAGGGAAGGAGCGCAATTTTTGACGATGGGTAATTCACAGTCCCATGAAATTTTTCTGGCGCTGAATGCGCTGCTTCGGGAAAACGGTTTGAAACTTAAGCCTAGTACGTTGCATAGGTTTTTACGTAACTGCGATACCATTGCACCCTGGTATGGGGTTTCGGGAAGCCTTACTATCCCTTCATGGGACAAACTAGGCAGGGATTTGGATTTTGCATTTGAACAGGGTAATCTTGAAGGGGGAGTGAGACCAATATGGAAGTTAGTGCGAGCATGCCTCGAGGATGAGCAGTGTAGTGAAGCTATTCTGAGCGGTCAAGCTGCCTTGGAGGAGCTTCAGGAAGAGCGCTCTGAGAGAGCTGCCAGTGAAAAAGGGAAAACTTTGAAGGAGAGTCGGAAAAGAACTAGGAAAAAACTGTACCCCGATCTTTCCGAGTTGCGCAGCCCCTCCTTAGTAAGTAGTTCTAGTGCAGAAAGTAGCTCAGAAAGCAGCAGTGAGTCTGAAGAGTGTGGCGATAACAAAGAGTCTGATATAAAGCAAGTACGGGAATTAAATCGGCAAATGAGGAAATTGCAATTAAAAGGAAAAAAGGAACTTAAGCATGGTACTTTCAAGGGGAACTTAGGGGAGGAGCCTGAAGCCTCTCCTCCTCAGTACGAGCCTGTATCCGCGCAAGAAAGAGGGCGGACTTTCTGTCCGGGAGTCTGGAAACAGGTTGGTGCGGAGTTGTTAAGTGCCTATCCTGTCTTTCAAGATCCGCAAGGGCAGAGGTACGAGGAACCCCTCGACATAAAGATAATCAAATCACTAGCAGAGTCAGTAAGAGCCTATGGCATCAGCGGCTCATTCACGCTGGCTCAAGTAGAAAATCTTCAAAGATACTGCATGACTCCAAATGACTGGAGCGGGTTGGCTCGTGCCGCATTGTCACCAGGACAATACTTAGACTTCAGAGCTTTCCTGATTGACTTTGCCAATGAACAAGCGGCAGAAAATGCAGCGGCAGGGAATCAGCATTGGGACAGAGATATGCTGCTAGGCATAGGGAGATTCGCTAACCAGCAGACAGGTTACCCACATGCAGTGTATGAACAAGTTAACAAGATAGCCATCAAGGCTTGGAAGTCTATACCCAACAGAGGAGAGGTAAGTGGGAATTTGACAAAGATTACACAGGGACCCACCGAGCCGTTTTCAGACTTTGCAGCGCGCATGGTGGAAGCTGCGGGTAGGATTTTTGGAGATCCAGATCGCGCCATGCCGCTGATAGAACAGTTGGTTTTTGAGCAGTGCACTAAGGAATGCAGAGCCGCTATAACACCATGTAAGAGCAAAGGGCTTCAGGTATGGATAAAACAATGCAGGGAAATAGGAGGGCCGCTATCCAACACTGGCCTTGCTGCAGCAGTCCTTCAAATCACGAAGGGCAATAGGGGATCAGGGAACGCTGGAGCATGTTTCAGCTGTGGAAAAATGGGACATATGAAGCGGCAATGTCCGCAAAGGGGAAGAGGCAAAGAACAAAGACAGGAAGGACCAGGAATTTGTCCAAAATGCAGGAAGGGAAAGCACTGGGCCAATGAATGCCGCTCGGTAAAGGACATTGACGGCAACGTCCTTGTTTCTGGCAATGGTGGGGCGCGTCCAAAAAACGGGCAGCGGGGCCCTCGTCCCCAGGGCCCGCAAATATATGGGGCATTCGAGAGTCAGCATCAGGGCGCCCATCAGGACCAACAGCAGGGGAGGCAAAGTCAGTGGCCCAGCTTCAGACATCCCAGAGACCACGGAGAGCCACTGCAGGCTCCGCAGGCCTGGACCTCTGTGCCACCACCAGACTCATACTGACACCAAAAATGGGAGTGCAAGCCATTGAGTCAGACTTTCAGGGACCCCTAGAGGAAGGGACAGTGGGATTGTTGTTGGGACGTTCATCCTCTACCTTGAAAGGTCTCATAATTCATCCAGGAGTCATAGATTCGGATTATACTGGCATGGTGAAAATCATGGTTGAGTCCCCTAGAGGTATAACAGCTATTAATCCAGGAGACAGGATTGCACAACTTGTAATCCTTCCTAGCAAGCATTTGCAGTTCAGTGCATCAAAGAAACAACGAGGAAGTGAAGGCTTTGGGTCCACAGGCATAGATTGTACCTTCTTGTCTTTAGAACTAGACCAGAGACCAACCTTAAAGATAAAAATAAATGGAAAGGACATTCTCGGCCTACTAGACACAGGTGCAGACCGTAGTATCATCGCCTCCAAGGATTGGCCTCCAAAGTGGCCTAAGCAGGCATCCTCATAATCCCTTCGGGGACTGGGATATTCAGAAACTCCTGAGATGAGTGCAGTAATGCTGCGCTGGGAGGATGCAGAGGGACATTCAGGCACGGTGCAACCTTATGTTTTGGATTTACCTATCTCTTTATGGGGCCGAGACCTTTTGAAAGACATGAACTATAAATTAAGTAATGAATACTCCCGTGTTTCTCAAAAATTGATGAAGGATATGGGACACCATCCGAATTATGGAATAGGAAAATTCTTACAAGGAAGAAATGAGCCCACTGAAGTAGTGCAGAGGCCTTCTCGCCAAGGGCTGGGTTTTTCATAGGGGCCGCTGAGGAAGGTATTCCCATTACTTGGAAGCACGAGGACCCAGTGTGGGTTCCTCAGTGGCCTCTGTCCTCAGACAAATTGGTCGCAGCGCAGCAATTGATTCAAGAACAATTGAATTTAGGACACATTAGACCCTCTGTATCGCCTTGGAATACTCCTATTTTTGTAATAAAAAAGAAATCCGGGAAGTGGCGGTTGCTACATGACTTGAGAGTTATTAATATGCAGATGCAGGTCATGGGGCCGGTGCAACGTGGGCTGCCTCTTCTATCTGCACTTCCACAGGGATGGCCCATAATAATAATAGATATTAAAGACTGTTTCTTCTCCATACCCCTACATACAAAGGATTGTGAAAGGTTTGCCTTTACCTTGCCGGCGTGCAATCATGAGCAGCCTGACCAGAGGTATGAATGGGTTGTGCTTCCACAGGGCATGGCTAACAGCCCCAAATGTGTCAGCTATTCGTGGGTCAAGCGATTGGGCCTTTACGTAAGAGATTTTCTTCCCTAAAATGCATCCATTACATGGATGACATCCTCTTAGCAGCAAAAGACGAATTCGTATTAGATGATGGCTTTGCATATTTGATTCAGTTGTTAGAAAGTAAGAAGTTATTTATTGCCCCTGAAAAGGTTCAAAAAGGAAGCATTGCAACTTATCTGGGATCCTGCATAACTAGTACTCAAATTGTTCCTCAAAAGGTGGAATTGCGCAAAGATAGTTTAAAGACTTTAAATGATTTTCAGAGATTATTAGGAGATATAAATTGGGTTAGGGGTTATTTGAATCTTCCCAATTATGAACTTAAGCCACTTTATGTCATTTTGCGTGGTGATTCGGCATTGGACTCACCGCGGTGCTTAACTCCGGAGGCCAGGGAGGCCCTAGAGAAGGTAGAAAAGAAATTACAGGAGGCATTCTTATGCAGAATGAATGAAAATCTGCCATTGTCATTATGCATTCTCCCAACGCTTAGCCAACCTACAGGGCTAGTATGGCAGGAAGGTCCGCTTTTATGGATACATCCAAGGAGCTCTCCAGCCAAGTCTATTGAGTATTATCCGGCAGCGGTGGCAAAGCTAGCACTGGAAGGTTTGCAACAATGTTTACAATATTTTGGAAAATTGCCGTGTGAAGTGATTGTTCCTTATGATGCCAAACAAGTCAACGTCCTATGTGCTCTTTTAGATGATTGGGCAGTGTTTCGCTGTGGGTTCCCAGGCTTTATAGACAATCATTTACCAAAAAGTCCATTGTTACAATTCTTTAAAGAACATCCGGTAGTATTTCCAAAAATTACAGCCGCTGAGCCATTACTAGGTGCTCCAAATATATTTACGGATGGGTCAAAAACAGGCTGTGGGGTTTATATGGTAGAGGGTAATGACCCGGTATTTCATCAGTTTCAGCCAGGCTCACCTCAAGTTGTGGAGTTAAAAATAGTTATTGAGGTCCTTAAGCAGTGCTCTTTTGCCTTTAATTTGTTGTCAGATTCCTTATATGTGGTGAACGCATTAAAGATATTGGAAACCGCAGGGCCGATTAAACCTTCTAGCCCAATTGCATCCCTATTACATATAGCCCAGCAGTTGCTTTGGTCACGGAAAAATCCCTTTTTTGCTCAGCATATTAGAGCCCACACAGGCATGCCTGGTCCTTTATGTGAAGGCAATGCGCGAGTAGATCTGTGTACTAGACAGGAATTCATCTTTTTTACTACTTCCGCAGAGGCTGCTAAAGCTTTCCATCAATCTTTTCATGTCAACGCGCGTGCTTTGCAGCAGAAATTTCATCTTTCCCGCGCAGATGCCAGACAGATTGTACTTGATTGCGCTGACTGTGCTGTTACTCGTGCACAACCCAGTGTTGGCGTAAACCCTAGAGGGTTACTGCCTGGGAGAGTATGGCAGATGGATGTGACCCATGTATCGGAATTTGGGAAATTGAAATATGTTCATGTCTCAGTGGACACGTGCTCAGGCATTATGTATGCCTCTCCCCTCAGTGGTGAATCTACACGTCAGGTGATTGCTCATTGTCTGGATGCATGGGCCGCCTGGGGGAAACCCCAGGTGCTAAAAACTGATAATGGCCCGGCCTATACATCTCAAACCTTTACCACCTATTGCCAAAAAATGGAGGTTCAACTTGTCCATGGATTGCCATACAATCCTCAGGGCCAGGGCATAATTGAGCGAGCACACCGCACACTGAAAGAATATCTTTTAAAACAAAAAGGGGGAGTTGGCTATAGCCGCACCCCGAGAGAGAGAATTGCCTTAGTCTTATTTACAATTAATTTTTTAAATTTGGATGTGCATGGGCACTCAGCCGTGGACAGGCATCAGCAACAAGGAAACCCAAGTAGAGGGTTGGTAAAATGGAAAGATCTCTTGACGGGCCAGTGGCGTGGCCCTGATCCCGTGCTGGCATGGGCACGAGGTGCTGTTTGTGTTTTTCCACAGGATCAACATGACCCGGTGTGGGTTCCGGAGCGAGCGGTCAGGCAGGTCTGCCACGAGGAGAATCCTGCTGTTGCTTTTGATACTTCTGCCTCAAATGCAGCGGACACTGGCGGAGCAGAGATGGGAGATTCTATCAGTATTCCCAAAGCCGATGCCGAATTGGTCCGTGGAATTTGACTACACCTTGGAGCAACTGCGCCTTGCCGTGGTCACCATCAACTCCACGCGTGTGGATGTCTCCTTCGCATCTGGACTGTCATCCCAGATCCAGCTGTCTCCAGCCTGAAGGAGTGGGTGGGACTTGGAGCTTTGACAGGGTTGCTGTTACTTGTTGTGTTATTTTGCCTGTGGTGTTTGTGCAGGATGAGGACAGCTCATTGGCGGGAATTGGCCATGATAGCTCAAGCCTTTTATGCCCTTGAGGCTGGACAACTGCCGCAAGCATGGCTGGCCTTCCTTGAATGCTAGGCATGGGTGCAGGGTGCGAGGCAAAGCACTGCAGAGAGAACGAGCCATTACGTTCTCTGGAAGGCAAGTCTGTCTGCATGTGGGTTGGCATCCCAGATCCCACCCCCGCGAAAAGGATGCTGTTCCAGGTGGATGCCTGGCAGTGGGGGACAGACCCCTACCTTCTCCTATAATCCTTAGATGCCTAGTTCTAAAACAAAAAGGGGGAACTGTGGGGAGCCATTGCACGGCGCCCTAAAGATGGCGCCGGCTCCTTTCCCCCGGAAGGACTGGCGAGAAACAAACATCTCCTAATAAGGAGATGTTTGAGCTCCCTTCCGGCTTCCGCGTTGCTGTACCAATCAATGCTTGCCACTTGGCCGCTTTTGATTGGTGCGCGGATGGCTATAAGAGGGAGGGGAGAAAAAAGGGCGCGGGATTCAAAGTTTGAAAGAGGTTCCTGAATAAACTGCTGGAAGAAGAGTTCGGGTCGTGTCTTCCTTGCTGGTCGAGGGACGCGACAATAGAGGATCCTTCAGCACAAGCATTTTGTCCTATCTTCACTAATTAGTGTACCCTTATCTTACACTCAGTGCCTTTAACTGTGCCAGGTTACAGTAGGAGCACAATAGGTATTTACTGAAGGAGTAACTCAAAGATTTGGACCGAAACAAGGATGGTGAAGTTGCTCAAAGCCATGCAAAACTGGAAGAAATAGAGACACTTGTCTGTGAAAGTAAAGGTTTGGGTGATTTGCAATAATTACTTTAAAACATTAAAGGACACTTAGGTGGAAAAAAATCAAACATTATGTTTCAAGCCCCAGAGGACGAATTTAAATTTGATGGGTAGAAGTTCTAGGCAGAATTTTAGTTCAATAAAAGGTTGTACTATCTAACAATTAGAAGTATCCAATTTGGCGTTAATGAGTAGATGAGCCGCACATCCCTAAAGAAGTCTGAGGACTCAATGACCCTGGTCTCTAAGATGGTGCTGGGCTGCTGCTATACACAGGTGACCACAAAAGTTACTTCCAACTCTCAGATTACAACTGATTACAAAAAGAGAAAAATGTAAGAGGAAGTGATTCAAAATCTGTGTTGTACTATTTTCCTAAAAGGACTTAAAATGATTGATGTTGCGGTTGATTTGTTCTGAGAGGAGGAGCGTGGTGGGGGCAAGAGGCGCGGAGTCACCACACAGACCCTGGGAGTTGGGTGAAAGCGGGCCAGAGGCAAGCAGCCTGCAGACTCGTTTATTTCAGTTGGTACAGCAGCTTAAATAGCCAAGGCAGCCAATCTGGTCAAGGGGTGGTTTACACCCTAACCAATCACAGCCTGTTGCCAGGCAGGCTCCATTGCCATGTGGTTTCCAAAGCCATCCAATCACAGCCTGTTGCCAGGCAGGCTCTGTTGCCAGGTGGTTCTGAAGCCATTCCTGAATAACTGATGGTCAGTTGCCAATGGCCATCTTGGGATGGCCTTCTCATTCCACCACATTTCCCCCTTTTCATTTATTTTTGAGCAATGGGAGGCATGATTCTTGGCCATACCATTGTTGACCCCGTTTCCATGTGGTCTCCGTACACGGCTGTGCCTGTCTTAGGCTGTCCCCCAGGGGATCTTACCCATCATTGACTAACCAGCGCTCAAAACGGGAGACCACAGGAGTGCTTGCTCAGATAGGGGTAGGAATGAGTCACAATGGTAATCAGGATGGCACACAGGCTGTGGGCCGTTCAAGTGGCTGACCAGAGCTAAGTAGGGATTAAACAGTAACGGATGTGGCTATGGGCAGTTTCTCAGGGAAGGATGATAGGGCAGGTGCATCCGCTAACAAGGCAAACTCTCAGTCTTGTTCAGCTGGTTCTGGTTGACTGTCAGTTACAGGCTTGATGTTTCTGGCTGGTACCCAAATGGGCTGTCCTGCATTCTCTGGAAAGACACAAACATATCCTCGACTCTTGGTTAGCAGAAGCCTTTTTACAGGCATTGGAATCCAGGGCCTAAATTCTGTGTCTGCTGCTACATTAATGGCAAACATGCGAGTGGGATGGGGTCTAGTGGCTGCCCTGAGAGCCTGGGGTTCCTGAAGACTGCCACAAATGTGGGGATCCTCACTGGGTGCGGATGGGATGACCTCGTGTGGGTTATTGCCTCGAGGCAGTCTGTGTTTATCCCACGAGTATTTGGGGGTGGCTGACGAGGCATTGCTACAGATTTGCATAGTTTCTCTCTGTGCTAAGTTTTTCTCATGGCACTTCAAATCAACTACTCTGCAGCTTTTAATCTACTTAACATATGGCAGTGTTTCCCAATTCTCCCTAAGACTAGACTCATAGAGCTTTCCAGGAATAATTTTTCAGTGTTGTTTACCTTGGACTAATAGGGTTTTTTAGATATTTGAAAAACAGGATTTTTTTTTTCAGGGCTCTCAGAGTAGCCAGGTACCATCTGGGACCCAGCCCCAGCTCTATTAAACAAGCTACACCCACTTCTTTTCTTTTTCCCTTTTTTTTTTTTTTTTTTGACAGGCAGAGTTAGTGAGAGAGAGAGACAGAGAGAAAGGTCTTCCTTCCATTGGTTCACCCCCCAAATGGCCACTATGGCTGGTGCGCTGCACCAATACGAACCCAGGAGCCAGCTGCTTCCTCCTGGTCTCCCATGAGGGTGCAGGGCCCAAGCACTTGGGCCATCCTCCACTGCCTTCCCGGGCCACAGCAGAGAGCTAGACTGCAAGAGGAGCAACTGGGACAGAATCTGGCACCCCAACCGGGATTAGAACCCGGGGTGCCAGTGCCGCAGGCAGAGGATTAGCCTAATGAGCCACGGCGCCGGCCATGCTACACCTAATTCTTAATCACACAATTGAAGATGCCATCCAATGTGGAAGATGAAGGCCAGAACACATCCCAAGCCCTGAATAATCCCCTCATCTGTTCCATTAGCCAATAGTATTTTTCAGCTTACAATTTGTAGATCACTTTCTGTACTATTTAATAGGGAAATGATCATAAAATACCATGCAAACAGGACTCCAAATTGGGTAACATACCTTTTATATGACCATCAGAATTGGGCTAAAACCACAGACTTGAAAATATCAGAGGCAATCAGCCCTTAAGGCATTCGAATCTGGCTAAAAAGCCCATGAGAGTATCTTAAGCATGGAAAGCCAAGACACTCTGGCAAAATATGACCTAAATGAAAGATCTCTGTGAGATCCCAGCGGAAAGAACGGGCCATCAAAGAAGGAGGTACCTTTCTCTGAAGGGAGGAGAGAACTTCCACTTTGATTATGGTCTTGTCTAAATAAGGTTGGAGTTTGTGAATTCAAGACACTTCCATAGCTTTGGCAGCTCATGACAAGAGCCTCAGGTGATTACTGATGTCAGAAATAAGAGTGTTAATTGTTAAATCAACAACAGGAGTCACGGTGCACTTACTCCCCATGTAGGACCTCTGTCCTTCATGTCTTGTACAATGAGAATTAATGGTAATACCATTTTTCAAACTGTAATTTATACTTTGTGTGTCTGTGTGGGTGCAAACTGTTCAAATCTTTACTTAGTATATAGTAAGTTGATCTTCTGTGTATAAAGCTAATTAAAAATGAATCTTAATGAAGAAAAGACCAGAGTGTCATGTTCACTTGGGAGCGTCATGATGTCTTCTTTGTTCTGTTTCCTCAGTTTCTGTGTTTGTTCTTTGGCATTGTGTAGATATTGTTTGGTTTCTTCTTCTTTTTTTTTTTTTCTCACTGTGGTGGCTTCTCTCGTTTTACTATGACTCTAGATTAAGTGGACTGTCTGATTTTGGTGAATCTCTAGAGGTTTGTGGTAGGTGTGGCCAGAGAGCTCTGTTCAGTTCTTCAGGGTTAAGGGTGTTTCAAAGTAACACACCCAGGTTTAGCATGGTAAATCTTCTCTGCCTCTTTTTTTTTTTTTTATTCAGAAGGGAAGTAATTCCGTTCAGCTGAGCTCTTCTCCTTGATGGCAATTAGTGCCTGAGCACTAGCCCCAGTGAGTATAATATTTGTCTGCTCTGTCCCAAGGACCACACAAAGGATCTGTGCAGTCCTCAGTGTAAGCTCAGATTCCCCTGCAATGTTTCTCACTGCGTAGCCAAAGCCAAGTATGCACATATCCCAATGAGACTACTCACGTCTCAGCCACCTATGAGTTCTCCCACATACCCTGTTTTTTTTTTTTTTTTCACAGTCCCTGTTCATAAGCTCCACACAATCACTAGATCTTAGTCTCCTGTTATTACTCCCAACCAGAGTCAAGTTTTTTTGTTTGGCTGAGAGCAAGGGCAGCCCCAAGCTGGCGCAGCTGTTACGTATGTCCAAAATGGTGCCTGCTCTATTATCTCACATGCCTTTGTAAGGTGAGTGGAGAGAGAGAATTGTGTCTGTACTAGTCCCTTTTATTTTTTTCTTTCCTCTAGTTAGGCTGGTGTACTTCCCCCATGGAGCTTCAAGCCTCGTTCCCTCTAGGCTCTCTGCTGCTTTTCTGCCAGTGTCTTGGGCTACTGTGGTTTCGTCTCACCTCCCTTTCCAGCACTGGTGCATAGACTCGGCAGCTGGGCTCCTGAGCCGTGGGTGCCCGTGCTCTCCAGGTAGGTCCACCATATCCCACTAATTCCAGAAGAGTTTCCTCTGCAGTTTTTTCCCTAACTCTTCCCTGAGACTACAGTATCTCCACTTTTATTAAACTATCTTTTCCCGGACTATCAGTGAGCTCTCTCCCTATTCTGCCATCTTGGAGTCCCCATCACCCACTGACTTTTTAAAAAAAAATTTATTTATTTGAAAGAGAGAGTTAGAGAGGCAGAGGAAGAGGGAGAGAGGTAGAGAAGGAGAGAGACAGTGAGACAGTCTTCCACCCACTGGTTCACTCCTCAAAAGGCTGCAACAGCTAGAGATAGGCCAATTCAAAGCCAGAAGACTTGAGCTTCCTCTGAGTTTCCCACCTGGATGTAAGGGCCCAAGAACTCAGGCCATCTTCTACTGTTTTCCCAGGCCACAACATAGAGTTGGATCAGAACTGGAGTAGCAGCGACTTGAACCGGCACCCACAGGGGATGATGACACTGCAGCCAATGGCATTATCCACTATGCAACAGGGCCGTCCCCTAACTTTAAAAAAGATTTATTTAAAAGGCAGAATTAAAGCAAGAGGCATGGAAGACCCACTCACTTTTACTTCAGCCTGGAGAGCTGACTGGGAATCTGAGCAACGGCCAGGCATACAACAGGGGAACTGCCTCACTTCCTTTTCCTACCCCAATCCCAGAGAGTGCAAATTCCACAGTGAAAAATCAAGCAGCATGCCTCTGTTCTTCTACCCAGCATCACAGTCAGAGTCAGGGCAATGTGTGGGGCAAACGGCAGATTCCACTGCATCCTGCAACCATGGGAGCTTTTGGGCATTAGGCCCAGAGTTTGCTCAAACACTCCATGTATGCAAGGGAGCGTCACCTTAGCTTCTGGGCATTAACACCTGAAGCAGCCCACAGGAAATTCACTCCCACCCTGGATGATCTGGGTAATGACCCCAATATACCCTGCAATATGAAGACTGTAACAATTCATTCTAATTTTCTTAACGCAACTGTAATCTCCTCAATGGACATAGGGAAGAACCTACCTGTGTTCCAAACCTCTGGATTCATACCCTCCAGAGGAAAATCTTCTGCAAACCTTCTAATCACCCTGTAGGACTCGAGCACATCCAGTTCACATTTCCTATCCTAGGACCTCAGCTGTTGGTATCAGAAGCCACAGCAAGAGTTGGAATCTTCTAGCAGGCTCAGAGGAAGGGTCCATCTGCATCACACCATCTTAGAGGCACAACAATCAGTGCCCAAGCCCAGGCATCACTCTGGCTTGCCAGCAGGACAAGGAGGTGCCCACACCTATCTATCTCAGCACCAAGAATAAGGCCCTGACTATCACATTTGGCAGAAAGACTGACACTGAACTCCCAGTGGACTAAAAATACACACCCAACGAAACCCTTATTCATCTCAAAGCCACACTTCTATTACTACAAACTGCAGAGGACTAATCCACTGTGTTACTCACAGACATGGCTGATAATAAGACAAAAAGAAATCACTCAGAGACTACACACCTGGCCTCATCTTGATCCAAACCCAGAGCGAAAAGCCAAGTGATACCCTGTATTCCAGATAAATCATTCCTTTACAATGGAAATCATAAAGGAATTACACTTCCATAAAGATGAAGAGACAAATCCACAAGATGGGCAGACGTAAACACAGAGACACAGGAGATAAGAAGAAGCAAAGTAGCATGACAACTCCAAGAGAACGTAATAATCCTCCAGGCTCAGATCCTGAACTGAGGGAAATCTATGACAGACATAGGATTAAAAATAATAAGTATAAGGAAGCTCAATGGGATGCAAGAGAATACAGACAGCTTGAAGAAATGAGGAATTCAACAAGTTAAATGAATGAAAATATTTCTAAGGACATAGACTTCACTGAGAAGAACCAAACAAATTTTGGACATTATATCTTCAGTCAGTGAAATCAAAAATATAATCAATAGCTTTAACATCAGAATAAACCAAGTGGAGGAAATAAAAATGTATCACTGCCAGGACTAGAACTTTGAAATAACCCGATTCAGTAAACTTGCATGTACAAAAGAAACAAACAAAAACAGTAGCTTTTTTGAAAGAGTTCCAAAAATTTATTTGAAAGCAAGATCTACTCAGAGGAAGGAAAGAGGAAGAGAGAGAGGGAGAGAGATAGAGAGATCCATCTTCCATCTGCTGGTTCACTCTCAAAATGGCTGCAATGGATGGGGCTGGGGCTGCGGCTGGGGTTGGGGCTGGGACTGGGCAAGGCCAACATCAGGAGCCAGGAGCTTCATCTGGGTCTCCCACACGGGTTCAAGGGCCCAAGGAGTTGGGCCATCTTCCCCTGCTTTCCCAAATGCCTTATTATAGAGCTCGATCAGAAGTGGAGCAGCCAGGACATGAACCAGCACCCATAATGGGATGCAGGAGCTGCTGGCAGAGGCTCCACAGTGGAGGTCCCTAGTGAACTCACAGAGAATTCAAGAAAGAAATTCTATTCATAATAGCAACCAAAGAATCAAATATTTAGGGATAAATTCAACCAAAGCAGTGAAAGATCCTTACAATCAAAACTATCAAACATTGATGAAAGAAACCATACATAAAAGGAAAGATATTCCTTACTCATGCATAGGAAAACTCAGTACCATTAAAATGTATATACTACCTGAATAATTTACAGACTCAATGGAATCCCTATCAAAATAACACTGGCATTCTTTACAGAGTTAGAAAGGACAATCCTAAAATTCATATGGAATCGCAAAAGACCATGAAGAGCTGAAGTGATCTTGAACATGAGAACCTGAGCTGGAGGCATCATAATCCTTGATTTCAAAGCATACTACAAAGCTACAGTAATTAAAACAGCTTGGTATTGGCATAAAAATCAATGAATAGCTTAGTTTAAGAGAAGAGAGAGTCCCAAAATCCTTCCATATACATATAGCCAACTAACTTATGACAAAAGTGCTCAGAAAACACAGTGGGAGTTCATGATAATATCTTCAAAAATGGTGCTGTAAAAACTGGGTGAATTTACACACAAGAATGAAATTAGATCCATATTTCTCACCACATACAAAAATCAATTGTACATAGATCAAAGACCTAATTTAAGACCTGATATTTTGAAGTTGCTAAAAGAAAATGCAAGGGAAAAAAGACATCAGTATAAGGAACACCTTCTTGGACAGGATCCCCAAAGCTCAGGCAACAAAAGCAAAATTAAGTAAATGGGACTGTATTAAACGTAGAAGCAAAGGAAATGACAGAAGGGGACAGACATCCAACAGAATGCAAAAATATTTTCAAACCATTTATCTGACAACGGATTAATATCTTGAATACATCAGCAATTTAAAAAGTCAAAAACAACATCAATTCAATTCAGAAATGGATAATGGCTTACAGGCAGTTCTTGAAAAGGAGATTGAAAATGCAAATGGCCAAGAAATATATGAAATAAAATGCTCACCTCTAGGCTTCAGGGAAATGCAAATCAAAGCCAGACATCTCCTCACCCAGGATAGAATGGATAAAATCCAAAACACAGAGTAACAAATGCTGACAAAGATGCAGTGAAAAAAGGAACACTTAGACACTGCTGGGAAGAATCTTAATTAGTGCTGCCATTGTGAAAAACAGTGTGGAGATGTGTTTTAAAACCAGAAATAGATTTGCCACATCACAGTACTGTGTATATATCAAAATACTTGAACACAAGCTATCCAAGAGATACCTGCATCATGTTTTTAGCAGCACTGTTCACAACAGCCAAAATTTGGAATCCACCAAGGTGTCCGCCATTAGATGAATGGGTAAAGAAAATGTGGTATACATACACAATAGAGTTTTACCCATCCATAAAAAGGAATGAAATTCTACTATTTGCAGCAAAATGGACACAACTGGAGCACATCATGTTGAGTGAAATATGCTGGACCCAGAAAGACAAATAGCATATATTCCCCCTTATTTGAATTTAGGGGAAAAAAGAGAAATGTTTGTGCATCAGTATTACCGCAAATACAGTTTGTAAAACTTTGTTTTATAACTTTGTGAAATCAATAGTTAACAATCTTATAGTACCATAGTTTTAATGACCTGTAATTACTTTAAAATTTACTGCATAAGGGTGAAATGATCATTTTCCTATTCAATTATTGTTTACAGTCATTGTCAATATTCTAACTAAACTAACATCATTTTGCCTTTTTTTTTTTTTTTGACAGGCAGAGTGGACAGTGAGAGAGAGAGACAGAGAGAAAGGTCTTCCTTTGCTGTTGGTTCACCCTCCAATGGCCGCCACGGCCGGCGCACTGTGGCTGGTGCACCACGCTGATCCGATGGCAGGAGCCAGGTACTTATCCTGGTCTCCCATGGGGTGCAGGGCCCAAGCACTTGGGCCATCCTCCACTGCCTTCCCGGGCCACAGCAGAGAGCTGGCCTGGAAGAGGAGCAACCGGGACAGAATCCGGTGCCCCGACCGGGACTAGAACCCGGTGTGCTGGCGCCGCAAGGTGGAGGATTAGCCTAGTGAGCCGCGGCGCTGGCCTCATTTCGCTTTTTACTTGTTAAACTTATCTGGTAATGTATTAAGCCTTTTTACTGTAATGTAATTTGAAAATTGGATCTCAAAAACTAAACCAAAGACAAAGAAAAGGGAGAAGGAAACACGGTGGAAGGCAGAAAGGTGGAGGGAGGGAGGGACTATCATTAAGTTCTTACAATTGTGTCTACAAAGCACACTGAGTCTGTGAAACTCTAATTAAAATTAAAAGAAAATCGAAGAAAAACGAAGCACATTAATTTGTTCCCTACATCACTGCTTACCTATCTGCAAAAAGAAATACAAAGACTCAAATAGAACTAAGAAAATGAGGTACATTAAGTAAATAAAAGATACAGAAACATATTAACTATAAACAATATGGTACACAAAAAACTACATATGATGTCACAAAAATTGAAACATAGGGTTAACATGCCAATTAAAGCCACTTCATTCCACACCACAAGTACCTAGGTTCAGTATTCACTTCCAGCTCCCGACTCTAGCTTCCTATTAATGTGGACCTATAAGGCAGTTGTGATGGCTCAAGAAATCAGGTACCTGTTTCTGGCTCCTGACTTTAGCTTCCTGTATTGCGGACCTGGAAGGAAATGCTTATGGCTGTAAGTATTTGGGCACCTATCACCTGTGTGGGAAACATGGCATGATTTCCCAACTCCTCAACTCAGCCAGTCTCAGGCCCAGTAAGTTGTGGGAATTAGGAAGTGAACCAGCAGATGGGAGTCCTCTTTATATCTGTTTCTTGCATTGTGTGTGTGTGTGTGCGCGCACGCATATGTTTATGTACACATGCATGTATCAGTATTTGCCTCTGAAATAAATTTTCAGGATAAAAATCACATATTTTTGAAAAAATGTTAACTTTTTGATTTGAAAGGCAAAGAGAGTTCTCCTATTCTACTCCCTCACACCTCAAATACCTGCAAACAGCTAGGACTTGGTCAGGATGAAGCTGGGAGCCAGGAACTCAGTCTCCCATGTAGGTGATAGGTACCCAGATACTTTTGCCATCACCTGATGTCTGCCAGGACACACATTACCAGGAAAGCTGGAATTGGAAATGGCCCCAGAATTCAAGTCTGAGCACTGTAACACAGGACACAAGCCATCCCAAGGACTGACTTAACTCCCACACCAAATGTGCACCCCCAAGAAAGCTTTTAGAACCGAAAAATGACACACAAAGGCTGTTAAAAAGCCTAAAGCTAGAATTAGGTGATCTTTCAAAGCCAAATGAAAACTCCCTTGGATTTTTCTGCATATCTTCCTTTTCCTTCATTTAGCATATTTTAACAATTATGACAAGTTTTCCTCTCCAATCTCTTCATTTGTAATGCCTACCTGAAGTCTGGTCCTGATTTCATAATATAAGAGTACAGACCAAAAACAGTCATTTTTCACTGGTTAATATCTGTCTGGTTAGTAACAATTCCTGTCAACAGAATTAAATAGGAAATGACAACAGCAACAACCAAAAAATAAAAAAGAACCCTTGATAATCTTAAAATTTCTCCCCACACTAGTCACATAAAAAAATTAATGAAACTCAAACTCTGTGACAATAAGAAAAATCCTCCACACTGAATCATCTAAGACAAAAATATTTCAAATGCATCTGCCTATCCCATCAATTTAAAAATATTCTAAAATGCATTGGTAATTATTCTTTTTAATTTATTAAAACTGAGGTAAGAGTTTTTATTGGAAATGACAAAAAATAAATAATTAAATAAAAAAGATACCACCAGAGAACATTTTGTCCCACCAGGAATACAGGAGTGCCCAGCCACTCTCCCAGGGTGCAGCCCATCGTCTGTCTGATGGGAGCTGCTTCCCAGACCCTCCACGAATAGTGAGGGCCCTGTCAGACACCAGGGTTGCAACTTGAAATGGAGGTTCACTCCTGCCACAACTTGTAGCCACAGTCTCATCAGCACCCAAATAACAAAAAAGCCAGCTAAACGCTGTGGACCACAACGTCTTGGCACACCTGCCATCTGACTCTCAATCTGCACTGCCAACACCTGGACACTCTCAACCTGGCACAACTAGGATCACCAACTCTGGAAGCCAGGAGTTCCTGGCTCCTGGCTTTAGTTCAACTCAGCTCTGGCTATTGCGGTCAATTGGGGAGTGAACCAGTGGATGGAAGACCTCTCTCTCGCTGGCTCTACCTCTCTCTGTAACTCTTTCAAATAAATAAAATACATCTTAAAAAAAAATGAGCTCTAATAAGTTTGTTTCTGCAATGGTCTAGATTAGCAATTCATTTTTTAAGTTAAAAACATTTTACTTGCAAAACAGAAATTGTATGTACTTAGAGTATAAAACATGTTTTCAAATACATCCACACTGTAGGATGGCTAAATTGAACTAATTAAAGGTATGTGTTACCTCACATACTTACTCATTTTTGTCATAGTAAGAACACTAAATTACTCTCATTTTCAGCAAGATGTCCCAGTGATTCTAATACAAACATGAGAATTATTAGCTGGTCAGCCTACAATAGTGATTGCCACAGGAGCTCTCAGTGGAATTTAAACACAATCAGCTACTGAAGCTTTGGAACAAATATTTTTACAAGTAGCATGGACATCCTTCAATGCATTGCTCTCTACACTAAATAAGAGTTTGGTAAAATGTTAGCTATAGGATAGAGAAAGCGATAACAAAGTCAGAGGCAGTTTCTCAGCATTTAGAAAATCTATCTTCCTTTTCAAAAAAAAAATGGGAGAATAAAAACAAATCCTTTTAGCTATGTGTCCTACTACCATGCTATATCTAAAACATTTTATGTGTACTATTAAACTGATTTCAAATATCAGTCTCATCATTAGATGGTGAATTTGTACAAATTCAGATATAATAGCAATCTCTAACAGGTCAGATATCTTGTATACTTATACCATCAATGGGGCTTTAGTTTTTTTAATGCAATATATTATTCAGAGGAAATACAAAACCCTATGTAGTGCTGAAATTAATTTTAATGTTCACTAAATGTTATCCTCAGCCCTTCTGGCAATTAAACAGGGTGGAAAAACCGCTGCTCTCTAGACCTTCTTTTGAATAATTCAACCCTAAGTAGAATAATCAATCAGAGGGCTAAGCTCTAGGCTGTCTGTGGTCACTTGACCAGTGACAAACTAGAATGTGTCTGAGCACCACTGACCGGCCTCACCATATACAGCTTTTGTAAAAGCTCTATGCTCCAGTCCCAAGGCTGCTGTGCACTGTAATTATGCATAAGAATATTTTTACTTCCTGTGTTTGAAACATAAATCAATCAAGTACTTCACTCTGTTAGCTTGAATCTTAATTCTCTTGTTTTTAGAGCCTTAGAAAATAAAGCCATCCAGTGTTTCTCGGTGGGCAAAAATAATGCAATGCTATAACCAGATTTAGTATCACTATAGTTAAGAGATCCTAACCAGACTGTTCTATCTTTGAAACAACAACAAATATTCAAACACTTTGAAGCAATTATGGAAAAACCTACTTTACTTTGGTTAAGTTTAGTAGTTTGTGTACTAACTAGTTGATATAATTATCCAGTTTAAATAAAGATTTAAATTCAACCTCTACCCTCTTTCAATACAGAATCTACACAAACTGTGGATAGTATATGCTCTCATACACTTTGGTTTTAACTCCTTAAATGTTTCTAGATGAATGGCTAATTTAATGTTAACCAAGTGTAGTGATGTTTACTTTTGGGATGACTGAACACAATTCCTGCCAACAGCATTCACTTCAGAAAACTAAATAGTTTAATACAGAATGAAAACCTGACTTTATATTCTGTTCAGATTTGCCTAGAGGTAGGTCACTAAAGTATCTCTTTTCTTCTAAGTACAATTAAAAATAGGTACCTGAGCCTGGAAAAATGAACCCTTTGGCGAAGTGTGCAAAGAAACTTGGCTGACTGGGTAAGACCCACTCCCTTTCTTCTCAGCTCTATCTGATGGAAACTATCCAGAATGCTTTCAATATATTACCTTCATATATACTACTCTGGGAAAATCTTGACCTCATTTAGCACTCTTTAGATTGTGTGCTTTAGATTTAGTGCTTTTCAGATTGAGATATTTTACACTTGTGTGTTTTTTACATTAGAACCACTCAGGGAGCCTTTCAAAAAGCACCAATGTCCATAAATATAAAACAGGCACAAGTTATCTACACTGGAGAATAATCTGAACAACAGTGATCTGGGGAGAAGGGCATGGCAGTGGGTACCATCGCAGGGACAATGGCGGTGAGTTTTCTATGGCTCCATGGGATTGGGATTACACTGGTGTATGCCTTTGCCTACTGCTCAAATGGTACACTGAACTCTTCTGCATGCCCCTGCTAAGTAGATTTTACCTTAAAGTAAAAAAGCCACCAAGGTATAGGTACCACTTCCAGAGACTCTGATAAAGTTGGTTAAGGGTTGGAGCCTACATATTCATAGTTTATGAAAATCCTTCAGTTTTTCTGATATGCAATCCTGAGAAGCACTACCTCAACGTTATAAAACACTCTGCTTAAAGAAACATGTGGAGGCATACATTGGGACAACAGTTCAGACATTAACCTTTGCTGCTGTACTCAAAGCATAAAGTTGTATATCTTGAAAAGTTTTCTTGGAAAGTGATTTTGAGGTTAATATGCATTATTTAAAAATCCTTGGCATAGGCCGGCGCCGCGGCTCAATAGACTAATCCTCCACCTTGTGGCACCAGCACACCAGGTTCTAGTCCTGGTCAGGGCACCGGATTCTGTCCCAGTTGCCCCTCTTCCAGGCCAGCTCTCTGCTGTGGCCCGGGAAGGTAGTGGAGGATGGTCCAAGTGCTTGGGCGCTGCACCCCATGGGAGACCAGGATAAGTACCTGGGCTCCTGCCATCGGATCAGCGTGGCGCGCCGGCTGCAGTGCGCCGGCTGTGGCGGCCATTGGAGGGTGAACCAACGGCAAAGGAAGACCTTTCTCTCTGTCTCTCTCTCTCACTGTCCACTCTGCCTGTCCAAAAAAAAAAAAAAATCATTGGCATATCCGGCATGGTCTGTTGGGGAATAGTCCGTGGTGGCATTGCTAGGCGGAGGTTTTTAGTTTCAGTTTTGACTGGGGGCTTTCCAACAGGTGGGGCTCTCCAGAGGCAGAAGGATCGAGGTCACAGTAAACAACAAGATGGCGCCAGGAGCCCCCGCAGTGAGTCTGCCTGCCTGCCTGCCTGCTGCGTGACACCTCACCTGATTGGCCGAAGGACGCGTGCCCTTCACGTGAACAGAGACCGGATTGGTGTGCCTGATGCATGGACTCTAGCTTGCTTCTGATTGGTCACATATTGTATATAAGCCGCGGGTGTGAGGAGGAAGCTCTCTCTCTCTCTCCTCTCCTTTCCTCCTTCCTTTCTACCTCTGTCACATCTACTTTCTCTAATAAAAAGTCTACTGAAGACCAATAAGCGTTGTTCGTTCTTTTCTCGCCTGAGAAACCATCGTCGCGGGCCCTGGGTTGAGTCTGCTGGCCAGACTCCCCGAGACGCTCGTGGCAAGTGGTGCCGTGACTCGGATTCCTTGGCGAGGGACAAGCATCGGAAGAAGGCAAGAAAACTTAAAATGTACATATACGGAAATCTAGGGGATAAAGCCTAGGACCACGGCGGTTTTGAGCAAGCAAATCAGGTTGCAACCATGGGAAATACACCTCAGTTGCCAAAATGTGGCTGCTCCTCAATGGATTGTTGAGAGCAACGGGGACGCCCGTCAAAGCTGCAACTGTCTGCTCTTTCACCAGAGCAGTGGCGAAAGTTTCGCCGTGGTACACAGAAGGAGGGGATTTATCAAGGGAGAACTGGCGCACCGTAGGAAGGGAACTGCGTGCCGCTAAAGTTGAAGAAACGGTCTTACGGATGTGGTACTTGGTTGATAACACTTTGGCTACAGACTCAGAAACCATAGGGCAATTGCTGGATGAAGGTTTAAAAATTTTAGAGAAGATAGGCAAGGATTCCAAGGATAGCAGCAGCAAAGATTCCGAGGAGGAAAGTGGCGCTGGTGGAGGGACGCCAAGTAAGAAGAGCGTCCCTCCCTCTGATACCTCCCCACAACTTTATCCTCCGCTGCCTTCCATCCTGCCTTACCCTGAGGACTCTCCCCACTGTCGCTGCCTTGCTAGCAGTGCCCCACAGTGGCGCCCCATTGTACTCGGTTCAGGGAGGATGGCAGTGAAGGAAAAGGGAAGGGCCATGACTCCCATTGACCCAGAGGAGGAGGAGCGAGACAGCCTTGTCGGCAGGGGAATCCAATCCCGCCGAGGGCCAATTCTGGATTGGTCACAATTCTATAAACTACAACAGATATTCCCGGTATTCATAGATCAACAGGGCAATAGAGGTTGGACACTGATGGACTTTAAACTTCTTAAGGAATTGCAACAAGCAGTACAACTTTACGGGCCCCATGCAAATTTTACTAAGGCAGTCCTTGAAGGCATGGGATCGGGAGGCCTTATAGTGGAAGATTGGAGAAACATAGTTAAGGCAGTTTTGTCAGGGGGTGACTATCTTCTATGGGCCGCAGCTTATGGGGAGCTAGCAAAAAAACAGGCACTGGTTAGTAGAACCAACGGACAGCCCACTTGGAATGAGGATATGTTAACTGGGAATGGAGCCTTTGACACAGAGGACGTGCAAGCGCGGTGCCCAAACGAAGTACTGATGCAAATTCAAGACATGGCTCTTCGGGCTTGGAAGGTGGCCCCAAAAAAGGGGGAAATTAAACACAGTCTTACTAAAATAATCCAAGGTCCCAATGAACCATATGCAGACTTTATTAACAGACTGTTTGAGGCTGCTGGCAATTTGTTTGAGTCGGTGGATGAAGCCGCCCCATTGTTGAGGAGATTGGCCTATGAACAAGCTAATAAAACATGCTGTACGGCGCTTAGACCCTGGCAGCATAAAGACATTCCCACTTTCATAAAAATATGTCGAAATGTGATGGACAATATTGCGTCCGGCGCTCATGCTGCTATGGCCATGGCAAAAACCATCCGAGGCAACGGCCGCAAGTGTTTTAACTGCGGCAAAGAAGGGCACCTAAAAAAGGACTGTAAGGAGACTTGGATACAAGGCCAACAGCCAGGACTGTGTCCCAGATGTGGGAAGGGTAATCACTGGGCCAATGAATGCTACTCAAAAATGGACAAGGCGGGCAATCCTTTAGAGCAAAAGGTGAATAGACATCCCCAAAAACCAAAACGGAAGCCGGGCCCCAGCGCCCCAGGGCCCCAAACAACAGTGGGTGGGAGAGACTCGGGAAAACAACAACCAACAGGTATATCCTGTTTCGAGCTCTGAGCCATAACTGCCTCAAATATTAACCCCCTCAATGGGAACACAGGCAGTCGGGGTAGAACCGACCACAGGACAAGCCCCCTTGCAAGGTGTAGCGCTTGTCATTGGCAAAGCCACCAATTCACTTAAAGGGCTCCAGATTGTCCCGGGATTACTGACTTTCCTGCAAGAGAAATTAAAAGTGTTCTTACAGACCACAAGCGAGGCTGCGCTAATCGAGCCAGGGCAGCCTCTTGCTCAAGCACTCCATTGGCCTACCATTGCAGACTATATGGGGAAGCAGGGAATTCACCTTGCGTCCTTAACTATGACATTTGATAATCGACCTATTTGGGCCTTAATAATTAAAGGAAAGACTATTAGGGGGTTATTAGATACTGGGGCCGATATGAGCATTATTGCATGAAAGGATTGGCCCTCCTCCTGGCCCCTGCAGGAGTCAGACAATACACTTGTAGGATTAGGAATGACGGAGGCACCACCCAGGAGCGCAGAAGTCCTAGAATGGCAGGATGAAGAACAACATAAGGGACAGTTTCAACCATACGTATGTAACCTCCCCATCACGCTGTGGGGGAGAGAAGTACTGGTACAATTAGGACTCACACTCACAGATGGTAACAGTAAAGCTGGCATGGGCTGGCAAATGATGGCAAAAATGGGATACAAACAAGGAGGCTTAGGTAAACATGGACAAGGCGTAGTTGAGCCCATCAAAGCGAAACAAAGGAGAGACAGGTCAGGACTGAGTTTTCAAAAGGGGCCACTGAACAGCAGCCAATTCCCTTAACATGGCTTACGGACACCCCAGTGTGGATTCCGCAGTGGCCCCTACCTTCTCCTAAGTTGGCTGCTGTTAAACAATTGGTTAAAGAACAATTAGAGGCAGGACATTTGATGAGGTCCACCTCGCCATGGAACACACCCATCTTTATAATAAAAAAGAAATCTGGTAAATACCGTCTTCTTCATGATCTCAGAGCCATTAATCGGCAAATGCAGCCTATGGGAGCCCTGCAACCAGGCCTCCCGGTGCCAATTATGATACCTCAAAACTGGAAAGTGCTAGTAACAGACGTAAAAGATTGCTTCTTTTCCATCCCACTTCACCCACAAGACACCCGACACTTTGCCTTTACACTTCCTACTGAAAATCATGCAGCCCCCGACGAACGTTATGAGTGGAGAGTCTTGCCACAAGGCATGACAAATAGTCCTACTTTATGTCAATTATATGTGGTACAGGCCATCTTGCCAGTAAGACAACAATTTCCTGAGATTAAAGTGCTACATTATATGGATGATATCCTCCTTCCCACTCAGGACAACCACACCATGCTGGCGGCATTTACTGCCTTGCAAAAACAACTCACTAATAATGGTCTACAAATAGCTCCAGAAAAAATTCAATCTCAAACTGTTGTACAGTACTTGGGCCTAAAAGTAACCCCCACTAAGGTCATGCCTCTTGATTTTAATATTTCAACACATGACATAAAAACACTCAATGATCTCCAAAGGCTCTGTGGACACATACTCAGGTGTGGTCATGGCTTTGGCCATGGCCAAAGAATCCACCACTTGTGTCGTTCAACATTGTTTACAATGTTTTGCCACCTGGGGAACCCCACAAGTCATTAAAACAGACAATGGTCTCGCTTACATCTCTGCAAAATTTCGAGATTTCTTAACACAATTCGGCATCCAACATATAACTGGAATTCCCTATAATTCACAGGGTCAAGGCATAGTAGAATGTACCAATCAGTATCTAAAACTTACCATTAATAAACAAAAAGGGGGAGTAGGAGTATTATCCTCCTCACCCAAAGATATCTTGAACACAGCCCTATACACCATAAATTTTTTAAATCAGAAATCTGATGGCACCACTCCAGCCGAACGGCATACACATTCCGCTGAGAAGCCAAGTAAAGAATGAGTGATGTGGAAGGATCCACAGGATAATCAATGGAAAGGCCCATTCCCGATATTACGACGGGTGCGAGGCGCAGTTTGTTTTCTCCCACAGGACGCGGCACAACCAGTGTGGACCCCGGAAAGAAGGACAAGGAGATTAGACAAGCCAACGAAGGACGATGCTTACCATCTGGAACAGGACGAGGAGATCGCTGACGCACCACCTCCTCCTGAAGATCCTCCTATCCACCGCAACCAGCAGCTCTGATGAGGGCAACCCCTACTGGGGGCTCCTTCGGGTGCTCCCTTTTCCTCTCCCTTTATCTAACTCTTCCAAGATCCTCCCCTTAATGTACTTAGCCAATGCTACTCTTGGTCAGCGCTACAATGTTCCGGCTGCTGACCTGGTAGCTTCGCCTAACTCTGCTTAAGCTAGCCTGAATCTCACCTTATCTCTAGCCGGATCTCTTTGCTTTCAGATAAGCAAGGACGGTATGGATGAGTGTATGGATGAGTGCGGGTTTAATCACACCCACCCTTCACCATGCATTGTTTTACTCCCTTTTGTTCTCAGCGATTTTGTGAATGTTTCCCACTCCAACTCTTCATGTCAGAATAATTCCGGCAACGTGGCCTCTTTCTCCTCTAATAGCATTCCACTGCGTTGTCTCCACTGCACTTCTAATAAGCCTTTACCTATTGTAGACCCCATCCAGCATTGTAAATCCCCAGTCAACCCTGTACGCCCCGCTTTCTCATCTTGCTTATCTAGCACAGTTCACGCGCAGTTAGGTCATGGATTCTTTCTCACTCGCCACGCATTATTCGGGGGCTGGACAGCCCTCAATAATTCAGTCATTACCTGCTTTACTACTACAAATGTGACCTGTTCCAACCCTCATTCCAATAACACCCACATACAGCCACTCAGTAACAGCATACAGGCTTGGTCCAACCAAAATATGTTTGAAACTGATGAGGATGGTAGTGTGTGGGACCCATTTGTTATGTGTAATGCTGCTGGAGCTTGTACAGATATCACACCCTTACTTTTCCTTAAAGGATTCCATTGGGCTAACGGCACCTTCTGCGGCTCATACTACCAACTTGCTAACCTAACGTTAAAGTACTATAACATGTCCCATAAAGCTGAAGGCAGGGTCAATTTCCTGTGTGCCTGAGCACGCCTTTTCTTTGGTATGTTTGTCAAGACATTAATGGTACTTGTTTTTCAGGAAATCTGACTAACTGCTGGGATGGGAACCACATGGCTGTCATGGTTCGCATTCCAACTTGGGTCCCAGTACGGGTACTGGTACACGAACAGGACTTTGCGGTCGCCCTCCACAACCGAAGAGACTTCGGTGCCACTGCCATCGTTGTAGCCGTTATTGCAGCCTTGTCAGCCGGTGCGGCGGCCATCGGTATGGCAGTCTCTCAGGCTTCCACCCTATCCACACTGGATAACATTACTAAGGACACGGCCGCGGTGCTGGAACATCAACAAGAAATGGACCTACACCTCTATACCGGCCTCCGAATGCTAAATCAGCGTGTACATGTTATGCAGGAAGAGCTGGACTTATTGGGGGCTCTTACGGGTATGCCGTGCTTACTTCAATCCGTGTCCACTTGTGTTACTCCCTTTAAAGCAGCAGAATTTTCTCACTTAGCCAATGACTCTAAAGCTTTAGGAAAAATGATAAATACTACTTGGAATAGCAATTTCACTCTGATGTTAGATAAGCTGTGATGTGATATATTACGGTTAAGGGAAACCTCTCCTTCTGGTACAACTATATGGTCGCCCTTTGTGACCCTAGGGTCCTGGTTTAGCAAATCCTGGAACACGGTTAAAGAATGGGTGGCCATCGGGGCCCTGTTTATTGTGGTACTCTTGTTTGGTTCTGGGCTACTTCGCCTCCTGATCTCCATTATACGCCGCCATAGGCAAACGCAGCTGGTGGTTAAACAAGCTATGTTAGCGATGCACAAACAATACCCCATGACTAACCCCCAAGCTGAAGTGTGGCTTAGCATGTTGGAATGGTAGTCAAAGACGGGTAAGTTCTGGGAGGCATGTTGAGCAATCCAAGACAGGGCAGAGGGGCATGCTCCCCCCCGACCCCATGACGGGTATGCTGGTATTGCGCTCCTGGTCGCCTAAGACAGACACGTTTCCACGCCACCAATTTAAAATAAAGAAGGGGGAGATGTTGGGGAATAGTCCGCGGTGGCATTGCTAGGAGGAGGTTTTTAGTTTCAGTTTTGACTGGGGGCTTTCCAACAGGCGGGGCTCTCTGGAGGCAGAGGGATCAAGGTCGCGGTAAACAACAAGATGGCGCCAGGACCCCCGCAGTGAGTCTGCCTGCCTGCCTGCTGCGTGACACCTCACCTGATTGGCTGAAGGACGCGTGCCCTTCACCTGAACAGAGACCGGATTGGTGTGCCTGATGCATGGACTCTAGCTTGCTTCTGATTGGCCACATATTGTATATAAGTCGCGGGTGTGAGGAGGAAGCTCTCTCTCTCTCCTCTCCTTTCCTCCTTCCTTTCTACCTCTGTCACGTCTACTTTCTCTAATAAAAAGTCTACTGAAGACCAATAAGCGTTGTTCGTTCTTTTCTCGCCCGAGAAACCGTCGTCGCGGGCCCTGGGTTGAGTCTGCTGGCCAGACTCCCCGAGACGCTCGCGGCAATGGTCTCAATCTGATTACTTACATGATTACTTACACAAAAAGGAATACTATAAATGCCAAAATTGTTGTGTTTTAAGTGTTTGTTGGCTCTTTTCCATTACCAAAGTGAGAAACTACAATGATTTTGGCTATAAGAAAGGATGGACCAAAAGAAAATTTATGAGCAGGTTTATTTTTGCTGAAAGCTTCCATGTGCCCTTGTGTATTTATTTTTTAGTTACTGCCCAATCTATCTTTTCAAGTGACAAATAAAAGACTCTACTCCAGACATTATGAGGCCATTCTCAAGAGCATATATGCACGTGCACACATTATTTGATAATGGCACGGTGGTCCTGGACCTCCCACCACCCAAGGCTGGGCCACGGTGGCTGACAGATTCTGCTTCCCAGATGCAAAGCTCAGAAGCTTTCCTGGAGAATTGACATAAACATGTAGAGGATCCTTAAAAGAAGCAAAATCTCTCTAATTTGTAAGAAAAAAAATATTTGCTATGACATTCTCTCACATTTGATAAACTATTGGTTTGCCTTCCTGTACTTCCATAGTTTAAATTTAGTAATTCACAAGAGAAATCAAGTGTTTCACCTTCTGTCATAGGGCTGTGATTTCTGGGGATTTCTCAGGTTACAGATTGTAGAAATGCCTCATTGGCATTCACAGAAAAAGTGTTTCCGCTCATGTCTGTCAGCCAAACTAAGATATTTAAAATATTTTGAGTAAAATCTACTGTGACTAACAGAAATTAGGAGTAGTTTCTAAAATGAACATTATTTTGTTTATAACATAACTAAGCAAACAGTTTCTGACAACCAGGTTATTGCATCATTAAAATAGCGGTCCATAATATCTGCAGATTGCTTCAGATTTAGTTCTTTCACAGGCTTACACAAATTATACCTATCCTCCACAACACAGGCCTCAGCATTCTTCTGTAATGGCCTTTGTATCAGTGCTAGGTCAGAACCCACCAAAAGAAGGCCCATTCATTAGTGTGCTACCTGTTCATATTACCTGGTAGCATATGGAATGTCTTTGGTCAACATCTACAAATGGAAAGAACTTCCCATTACACAGCAAAGTTGCTGCAGCTTTTAACTTGGCAATAAGCATATAGCTGAAGCTATATATATGAAGCATATATATCTGTGCAAGACATCTACTGAAGTAAGATGTTCTTAATGTTATGGATAACTGGGCAGTTGCCCTCCTTACTTTAAGAGAAGAAATAACAGAAAATTTTATACATGTTCTTAAGCAAAGGATTCTCAAGCCAATGACAAATAATTGTTCAGCTATATCAAATCAGATGGTTCCAGGTAGACACAACAAAGTCTGAGTCTAGTAGCTCAGTCACACTCAGTGCCATAAGTGGCCTTGGCTGGAAGTCTCAGAAATTGTTCATCCTGTCTATCCATAACAGACTATTAATGAAGCCCATGGATCATTATTTGAAGGGACATTCAGGACCACTATTTGAAAAAACACTCAGAACTAAATGCCTTTATTTATAGAGAATAGATAACACTACATAGCAATTTATAATCTTAGAACCTATATCTAATTTTTAAAAATCATCTGGCTTTGCCGGCGCCGTGGCTCACCAGGCTAATCCTCCACCTTGCGGCACCGGCACACCGGGTTCTAGTCCTGGTTGGGGCGCCGGATTCTGTCCCGGTTGCTCCTCTTCCAGTCCATCTCTCTGCTGCGGCCCGGGAGTGCAGTGGAGGATGGCCCAAGTGCTTGGGCGCTGCACCACATGGGAGACCAGGATAAGCACCTGGCTCCTGCCTTTGGATAGGCGCAGTGCGCCGGCCGCAGCGTGCCAGCCGCGGCGGCCATTGGAGGGTGAACCAATGGCAAAGGAAGACCTTTCTCTCTTTCTCTCTCACTGTCCACTCTGCCTGTCAAAAAAAAAAAAAAAAATTGCACTGAAAGGCAACACAATGCCAACCTAACAGGTGGTCCTGAGGTGTCTTATGACAGACCACTTTGCTTTCTATTTTTTTCACTAGCTATAAAACAAACAATATCACAGTGTTACTGACATGCTTTTAGATCAGCAAGTATACAGTACACATATGAGTTCATACACACAAACCGAAACATACATACCTACACACACACACAAGCACACACACATGCACAGAGCACATATGCATACACAGAGGTTTCATTCTAACCAGGATACCAAAGGACAAAATGATTGTGTAATTTGGAAACTGAAGCAAAAATAAAATTAAACAAAATTTCATCCTATCAATTTTGCAGAGAAAAAAATTTCACATGCTGGTGGCACAGATGGGTATGAGCTTTTAAAGGCCAGTTTGCAGATTTTATCAAAAATTTAAATGTGCACACTATGCTTTAATTTTAATAATTCAACTTCAAGTGAACTTATCCTACAAAAGATGACCAGATAGAATTACACAGATATACACAAATTAGCTTTCTTTTTTTTAAAAAATAATAATGCTATTTGTGTTTTGAAGATTGTTCCTTTCTATAAATAAAATTGAATAAGTGATTTTACTAAATGGTATGATTTTCTAATTTTTGCTGGGAAAATGCATGCTTAATTTAGGAAAATAAGCTGCAAATAAATTAAAAACAAAAGGTAAACTTCAGTCATGTAAATAAATAACAGTAAGACTCTTTCAGATATTGAAAATGAAGGATAATTTTTGTATTTTTTAAAGATTTTCTTTATTTATTTGGGAGGTAGAATTATAAACAGAAGAGGGAGAGACAAAGAGAAAGGTCTTCTACCCACTGGTTTGCTCTTCAAATGGCATAACGGCCAGAGAGATGGGCTATTCTGAAGGCAGGAGCCAGGAGCTTCCTCTAGCTCTCCCACGTGGATGCAGGGGTCCAAGAACCTGGGCCACCTTTGCTGCTTTTGCAGGCCATAGCAGAGAGCTGGATCAGAAGAGCAGCAGCCAGGACACGAACCGGCACCCATAATGGGATGCCAACACCACAGGTATGCCAGAGCTTTGGCCCTAAAGGTTGATTGACATATGAATATAGATGTCATTTTTGACAGATTTTCAGTGCCAAATAGTAGAAATGATACAAATGTGCATCAACGGGTATTTGTCTAAATTATGGCCTACCCTGTTAAATTTTAATACTGGAGCCATATTAACGGCTGACACTACAGGCTAAGCCCTGCCTGTGCCATTGGCATCCTATGTGGGCACCAGTTTGAGTCCTGGCTGCTCCACATCTTATCCAGCTCCCTGCTAATACACCTGGGTAAGCAGCAGAAGATGGCCCAAGTCCTTAGGCTCCTACACCCAGGTGGGCGATCTGGAAGAAGCTCCTGGCTCCTGGCTTTGGTCTGGCTAAACCGGGACTAAAACCTGATGACCATAAGGGATGCCGGCGCTGCAGGCGGAGGATTAAACAAATGAGCCATGGCGCCGGCCTCTTGATTTGCTTTTTATTTTTTATTGTGACAGGCAGAGTGGACAGTGAGAGAGAGAGACAGAGAGAAAGGTCTTCCTTTGCCGTTGGTTCACCCTCCAATGGCCGGCGCACCACACTGATCTGATGGCAGGAGCCAGGTACTTATCCTGGTCTCCCATGGGGTGCAGGGCACAAGCACTTGGGCCATCCTCCACTGCACTCCCGGGTCACAGCAGAGAGCTGGCCTGGAAGAGGGGCAACCGGGACAGAATCCGGTGCCCCGACCGGGACTAGAACCCGGTGTGCCGGTGCCGCAAGGCGGATTATTAGCCTAGTGAGCCGCGGTGCCGGCCTTGATTTGCTTTTCAAAATGAAATCACAAATACAGGAAGTTTGAAGAACAGCTAATAGTAAATCAGATTTTTTTCTTTTTCTTTTCAAACACTCTTTGTACTCTTTCTGTATTTCTCCCCTGTGTTTCACTGTCAAGAATGAAGGTCGAGAATAAGGGATTTGTAAGTTTCATACAAGCAGTGTCACTGAAAGTACATAAACACTCACAGAATTCAAAAACATAATCCCATTTCCAAGAAATTACAGAGATCAATATGGTGGAATTGAGCATGGCCACACTAACAAGTTGCTCTGAAATATGAAAACTACAAAAGAATGACTACCTTTCCAGGGGTCTGACTGACTGGGGGAGGGGGAGGAAGCAACAAACAAGGAAGCCTCCCCAGGACTAGAAAAGACACAGGCACCACTGAAGCCAGCTGAGTTGGAAGGATAGCTGAGTGGCAAAGCCAGCTGCCAGCTGCCAGCTTCCACCTGATGTAAAGGTAGGAAGAAATTGAAACAAACCATGCTGCTCCCTCTTCTAGCTTACAGGGAATTCCCTAGCAACCCACTCAATGTTTCTTTAAAGTTTTAGTTATTTATGTGAAAGTCAGAGGGAGAGGGAGTAAGGGAGGTGGAGAGAAGAAGGGGAAGAGAGAGAGGAGAGAGGAGAGGGGAAGGAGGAGGGAGGGGGGAAGTCTTCTATCCGCTGCTGCACTGCCAAAATGGCTACAACAGCCAGAGCTGGGCCAATCTGAATCGAGGAGACAGAAGCACCCTTCAGTTCTCTGACTGGGTGTAGGGGCCCAAGAACTTGGGCCATCTTCTGCTTTCCCATGCCACAACAGAGAGCTGGATCAGAACTGGAGCAGCAGCGACTTGAACCAGTGCCCACATGGGATGGGATGCTGGCACTGCGGACAGCAGATTTATCCACTATGCCACAGCCCCCCACCCCCAGTTTAAAAAGTTTATCAATTTAGAAGGCAGACTTACAAAGAGCCAGAGGCAGAGAGACACTCACTCACTTGTCCTTCAGCCTGGAGAGCCGACTGGGATGTGAGCAATGCTTGGGCATACAGCAGGGAAACTGCCTTGCTTCCTTTCCTTACCCCAATTTCACAGAGTGACAAATTCCACCGTGAAAAATCACGCAGTATGCCTCTGTTCTTCTACCAGTATCAAAGACTCAGGGCAATGTGTGGGGCAAAGCATAACACAGCTGATACTAAGACAAAAAGAAATCACTCAGACTATACCCCTGGCCTCATCTAGATCCAAACCCAAAGGAACAGCACAAGGGATACCTTGTATACCAGTTAAACCGTACATTCTTTATCAGAAAGATGAAAGGACAAATACAGGACGTGGGCAGACAGTAACAGACACACAGGAGACATGAAAAAGCTGAGTAGCATGACATCTCCAGAGAACACAGCAATCCTCCAGAATCAGATCCTAAACTGAAGGACATTTTTGAAATGACAGAAAAAGAATGCCAAATAATAGGTGTGACTCAGTGAGATGCAGGAGAATACAGATAGGTAAAGAAATGAGAAAACCAATGAGTAACATAAATGAAAATATTACGGAGATAAAATTCACCAAGAGAACCAAATAGACATTTTGGACATGAAACACCCAACCCAATCAGTGGAAAAATACAATCAATAGCTTTAACAACAGAATAAACGAAGTAGAGGAAAAAAATATGACTGCAAGGACTATAATTTTAAAATTCTTCAATTCAGTAAACTTGCATGTACAAAGTACACACACGGGAAAAGTAGCTTTTTTAAAAGACTGTTTTGATGTTTTGAATGTCGACTCTACAGAGTGAGAGATACAGATAGAAAGAAGGAGAGAATAAAAGAGGAGAGAGATTGAGCGATCTCCCACCTGCTGGTTCACGCCTTGCTTGGCTGCAAAGGCTAGGGCTGAGGCTGAGACAGGCCAAAGCCAGGAGCCCAGAGCCCGGAGCCAGAGGCTCCATCTGGGTCTCCCACATGGGTGCAGGGACCCAAGCAGTTGGGCCATCTTTGGCTGCCTCCCAAAGTAAAAACCGGGATTGTAAATGGAGATGCCAGGACATGAACCAACAGCCATATGGGATGCAGCAGCTGCAGGCAGTGGCTCCACAGTGGAGGCTCCAAAACAGTAGTTTTGGAGGTTACTGGTGAACTCACAGAAAGAATTCAAGAAAGAAATTCCATTCACAAGAAAAACTGAAAAAACAAAATATTTAGAAACATGCTTAACCAAAGCAGTGAAAGATCCCTGCAATCAAAACTATCCAACATTGATGAAAGAAACCATGAAGGATACAAACAAAAATGGAAAGATATTCCTTGCTCATTGATTAGAAAAATTAGTATCATTTACACACACACACACACACACACACACACACTCTGCCAGAGTAATTTACAGATTCGGTAGAATCCCTATCAAAACACCAATGGCATTTTCCAGAGAATTAGAAAGGACAATCCCAAGGCGCACCAACCCAAAAGTACCAGCGCACTCAGCTTGCGAACTTGCCCAAGGCTCCCCGCTTCACATCAAGCTGGGCTGGCCATGGGCATGGGCGTCGGCGGCATTTGGGGGCCAACGCGCAGCTTCTTGACCTCCCCCTCGCAGAAACTCACCATTTCCGTGCGTCGAGAGGAAGATGGTCCACGAGGCGGATGGGCCGGGGCACATCGGGCTGAGGAGATGCCTCCAGAGGTCACCTACCACTCAGCCCGGTGCTCTGAGTCGCCAACCCTCGCAGCTCCAGGACCGGCAATGCTAGCCTTCTCCACCGGATCACGTGCACGCCCTCCGCCCACGCAGGCAGACACGTCCTGATGTCACAGAGGGTGGGGCCAGGGAGACCCACCCCGGGGCTCGCCCCTCAGCCTGAAGCTCCGCCCCCTTCTTCTCACCTACCCCCAGCATCTCTTGATACCTGCGGGGCTCTTGGTGGCCTCGAGTCTCACCACCTCGACTCCTATGCTTTCACTAATTACAAGTTTTTCATTCATATATGCACATCATCAATATTTTGTTTTAGATTTGCCTTTTGTCTTTCGTGAAAACTAACAATGGAAGCCACGATCACTTTCTTAACTTTTCATTCTTTTACACTGTTGTGTTTTTTTGGCTGCTCAGTTGAATTTGTTTTGTAAAGGGAATGCGTACAGATTTAATTCTTTTGTACCTTGAGCTAAATCAGTATATAGCAATTACTACTGCTCATATACACCTATTTAAGGCAACATTTAAAAATCTATATATGTAGTAGATTATCTTTCCCTGTCCTGAAATTAATCCTATTCATGATTGACATTTTTTAGAAAGAGTGGAATAAATATCTAAAACTATAAGTTAAATGCGTACACATGAGTTACCTTTGCTCTTCAATGGAGTAGTCATATCATATCATTTTGTAAGTTAAGTAGTCAAAAGGAAGCAGAAATGCTTAACAATTAGGAACACTGTCAAAACGTTTTGTGTGCAAAGTATTTTGCATACTATGGTTTTTCTGGCACGTATAACTACTACACAAAGTGAAATAAAATCTCGGAAACACTTACAATGCCAGGTAGTTTTCAGTTTGTATTTTAAAATTACTTCCTTGTAAAACAGGTACATTTGTTAACGCTTTGATATCCGAATACAAGGAAATGATGTGATGAAATCCTCAAGTTCAGGTACGTCAGGGGAGTTTAAAACACAGCAGCAAATACTGGGCATTTTGAAAATCATTACGCCGCTATGAATAGAAGGGAATCACTTCAATGGACGTTCATGTCCAATTAGCACCATGGGTAATACTCTATCCATTGCCCACAGAACCTCACTCTGGTTTAAACAGTGCCAAGCAATGTCCGCTATTTTGCTCAGAGAAAAGCAGCTCCATTTTTAGCATTTCATCTGAAGCAGAGGTTGAGTCTGTTATTTTAACTAAAATCTGACAAATATTGTCTCAGGTGGGGAAATTACATATGTTAACAACTTCAGCATGGACTAAAATCACTCCAGAACCACTGCAATATCAGCTTTTGGCCTTCTTCATGATCTTTTCTCTATGAGGTCAATTGTACATACATTTGCATTTTAATAGAAATAACTAGAGGGAAGATTAGAATCTCATTAAAATGTTCATCCACATTGTCACATCACCATTTTCAGTATTTCTGTGGCTTCTCAATACTCAATACTCAGTTGTGATTTTCTAAATTATTCTCCTCTCAAATCGGTTTCACAATTCCATTCATCCAGTCCTAAGGCTTAATAATAACATTCATTTATTTCATGTGGAGCTAAGAGTATATAACAGATGGCTAAAAAGATAGACACCCGGGAAAACTAAAATTAAGAAATCCTAACACCAAATAGAAAGAATGCCATGAAACTGAGCTATACATAAGATGCTGAATTTCCTTTTTAAATAAAAAATATGGCAGTGCTTTATATCAAAGATGTAAAATCTGTCAACTGCTTTCAGATAATAAGCAAATGCAATAGAGCACCACATATGTACATGAACAGTTTACTATCAATTCGTTACCTTCTTAGATGTGCATGTATTAATTAAGCCTATAAATTAAAATAAATAAAATATTTTAAAGTGAAGTTACAGGTAACGACTTAATAAATACAATCTATACAATAGAAAGAATAAAAAACAGAAAATTAAACTCACCATTTCCGTGCGTCGGGGGGGAGGTGGTCCCACGACGGGGACAGGCGGGGGCACATCGGGCTGAGGAGATTCCTCCAGAGGTCACCTACCACTCAGCCTCGCGCTCCGCCTCACCTTCCCTCGCTGCTCCTGGACCCACTGAACTGGCCGCCTCCACGGGATCACGCCCCCGCCTTCCGCCCACGCACACAGACATGTCCTGACGTCACAGAGGGCGGGGCCCAGGAGACCCGCCCCAGGACTCGCCCCTCAGCCCGAGGCTCCGCCCCCTTCTTCTCATCTACCCCGCCCCCCATCACCTCTTGACAACTCCACCTTCCGTGGTGGCACACTGTGCACTGGTTGGAATGGCCCTTACCGGAGGAAACCCTGCTCAGCTCTGAAGCAGCCGGGATTCGAGTGGCTGTAGGGCTGCTACTTGCGCTTGGCCCTCCTACCATCCCACTAGGAGCCTCCAGACCCTCAGCCAGGTACCTGCCCAAGGTGTTCGGGCTGCACCTGCTTTGAGAGCCTTCCCAACACCACATCTACCTGTGCCTGTGAGGGGAATCCCACCTGCTGGCCTTATCCCCTGGAGATCGGACACCGAGTCCCCGGGGAGTGATCACCCAGAGCAGAGCAGTAATGGGCACCAAGCTACAAAGCTGTACACCCGTAGGCAGCTCCGGTCCACCAGGCACTGTGGATCTTTTTCAGTCCACCGCTGGCCCAAAGGGGCCCCTGTGCCCAAGCCCATGCCCGCCCCCGGCCTTGGGTGCCAGCGTGCTGCTGTCCATGACCTCCCTGGCACCCATGTCTGAAGAGCTGCCATCGCCCTTCTTCCCTGCTCACAACTTCTTCACAGGGGCCGTTGGCCACAGAGGGACCCTGACACCTTGGCCAGAGGCCAGGGCTTCACTGGCTTCCTGAGTATGACAGCCGGCTGTTAACTTCGCTGGCAGGACAGCACTGCACCCGGGTCCAGGGCTTCTAGGAGGGATGGGGGTGGGGTCAGCAACACAGGGCATAGCGTGGGAGCCCACAGGCTCCACACCAAGACCAGGGCTATGCTCTCTGTCCTTCTCAGTGTGGACGACCACGGGCGAGCTCTCAGGTCCTGGTCCTACCTGTGTGTGCCACCATCATGAGTTAGTACTTGGTCCACATCTGTAAGGCCTCCAGCAGAATCTGAGTGGTTGTTGGGGGCATGCCATTCACCTCCTTGGGTTATGGGCCCTCTGAGCCCAGCAGGCGGTAGAAGATGCTATAGCCCACCAGGGCCCCACTGTGTGTGCCCAGTGGTGGCAGGTGCCAACTTACCAAAATGTCAGTGGACCACATGCCGACACATTTAATGTCTTGAGAGGGGCTGTCAGTTCTATGTGCATGGGACATGTGAGGAGGGGAGGGTGGGGAAACAAAAGGTGAGAGAGGTAAAATACATAAAAAAAAAGATAACAAGCAAAACAGAACCAAACCAAAGAGACGTCGGACTGAAAAGAAGTGGGTGTCAACCAAAGGTGGGACGGGCATGTAGGATGTGGCCCAGACGACTGGCCAAGAACCTGCACCACCATGGTGGTCTCACCTGGGTGCACATGGCATGTCTGTGCCCAGCACCAGGACAGTGGCAGAAGCAGTGTCAGTCCTCCTGAATGACTACTGTGTGCCTGGCATCTGTCTACTGAACTCCTGCGGTGTGATGCACCTGGCAAAGGGACAGGATGAGCAGCAGTATCAGCCCCATCTGCACATCTATATGCACCTGGCAACATGACAGACACCAGGAGCAGCAGTTCTCCCGAGCACCTACTGTGCACCTGGCACCTGTCTACTGAACACCTACTGTGTCCCTGGCAAAGCGACAGGGTGAGAGCAGTATCAGCCCCATTCATTGATGACCACTAGTGCACCGTGCACTTGTTAACTGAACACCTACTGTGTGCCTGGCACTGTGATGGGGGAACAGCATCAGTCCTCCTGAGAGCTTAGCGTGTGCCTGGCACTTGTCAAAGGTCTCACAGAAAAGTAGCAAAAACATGCCTTTGCTCTATACCCACTAAGTGCTAGGCACTCATAGAAGAGCAAAAAACTGCTGAGTGAACAGGTAGTGAGTAGGTACTATGTGCCAGATACATGCCCAAGGGAATCACCAAAAAAGCCCTATCTATTGAGCACCTACTATATGCCAGAAATCACAAAGAAGGGCAGTAATACTTGTACCATTTATCAGTTGCCCACTTCCAAGGGTTTCATAGAATACAGACAGCCATATCAGGTGAACACCTACCATGTGCCATCCACAATGCCAATGGGTATAGCAACAGAAACTTCACTTATCAGGTACCTACTGTGTGCCAGGCACTTTCCAGGGGCTTCCTAGAACAGTAAAAGCCCTACTGACTGAACACCGACTATGTGCCCGACACCATGTCAAATGGCATAGCAATAAAAGCTCTATGGAGTAACTACTGTGTGCCAGGAACCAGAAAGAGGAATAGCAACAGAAACACTATCCGGCCAGCGCCGCGGCTCACTAGGCTAATCCTCCGCCTTGCGGCACTGGCACACCGGGTTCTAGCCCCGGTCAGGGCGCCGGATTCTGTCCCGGTTGCCCCTCTTCCAGGCCAGCTCTCTGCTGTGGCCAGGGAGTGCAGTGGAGGATGGCCCAAGTGCTTGGGCCCTGCACCCCATGGGAGACCAGGATAAGTACTTGGCTCCTGCCATTGGATCAGCGTGGTGCGCCGGCCACAGCGCACCGGCCGCAGCGGCCATTGGAGGGTGAACCAACGGCAAAGGAAGACCTTTCTCTCTGTCTCTCTCTCTCACTGTCCACTCTGCCTGTCAAACAAAACAAAACAAACAAACAAACAAAAAACAAAAACCAGAAACACTATCTCTTGTGCCTACCGTGTGCCAGGTCCTTTCCAAAGGCTTCCTCAAATAGTAAAAGCCCTATCGAGTGGATACCTTCCATGTACCAGGCACCAAGTTAACGGGTGTGGCAACAGAAGCCCCACTTATTAGGTACCTACCATGGGCCACGTACTTTCCAAGGGCTTCGAAGAGTATCAAAACCTCCACTAAGTGAACACCTACTGTGTGCCAGACACCATGCCAAAGGAAATCTACTCCAGAAGCTCTATTGAGCACCTACCATGTGCCAGGCATCACAAAGAGGAACATCAATAGATGCAGCATTTATTAGGCACCTACTGTGTGCCAGACACTTTCCAAGGATAGCAAAAGCCTTAAATACCTACTGTATGCCAGGCTGCACACCAGGCTGCAGGCAACGGAAGTGCAACTTCTTAGGCGCCAACTGTGTGCCAGGCACTGAATCAATGATTCTGAAGAATAACTGCAAAACCCTTTGTTGGCGGCCGGCGCCGCAGCTCACTAGGCTAATCCTCCGCCTTGCGGCGCCGGCACACTGGGTTCTAGTCCCGGTCGGGGCACCAGATTCTGTCCCGGTTGCCCCTCTTCCAGGCCAGCTCTCTGCTGTGGCCAGGGAGTGCAGTGGAGGATGGCCCAAGTCCTTGTGCCCTGCACCCTATGGGAGACCAGGAGAAGCACCTGGCTCCTGCCATCGGATCAGCGTGGTGCGCCGGCCGCGGCAGCCATTGGAGGGTGAACCAACGGCAAAGGAAGACCTTTCTCTCTGTCTCTCTCTCTCTCACTGTCCACTCTGCGTGTCAAAAATAAATAAATAAATAAATCAAAATAAAATAAAAAAAAAAACCCTTTGTTGGTTAACTACTTACTGTGGGGGCCTGCACTGTGGCCCAGTGGGTTAAAGCTGTGGCCTGCAGTGGGCTTCCCATAGGGACACTGGTTCATGTCCTGGCTACTCCACTTCCAATCCAGCTCTCGGCTATGGCGTGGGAAAGCACTAGAAGATGCCCCAAGTCCTTGGGCCCCTGCACCCGTGTGGGAGACCTGGAAGAAGCTCCTAGCTCCTGGCTTCAGATCAGCTCAGCTCTGGCCATTGCGGTCATTTGGGGAGTGAACCAGCAGATGGAAGGATGGAAGACTCTCTCTCTCTCTCTCGCTCTCGCTCTCGCTCTCACTCTTGCTCTAGCTCTCTCTGTAACTCTTTCAAATAAATAAAGTAAATCTTTAAAAAATACCCACTGTGTCCAGGCATGATGCTGAGAGCATATTTTATGGTAAAGGAAAAATGGCTTTTCATGTAAAAGCATCCACCTATTAAAGAGTTGTGTTACTAGGAGCCCCAGATGCCATCCTCATGGCAGGCTTGAATGAGGAATCATACGCTCATGCCTTGAGCACCTATTGTATGCCTGCCAGCATGCCAGCTCTTTATAGAGTAATAATAAAAGTGCTTGGTTTTAAACACCTGTTTCAGGTAATAGGGTCAGAGCTTTACAGCCCATAGTGAGCACCCACTGTATGCCAAGGACTTTGCAGATCATAGTTCTCCAATTTTGAGTTCCTACTGTGTGCTGCGTACCACACTAGGCCCGTTACCAACGAACAGTAGCAAGTCTCATTTCCTGAGCACCTACAGTGGACAAGGCACATGAAAGCCTGCTGAAGGTATAGACTGCAGCTCTCATTCATGCAACACCTTTTGTAGCTCAGCCACCAGGCTAGA